>NC_086048.1:19579943-19908841 GCF_947568885.1 Cydia strobilella
AACCTTACATGGAAATATTTTCTGGATTAAATAATTTCATTCATTCATTCATTCATTTCAAACCTCCTGCATTACAATATTTGACGTTTTAATAACAAAACTTCCGTGAGGCACTGACATATTGAATATATTAAATATATCACCTACGCCTATGAACATATGCCTCACGAAAGTTTTGTTTAATATATTTAATATTTGACGTTGTCAACATGCGCGCAGTACAGTTGAGTCGCTCGCGGTGCAATTTCCGTAAGTTAATTTTTGAGCTCTCGTCAGACTTGTATAGTTATACTAGTTCGTTGATCCTACATATCACAATATATTACCTTTTACTTCCACTTCAAGCATCACATTTCCTCAAAAAGCTAAACCGTAAAATTAGCGGGCAGGCCAGAGCTCCCGCGCACGTTTTATTAGGTAATAAAGAACAATTCTCGCAGCCTATCGCAGTGCTATCGCAACAAATTGCACGTGATGTATCACCGGCCGTTACTGCGGCGGCCATCTTTAGATTTTCTTAGGGACAGTCCTTAAGACTGCTGTCTTAAATACTAAACTAGTGTTGAAAGCACGGGTCTAGAATGTACAAAATTCCCTGGCAAAAATCATAAGCGCGACGAAAATCGGAATGATGTAAAGTGCAATTGAAAGTATTGAATTCAGAATTAATATTGTGAATGCATTAATTATTTGCTTTTTTGATACTACGTCGGTGGCAAACAAGCATACGGCCCGCCTGATGTTAAGCAGTCTCCGTAGCCTATGCATGCCTGCAACTCCAGAGGAGTTATATGCGCGTTGCCGACCCTAACACTCCTCTCCCTCGTTGAGCTCTGGCAACCTTACTCACCGGCAGGAACACAACACTATGAGTAGGGTAGGGTATGTGGTTTTGTAAAAGATATTCCAATATATAACTACCTACCTTATCTCCTGAATTCAGCTTTTCGCATTCCGCTAACCTTACGTTTTGATACATTCACGGGCCGTTAGTGGCCGCTATGAACGTCAAAAATGGTAACGTTTTTTCACTGTGTACACTTATGAAATGTTCATATAAATAATAATATTGAATAGACATCTTTTAGGTAAGCATGTTCCATCCTAGACTGCATCGGCACTTACCATCAGGTGAGATTGCGGTCAAATGCTTGCCTTTTTGTAATAAAATAATAATAATAATAAATAAATAAATATTTAGGGAAAATCTTACACAGATCGAACTAGCCCCAAACTAAGCAAACCTTGTACAAATGGTACTAGGCGACGATAAACATACGTATATACATAAATACATACTTATATACATAGAAAACACCCATGACTCGTCAGGAACAAATATCAATGTTCACCACACAAATAAATGCCGTTACCGGGATTCGAACCCGGGACCATCGGCTTCATAGGCAGGGTCACCACTAGGCCAGACCGGTCGTCGTAACGTAACGTATTTATCTACGTGTTTCCCTTTTGAATGAATGAATAAATGAATGATGCTTGATGCTTTATTCGAAACACACATAACAACATTACAATAGGCTTATATCTAGGTAAGGTAGAAGCTACAGTGTTGCGAGTGGTTCCAGAACAGGATAACACTCAGCATGTGGCACATGAGTAGTGTTACGACGCTGATTTTCAGTGTACACATTGACACGTAAAACAAACACAAAACAACACAGAACATAAAAACAAAACCGAAGCAGAATACAACAGAAACTGCAGTTGACACGGTAATTTATTTTATTTTGCACACTTCAATTATCATTAATAAATATAAATAAAGCATAAATTTCAGACTATTTCTAAATATATAATCTATTTAATATGTGGAGTTTTTCAATTCATAGCAATATTCTGCGAGGTGACGCAGGTATTCTAAAACATTGATCATCTTGGCGTTCATTTTGGTTTCATTTTCAGCTAACTCCGTTCTAGCCCAAGCTCCGCAAAACCATAGGCCTGCCACCAACAAATAAAACAGCTTTCTATTTAATTGAATCTTTCTAGCACTTGCCTCCAAGCACCGTGTAATACAAGACAGTCCCATCCCCGTCCGGCTAATAGCCACCGCCGCTATTACCGGCCACAGGCCGGATTTTATCGCTCCTTCGACCCATTAAACCGGCCATAATGAAGTTTCCTTCCCGGATAATGCTCCAGTGCATTACGCAATGATTTACAAGCGCGCAATAAAAAGAATTTAGGGATGACCCTCTGTAATGGGAAGGCATAGGATGTTATTTGCGTCTGCTTTTTGGTAGTCGGGAGTAGCGCAGGGAAGCCGACTATGAATTTTACGCGGCCTTAAACGCTAGCGACTGCGTCAACTTAAACACTGCATTTCGTTTGCACCAATATCAGTACGAGCAAGGCCACATAGTAGTTAACGAAATTGACGCGGGCCGCACTTTGCTAATATTTATGACTTTATCAGGTATTGTCTTTTGTCAAAATTACATACAAAATAGCCACAGGGAGGCTCGCGTTCGCGGGTCACATGCGGCCCGCGGGCCGCCTGTTGCCGATCTCTGGTATAAAGGATGACTCATGTTAGACCGGGCCGTGACCGGGCCGGAGCTTCCGGCGCTTCGTTTTCTATGGAAGGCATCACGTGATCACCTGTCATGTCATCCTTTACGCTGGACAAGTCTTTTAAAAATATTAATTGTCTTCTAAAATTATTTTTATTTTCAAGGAACAGAGGGCACCTTTTTTTAAGCATTTCCAGATTTCGATTTTCGATTATAAATACGCATGAATTTGTATGGAAAGTGTTACTTAAATGCAACCTCCCGCTAAGTAATAAGAGCCTGTGCTCTCAGCTGGGCTCCCTCAGTCAATAATGCGGGGTATTAGGTTCGATTCCCGCGGGGTGCCCCGGGGGTCCTGTCCATAGAAATATAACGCAGACTGGAAGCAGAAGAGGTTTATTGAAATATTTTGATTACAAAATAAAATGATTTACTAAAATCACAATAAGTTACGATTTCATTTTGGAATTATTAAAATCATAATACATTATTATATAAATTCTTAAAAAACTTTCTTCTTTAATGCTTTTTTTAATTTAATTCTTAAATAAATTATGAAATTCTTAAATTCTTAATTATATTAGAATTTAGTTTACTCTCTATACTTAGTTAAATCCAAATAAAATGAATATAAATAAATATTAGGGGACATCTTACACTGATCAACCTAGCCCCAAACTAAGCAAAGCTAAGCATTAAATAATATTACGGTTTAGACTCACTTGTTTGTCTTGTTAGAGTCACTTGTTTAAACATGTCGTTCGAGTGACTCACTTGGAGTCTAAACTCTAAACCGTGATATTATTTAATGTTAGTACGTCTCACAATAGTTTAAATTCGATTAAAGCTAAGCATACTTATATAGATAAACATACTTATACATATAATACACAGAAAACACCCATATAACTCAGGAACAAATATTTGTGTTCATCACACAAATAAATGCTCTTATCGGGATTCGAACCCAGAACCATCGGCTTCACAGGCAGGGTCACTATCCACTAGGCCAGACCGGTCGTCAAAATACAGTTGTAGTATTGTAGTTAGTGCATAATTATTTTCCATCGAATTTTCACGGAAACGTACAAAAGTGTCTTGCTGTTTCAGTCAGTCTCGGTTTAAAAAGTACTGACTTGAAATTGACTGAAGTAGCATGACAAATACGAACGTTTCCGATAAAGTACGATGGAAACCATTATGCACTACATCTGTAACTGTTCATAGATAAGTGGAAATTGACTTTGGAAGAGATCTAGTCAAAAAGCAGGCTTGCGATTTTCAAACAATCGAAAATTTCAATCCCTGTTCGTACTAATCAGTTTCTCTGAACTTATGTTTACGAAATACTTATAAATTGAAACATATATAGGTACTAATCGATTTTAAGTGAAGGACACATAAAGAACCCGTACCAATTTCAACAAAGCATAGGTTTCCCTTTGCGTTGGTAGGTCAGATGGCAGACTCTTTAATAAAAACTAGTGTTAGCGCCAATTTGGAATTAGATTGCCAAGAGGCTCTACCGCGAAAAACGGAATTAGAAAATTCGAAAGATTTATCTGCCTCTTCATGGCTCTTGCATATCGAGTATGCAATAACGTAGAATAAGCCGGTATGTCTACGATAATGACTGGTAAAAAATCATCCTCCCTTTTCGAAAGTTTAAGCTACCAGATATAAGTATACAAAATAATCTCCCAAAGCTTTGTCCCATCTACATCCCTCAAAGAGCACGCAGCAGGACACCGAACCCACTGAGCTCCGAAATTGATACAAGCCGAACCGATGCTCACATTAAATCCGAGTTGCATTGTCATTGAGATTCTATTGACGGGTATTAGCTGTGAAGTGTGACGCGTGTAATTGTACACGTTAATGGGGCTTGGATTAAAACTTTTTTATTCTGTCGGTGGCAAACGCGGGAGTCGCCAGGGAAGCAGAGGGTGGAAGGAACTAGAGACCAAAAACTACATATGTACAATACAATCTCCTCCACTCCGCTATTGGTATATCTTCTTCTTCTTCACGTGCCATCTCCGTCCAGGAGGTCGGCGACCATATGTCTATATGTCTCTCTATGTTCAGTCATGCGAATTAGTGTATCCATGTTCTTTACTTCCAACCAGTCTCTTATATTTCCAGTCCATGACCTCTACCACGCTTCCCTTCAATTTTTCTTTTAATTATTAATTTCAGTAAGTTGTATTTATTGTTTCTATATATACATATGTCCAAAATATGCTGCTTTCCTTTTCTTAATTGTTGATACTACTTCTAAACCTTTTTTCATGATTTCCAAAACTCTGACATATGTTATTCTATCTGTCCATATCTGTCTGTTCTATCTGTTCATTGGTATATACCAAATAAGAATGCGAGCTACGGTAGCAAATACGGCATTCGATTTACGCACTGAAATGTTCGTCAGATCTATCTGGCTGATGTGTCTGATGCAAATTAGGCACCGATGTGTGTGCTGGAGATCTGTCCGCAATAATAATTGAATTAAATGCACAACGCCTACAAGAAAATTATGGGCAAAGTCTCTGATACTCAGTTTATAGGCTTTGCTTTGAAAACATGAGGCAATGCCTCAAACAGCTGCTATCATCGCTGAAGGACTATAAACCTGATATATAGAGATAAATTATATACCAACTTGCCTTAAAAAATACTGATAAAATAACACCGCAAATCGTAATTAGTGAAAATGGAACGTCGTCAGGAAAATATATGAAGAGAAGGGGCAGTTTTTAAAAATTCATCAAAAAATTATGGTGGTCAATTATACAAATTGATGTATAAGAATAATTTCAGCAAATGTTGTAGATTGTTTAAGTATCAAAATTACGTTGAAATTAAGTCGATTTTCAGAGAAATTGTCACTTGTGTTGAAGTAATTTCTGGAGAAAATTGAATTCGTTTAACTTTCATTTCCTCGAACTCTAAGTCATATAACAAAAATGTAATCTGATAAAGGTCAAGTACAGAATATGTGTAATACAAATTTACCATTTTTAGCAGTGCAAACTTTACTAAATTTACAAATAAGAGCGACAAAATCAGTGCTTTACGCGCTTTTACCTAAAAGTCCATCAGAAAAAAATATCATTACTAATTTAGTGTTTGCTTTAAAAAAATTGATCTTATAAAAGGCAAGATAAGAAGACGTGCTAATAGGAGTACTTGTTATTTCAATTAGGTAACAAAAGGTTTACAATTTCACCGACTAAATCTATCAATTTTACATTTTTGCGACTAAAATCGACACCGGCCTCTTAAGCAAACTTAAACATTTGGCTGTAGTGGTATATTGCAATAGTTAATTCAGATTTAGCTAAGATAATCGTCGTTCGCATCGGCCGAGACCTGCCGATGCGTCGACGGCTTTTTCGCTTTTATTGCGCAGACATAAAGGTTTTTCCTATCGGGTTTTGCCGATTCCGCGTCGACATATCTGTGGAGACCCTAATCCTGCTAGGGAATCCACAATGTTAAATATTACCACTTTACTAAATTCAAAGATAATTCATAACTTGGTTGCATATCGAATCAATCACGATCGAAGATAATAAGTAGGTAACTAAGATTAAAATACGTACAAAAAATAAATATCAAATACAGAAAAGCACAGTTTGATACTTCATTATAATCCCCCTTTTTAAAAGTCTCATAGTATTAGGATGAGTCGCGTTTTTGAACAAAGTGTATTCTCGTGATGATCGATCGATTTGCGTGACGCAGAGCGAGTATCGATTTTATATCAAATTTCGATTAAAAATGGTGCACCTGGGAACAAATTGATCAGTAATTTTAATAAAAAATATATAATTATATTTCTATTGGTTCCACGTAGGTGGCATGTTTATAGCTTTGCCTACAAAAAATCCTAACTAGAATAGTTTTAACTAAAAGTTTCTAGACTAGTATTTTTTATACAATTTTGGTGTTTGACGATCCTTTTGTGAAATTATTAAATAATAATATACAAATATATATACAAATGTATCTCCTTGGATATCACGGGCCTATAAATCCCGGTCTTTTGATAGGCTTGCGTGGGGATATATATCCAACACGTAGAGCCCCCTTGGAGAGCTTTAATGTCATGTAGAACGCCTGCTGGAACCCGTTCACAGGCGCAACAATGGACACCCATGAACCGGTCGCAGCAGGCATTGGGACTATTGCAGAAAAAGTGAACAGTATACCGGTCTATGGATTGAAGTTTGGGTGGACAATGAGACTGGGCTATTGTAAAGAACTCCGGACACCTGCCATAACAATGTTAATACACGTTATCGAGGCAGGTGGTGACTTGCCGCTGACTAGATGGGCCCCTGAAACTGCCGTCGTGAAGACGACCAGGAGCAACACCGGTGTGAGCGGCTCAGGGGTGTCGAGAGGTGTGCGCCGCTTTCTACCCAGTGACTGATGTTAACAGCCACTGTGCCAACTCGCGTCTTATGCATCTTTCACTTCCTCCCCTGGAGCATATAGCTCTAGCGACTCCTCTCTGGACAGCCAATGAAGGCAAGCCAGAGCAGAGAGTCCTGCGGGTCCCCTTGGGGTCCACTCCGACCGACGAAGACACGCCGGAGACGGAGACCCTGACCGACTCTCGGGAGCACTCGGGTCCGTGGGGTCGTTTCTCCCCAACAGCTCGCCACAAGCTGCCCTGCGGGTTGAAATTATTATTATTATGTTTGACATATCTATAATAATTCAATGTTTTTAACAATAATAATAACTGCATCAATAAATTGCTCTGATATTTAGATTAAGGTAATATTTGTAAAACTTGACAATTTAAAAGTGCTTGTTTTTGAATTTAAAATTCGAAACAAGTGGCGATAAATTAAAACACGACCGCAGGGAGTGTTTATAATCGACACGAGTTGCGAATTACCTATTCGCACGTGTATCGTACAAAGTTTTACAGTACATATGGCCCTTTAAATTTTCGATATAGTTACGACGTAATATGAAGGGTACACGGAACTAACATGTCTAGTCACTTACGGAAAATGAGAGTTTCATCTCAAAATTATAGAGCATTTAATGACCTCATTACTTTATATGTTTTGTTACCACCGCATAATATATTTAACGGGTCTCTATTGTTTGACATAATTATTGAAAGTCATAATGTAATGATTGTCATATTATCATTAGTCATAATTTGGTTTTTCTCAGAAACGCGTAACTTTTCAGGAATGCCATAAAATATACAATACATAATGGCCCTTTAAATTTACGACTTAGTTACGTAATATGCTAATTGTCGCATTAGTGCGGTAAAGCACCATAATATGGTACATATTATGTACTGTAAAATATTTTATTATACCTTTCAAACGCTATAAGCAAGTCAAATGCCTCATAATTTACCGGTTATATCATAAACCATTTCTGGAGGCAAGGGACTCCATTACTCCTGGATATTGCAGTCGTGTGGTCAGTGGTCATAGTGAATTAGTTGCTTCCGTGAGTTATGTTACTACCCGTTCGTTTCAAGTTGGCCGTTACCTCCAGGCCCGCTTCCCCGCAACACCCCCTCTGTCGCCTTATCTACTACCTAAACTACCACAGCTTTACACCTACATTCTTTTAATACAATAACAAAAATATGAAATAAGGTGAGCATTACAAAATAAAGTACGAAATTGTTTTTTCACCTCAGCAGCTCGAACAAGCCTACTTTCGTCACTCCCTGGAGTGAAGAAAGTGCGTTTTTCCTCACTCCAGGGAGTGAAGAAAGTGCGACTTACCTCACTTCAGGGAGTGAAACAAAGTAGCTTTTTAATTTAGTGAAGGCCATGAACTGCCACTTCATACTATTATTAATTTTTTTTTGTTTCTCTGTATTATTCTGTGTAATTTGAAATACATTTTAACCTTTAATATGTTCTCACTACTGAGGTGAAAAATGATGTGTGCAACACGAGAGCAAAGTTATTTTACATCTCGTGTTTTTGAGTCCCTCGCTTCGCTCGAGATTCTAACTTAGAATCACTCGCTTCGCTCGTGATTCAATAGAGTCTTTCGCTTCGTCGGGACTCAAACTAAACACTCGCAAGAAAAACCAACTTTCCTCTCTTGTTGCACAAATAACTTTTAGTCGACAGTAATACCAGAGAATTAAGAAGACATAGAGTGCTCACTCCATACATCAGTTTTGTTACCAAAAAGACTATTATTTTCGTAGTCTACATCAAGCGTCAAGAAGCGGAACTATCAGTACTGCTGCTCGACACTAGATGTCACATGTGTCTCTCTCTCTCTCTGCCTAGCCTTATCCCATCATTTGGGGTCGGCTCTCCTAGTCCTTCTTCGCCAGGACGCTCTGTCCCGGGTTGTCTCAGATGTGACATTTGCATCTTTCATGTCCCTGTTTATAGTAGCTATCCATGTTTGGAGGGGTCTTCCTCTTCCTCTTTTTGGCGCCGGAAACATTTCGAGCACTCGTCGGGTCATGTGTTCGGGTGGGCGACGAGATGTCACATGTGTCGCGACTGACGAAACAATTTATAACTATATAAGCAAAAGGAGTTGAAAATAGAGTTCCGGTTAATCCGGTTATAATATTAGCTGAAAATCGTTGAGCATTAGACTTTCCGTTCGCCGCGAAATCTATTGTCGAGTAGTACTGATAGGTCCGCTACTTGAAAATGTCGACTATAAAAATAATAGTCGGTTTGGTAACAAACCTGATGTATGGAGTGAGTATTCTATGTCTACTTAATTCTCTTTGGTAATACTTACTATTAATTGTACCTGTAAGGTTATCAATTATGATTTATGAATTACCCATGCTATGATCTGATGGCATATGGCGAATATCGAAAAGTTTTGATATCTGCCTATCTATCGCTAATTGCAAATCGAGCAAGAGTAGGTACCTACCTAGTACCCGTACCTTGGCACACGGACAGTGTCAAAACACTCAAAACTGACAAATAGTTACGCTTAACGTCTACGTAATTTACTTTCTATACATCTCGCTCGCACTAATATGCGAGTACGAGCGAGATGCATAGAAAGTAAGTTAGCGTTTATGTCAGAGCCAAACTGTCTGGTGGTAGCCTCACGATGCGAGTAATTTAGATATTCGATGTTCACGGTAGATAGTCCATCTGTTTCACTTTTTAAGTTGACAAATTGTTATGAGGTATATTTAAAGTATATTGTAAGGATTGTTTATACATTTTTATGAAAAATAAAACTGTACACATTTATTTTCCTTTATTCGGTCTAGCTACAGCTAGAGTCACTGCAAATATTAAAAAAAACAACGGGTTGCACTCCGGGAGAGCCGGTAGAAGTTAACACTTGATTATTGTATTTTACCACATAAATGATAGTACTTTTACACAGATAATTAAAGCAATTCGTGCAAAATTATTCCCTAACCTTAGTGTTGGATGATGTTGGACATTCTGAGTATAATATGTTTTGAAAAGATGTGTCCCGCCGAGTTTGTTGCCGGTCCCATATTGGGATACCCTCCTACAATTTAGGAGGGAATTAAATCTTCTCGGGTCCGTGGTGTAGGGTTGGAGCCGGCGTAGTTTTTATCGCATATATATATATCTTTACTTGAAAATAATTGTAGTGTATAACTAGCCTTATGAACCGATTTTGCATGTACAACCAGCCTTAAAGTTTATAGTCTATGATTGTTCATTATTTTTTAGTATGTGGGTATTTTTGCACTTTATAATTTTTCCTCAGTCACCCGTTGACCACGAACGCTGTAAAGGGTTCGAAACGTCGGGATGTATTATAAATTCAATATACGCGATATAATCCGTTTTCATAGTTTTATTTCAATTTATATTACATTAAAATTTAACACTTTAAAATCAACTTTCCATAAATTCGATCAGGTCACGTGTTCGTCTTACGAATTTTCAATCTGTCGGTCACATGACCTGTCGCGAGTTTAACATTTTTTCCCCATCACAAATGCTGCACAGCGCCTCTAAAGAAGTTTTCACTTCAAAAAAATAGTTTTCTCTAGTAGCAACAAATCACAGATTGCTCTAATAATTTATAGAATTGTACAAGAAACAAGATACAAATGTAGCAATATCTCCAAACAAAGTTGCTGGACCCTCGCTCCGGGCTATAATAGAAAAGCAATCAGTTAAATTCAGGGGGCGGCGCGGTCAGCCAACGTTAGAACTAGGGACGCGACTAGGAATTCGATTGAAATTTAGTGGTTTCATGACAATCGTCACCTCACAAGGCTTGTTGTAGTTTACAGTACAACAATACAAATACTCTTTACAGTACATAAGGTTGCTGATTGTGAGATTGAGTGTGATAATTAGCACATATGAAGGGTACACGGAAAAAACCTGTCTAGTCACTTTGAGTACGCGTTTTTAAAGTTTGGAGCAATGTCAAAATGTATGATTAATCCGTGACTAGTGTGAAGCTTATTGCATGGTTACTCTAAATTATTACCAACACAACAATGGAGGTACTTACAGGTACTCTGACTTAACCAGTCCTTTGCGATGCGTCCTCTTTGACCGCCTCAACCCAAGTGAACGAGTCTGTCCCCGTTACTCCGTGCCCCACCATTTGCTAAAACTACCGTGTTGCCAACAGTATAATGTTACTTTCCCAGCTACCCCTGTATTAATCGGGGTAACGTACTAATGTTGCCACAGTAGAATTATGATTTAACTGCTATCTTAAATGTTAACATAAATAAATCATGACATTCGGCCATCCGACTTCGTGCATGACTCCGGCGCACGAACCTCATCACTAAAAGCTAGATCGGTATTAAATCTTCCACCAATGGTCAAAAATTATTTTAAACATCAAAACAGTTTCCAGAGTTAAATCAAACGTAACTTATTACAATTGATGCAATTACATGATCTGAAAATGTGTTAAGTTAAATTACAATGTATCTCTACTTGAAAATAGTATCATGACATTCGGTCTCCGGTTTTTCCTTGTTCATTCTTAGTAGTCATTAATTAACGTTTCTATTTCTTATTACTATTCCGTAAAGGTCCAAAATTTTTACTCGGGTTTTCACACTTGTTTATTTTGCTACGTAGGTACCTACGTTCAATCTATACTATTCAAGAAAAATCTTAATACTCGTACCTGTTGTAAATTTCGTATAATAGCTTAAACTAACAAAGCTCAGTTTTTATTATGTAAACTTTATTTTGTATTCTCGTACAACCAAACATTAGTTATGTCCGTTTAAACGTACTTGTCTTTGATTTAATTCAATACCCATTGTTTTACAGCCCAAAATGGTTAGACCTCTGCACTACGTTTTCAATTCTACATTTAACAATCAAACCTTTCTTGACCAAGTATTACTATAGTGCGTTAATGTGGACTTCCTTTTACTCCATTCATGTTTTAATCGTTACAGTTAAAAGATAATATTTTACCAACGTTACATTTTTTTTTTACTTGTCAGCCTTTATCACAAATTCCATGAATACGACAAATCGATCTGTTGTATATATTCAAAAGCTTATTACCAGATATGTCCTTGTACTGTCTAAAGTCTACTCTGTACCATATTTGTGTCCTATGTTTAAATTGTATAGTAAAACATTTTTCTATATATTTGATTTTTTTTAATATGAATAACAATTGTGATCACTGCAAAATCATGATAATTAGAACTTGGTGTGTATAAAAGAACTATTGCAATGTCTCAAAAGAACTATTGCATGAACATAAGTAATCAACAATTTAACATTTCACCTATAACTAGAGGTTTCTTCAAATATTAATCATCAACAACATCGAGTTATACAAAAGTTTAATCAATGTCACGAACTCACTGTCACAAAGTTTGCGACTCAAAAATACTAAAACATCCATAGCCAAATATAAGATGTCAAATGTTATCACAATATCATTTAAATATTTGAAACACTATCACATTTCGCTTATTGGATATTAAAAAGGAGCTACAACTCTCATACATGTATATTTCGTCAAGACTGCACATAGTCATTTAGTCAATTATGGTGTTCTAAGTGGATTAAATTTAACAACAACAGCTTATTTTCACATCAAAGGCGACGTGTAAACTATTCATCCAAAATAATATTTACAAAAACTCAGCATGGTTAGGTTTAACATCCATTTCGTTTAATAAACTCCTGATCGTCAACTAACTTGAGTCAGTGAATCATGCCATCTCTTTTGAGTATTGACACAGGCACACAGCTCGCACAGTTGTTTTTACTTGATCCATGCATGATACAATCGTCTTTCTATACTCCTTTTTTGTTCCGTCTCGTTTCAATAAAACAAACTACAGCGCACTTTTGCAATACTGTTTCATATCTCCATTATCGGTTGTATTAAGAAAACCCAGAATTCATTTATAAAAATAACACTAGCTTGTAATTAGTTGCATTCCCAAACTGGGTAACAGGATAGTTTAGTATGTGATGACATCACTTGTAGTTTATCAATATCGTATTTCTATTTCATTCTAATGATATGATTTAACTACCTCTCAATAAGACTACTCATACTGCTCTGGTCTATCCATTATACATAGATAAGTCTCTTTATCCCGTCAAATGGCAATACATTTCCGTTATAATTATCGCTCTCATACTTAAAAACTTACAATCTCTCTTTACTTACTTTTAGAACAATTTGACTACAATCATTAGGTACCGGAATCTGCTTACCCAGTACCTATTTACTATACTTTTCAATTACCTGGTTAAAGGTAAATTTCTTTACTCGAAAGAGAGAAAAAAAAAGAAACTCTTGCGTTAGAATTCTGTCACTGGGTACTTAATACTGTATCGTTACTCACGACGATTTAATTTCCTGATAATTTTATAGTTACAATGATCATGTTCGGCTTATTCAACAAAACATCAGAGTTAATCCACAACAATTCTGGCATCATATGCGCAGTTTGAAAACCACGGGCGGATTTGTCTCATACAAAGGCGAAGAGTGTAAGGGTGTTGACACTGCTTTAGCTTTTTCCCACTTTTTCTCTAGTGTTTTTTTACCAGATATTCCTTTATTAGATTCCGCTCATGCCATAAATTCTTTCTGCTCTGCTACTCGAATTAACTTTAAAGAAATATCATTGGATGATGTTAATACAGCGATTAATAAACTAAAACCCAAATCTGCGGTGGATCCAGATATATCATTAAAGCTGGAAAAGAATTTTTGCTTCATCCTATCCACTACATTTTCAAACTTAGCATAACTACCGGTAAATATCCGACTGTATGGAAAACATCACGTGTAAAACCCATTCCGACCAAAGACTCTTCTAAAGTTGAAAACTACCGTCCCATTGCTATTCTCTCTTCTATAAATTGTATATACAGATGTCAATCACAATGAAAAATTAACGATGATCAACGATGATGTGGTACGTCCCACAATAAAAAAGGAAAAATATATTAACATTCTCTCTTCTCTATACAAAGTATTCGAATCTATTAAACATCAAAAAATCTCTGTCCAAATAAGCCCATATCTAAGCGACAGTTAACTTGGTTTTCGCACTAAACGTTCGATCAACACTAAGCTATTATCACTAACAGATTTTATTTCCCATCACCTTGATCTAAGTTTGCAAGTACCTATAGATATAATATATTTTGATGTCCAAAATGCCTTTGATCGTGTCGACAATGACATTCTTTTGGAGAAACTTACCGCGTTAGGCTTTACTCCGAAACTACTTAGGCTTATTGCAGACTATATAACCGTTTTCCTTTCATTATCTGAAACTCGTCGCGATATGAAGAGTTAATAAACGTTGCAAAAACTGTCTTTTTGGCTGCATTACTTTGTCTTCATGAGTCGTCTATTTATTATTTCAACTCTACGTGTAGACTCTACATGTTGACTACCCATCGACTCTACATATCGACTCTACATATCGACTCTACATATCGACTCTACATATCGACTCTACATATCGACTCTACCGACTCTACATATCGACTCTACCGACTCTACATATCGACTCTACATATCCACTACATATCGACTCTACATATCCACTACATATCGACTCTACATATATGTGCATATAAAATTTTGAATATGTAGTACAATATACCTAATATTAAAATTTCGCGTTTTGAACACATCGGTAAACGTCGGTACATAAAGGTAACAATAGTAGATTGTTAACCAAGATATGAAATGATGCCCTTCACCCGAGTTAAACACTACTTTTCATTTCGAACACGAGTAAAATGCGTACGTTTGTTTTTTTACAAACATGACTAAGTATACATTATACATGACAAGTATACATATAGTATTTCTGGAGGGTACTTTCAATTAACAATTCAGGCAAAAGTATCGTTATTTATGGAATGGAGAGTCAAATATCAGCATGAAAATTGTATAACAAATCAATTTGAACTCAAATTTCAATTGCTTATCGTAAAAACAAATAAAAAAAATAATCGTACTTCGAACGTAAAATGCTCTAGTGCAGATTGCAGATGCAGACACGTATAATTTTCTGCACACCTTTTAGAACAACAATGACCTTCTTTCAGAGCATGAGAAATGAAAAATAAATTCGCGATAGACCCGGTTATAAATGTTATATTGAGGGTAAATCGAACAATACTCACAGACATACAATATCTGTTCTCTATATGCATGTTTAACTAATCTCTCTTTTCATTTTACAATCTATTAATAGTATCCACCTAATGAATTTGTAATACTTTTTTTTTGTTCATTCCAGAAAATACAATATCTAAAACTTTGTATTATGGAATTCAACAGAGATCAAAATTAATTTCGATCTAACTTGTAATTAAGACGCTGTCTAACATTTTATCAACTATACTTTATATTTTCTTCTCGACAAAACCACTACAAATTCCAAAAATCCAATGCCAGCGTGACATACTTGGAAAAAAAAACACAGCGTATCGATATCTACACAGACACACAGACAACAGTCGTGAAATTGCAAGCGTCAATAAAAATCTATAATATTTATCTTTGTAAGATTTCATTAATTCCTCATTCGTTTAATTCGCCTCTCCAGGCCTATACTCAATAGTTATTTTAATTTCAATCATATAAAAAAATAAAACAATATCTGATAATTTAATCAATTACATACATCGATTACAATACTAAATAACTTCATACTTGTTCGGCAGTTGCGAGTATACATCTCTCGTCTGTGCTATAACGGTAATAATGATAGTGCCATCGCCTCATGTACAAGTATAACATTATGCTAGTTTAACTTAGATTTGTCCAAAATAAACTTTTACCATACATAGTTTCAAGAGAACGAACGTTCGCTACAAAGGTTACGTTATTCTCAATTTAACTCACAACTCTCACAAGTCACTATTGTGATTCTGTCTCTCCGTTTAATCAATACATAAGTATGCTTGTTGTAAATAAAAATCAATAAGTACAAGCTACAAATTACCATTTTTTTTATCATCGTCTGTACATTTACGTCATTAATCAAAACCAGTTGCATTCTCGTCATCGTACTAAATACTGTAAACTATTACTTGTAATATCACGTTAGGATGTATTATGAAAAACTCAAAGAAAGGCTTAGTCGTATTCTCTGTAACTAAACAAACATCCGTCGCGTTCTCGCGACCTCCATAGTCAAATCTTTAGCAACTAGTCATACGATACTTCAAAATTCACCAGTCGCACGTTCGCATTAAATAATTCTCAACTTCAATGACGTACGTAAGAGTCAAAAAGAAACAAAAAAAAAACAAACAATTTCATCAAATTCATGTCAAACAAGAATCAAATTTAAGACGCACTCTCACGTCATTTAATCTTTACCTTCCTTGACGCACGCTCACGCCAAACAAAGATCTAACTTGAGACGCACGCTCACGTCAAGCAACAATCAAACTTTAGACGCACGCTCACGTCAAACAAAAATCAAACTGTAGACGCACGCTCACGTCAAACAAAATCAAACTAGACGCACGCTCACGTCATTTAAGTTTCAACTTCCTTGACGCACGCTCACGTCAAACAAAAATCAAACTTTAGACGCACGCTCACGTCAAACAACAATCAAACTAGACGCACGCTCACGTCATTTAAGTTTCAACTTCCTTGACGCACGTTCACGTCAAAGAACAATCAAACTAGACGCACGCTCACGTCATTTAAGTTTCAACTTCCTTGACGCACGCTCACGTCAAACAACAATCAAACTAGACGCAGGCTCACGTCAACAACAAACTTAAGACGCACGCTCACGTCATTTAAGTTTCAACTTCCTTGACGCACGCTCACGTCAAACAACAATCAAACTTTAGACGCACGCTCACGTCATTTAAGTTTCAACTTCCCTGACGCACGCTCACGTCAAACAACAATCAGACTTAAGACGCACGCTCACGTCATTTAAGTCTCAACTTCCTTGGATCCTCATTTGATTTACAGAAATCACGATAATATAATCTATATAAATTCTCATAAATACATTATCTATCACAATAGTATCTGCCAATTTCTTGTTTTCAGTTGCTAACAAAGAAGTAGGATACTTATCAATGACTATTTTCACTCACGGTCACGAGTTTTAAAGCTACCTGCAACTTCATCATGCATTTTTTTTGAAAATTTCTAATATGTAGGTACCTATAAAAGAATAATCTGTGATAAATAGCCGTCAAATCGATGGGTACATAATTATCAACTCTTTCCAATATCTTAAGTTTGCCCCTTTAATACTACAATAATTGTTATTTCATTGTAGGTAAGTATCGTAATTTTACCCGACTAAAATAATTGCAAGTACCATTCAAATGATATCGACAATTATGGTTATTGCATAGAACACGTAACTAGGTCAGATACTCTAATTTAATACTGTCAAACATTATTCTGAAATTAACTAAGTAACACACTCCTTATTCTTACTCATCCATCTATATAATTAAATATAACTATTTTACCGTTTGCAAAACGTAGGTTACCTACCTTCATTAAAACAAACCAAACTAAATTCAATAGTTTTACAATGAATTGATGTAAAATTTTACTATGCTTGTCAAATACGAACTGTACAACTCATTGATATTAAAACTACCTTATTTTTTTTAAATAAAATATCTTGATAATGTAGAATACCACTACAAAGCAACAATGTAACGAAAGTCTAAGCTTCTTACAGCTACAAAACTGCATTCGAAACACATAATCACATTAATCACTCAAGGTTTATAACGACAACTTACGTTTTTATTCTACCGATAGAATCTAAAAATGCTATTGTGGGTTAGTGGTACTTTAACACTTCTGATTTGTGAAGTTTATTGCATGGTTACTCTAAATTATTACCAACACAACAATGGAGGTACTTACAGGTACTCTGACTTAACCAGTCCTTTGCGATGCGTCCTCTTTGACCGCCTCAACCCAAGTGAACGAGTCTGTCCCCGTTACTCCGTGCCCCACCATTTGCTAAAACTACCGTGTTGCCAACAGTATAATGTTACTTTCCCAGCTACCCCTGTATTAATCGGGGTAACGTACTAATGTTGCCACAGTAGAATTATGATTTAACTGCTATCTTAAATGTTAACATAAATAAATCATGACACTAGGAATTTTTTAAGTAAAGTTAAGTTGTGTTAAATATAATTATACAGTGGTAACAAAACATATAAGTACTTAATAAGTTCATTAAATGCTCTACATTTTGAGATGAAAATCTCATTTTCTGAAAAAAGTGACTAGACGTGTTATTTCCGTGTCTTCATATTATTATACGTCGTAAACTGTAAAACTTTGTACGATACATGTGCGAAAAGGTAATTCGCAACTCGTGTCGATTTGAAGACAACCCCCTTCCCCCCCTGGCTTACCTGGCTACATCTTAAAACAATGAAAGAGAATCGTGCGCGAGTCTAACTCGCACATGGCCGGTTTTCAAGATGGCGGACCCCCTAGTTATATTTATTTTATGAATAATTGTGACATATCGATGTTTCAAAGCGACCCATCACTATGGAAGCCAGCGGGTGTCAGCCTCACGCGTCGTCGCCACACGACCGAAACAAAGAGGTACTGTGTCACGTAATATAGGTATTATCCGGATTGCTCCCTAATGACGCGGGTGTCGCAGCGGTGGGGAACTAAATCAGAGCTGATACAAGGGCGGATTACTTTTAGACCAACACTTTTCACGTCTCTGGCGTTAACAAAAGTGTCTGGAACTCACAACTAACAAGAAATCGTTTCTAGTTTAATATTTGTATAAATTTTAGGTCTTTCAGGAAGTAAATCGCTAATTTTACAAATATATTATTTATAAGCGAAATTAAATTAGATTGATCGATCGATTGAAGTTTAAAGCGGCCCACTGACTATCAGTCCGCCGGACGACATCGGCCTGTCAGTAAGAACCTCAGAATAATGACTAAAGCATAGAAGTAGGGCAAAAATGCTTCGCAAATATGTATACCCGTACTTTACTTCCTTACGAATTAGATAATGTGCCGAAAAGAGATGCATATATGCTTGTTATTTCTCATTTACGTACGGTGTCATAAGTTTGATAATTTGTTAGGGATGTAACTGTGTCGACTTTTTATATCGATAAATTATGCATAAGTTTATGTGCCGTGTAAAAGAATAATCACAAAATTGGCAAATTGATAATAGTCTGGCTAATGAAAGTTGAACCTGAAAAAACGCGGCAATTTTAAGAAATCTGTAGCAGGCGGCTCGTTGAAATGAAATGAAATGCGTGGAATACAAGGATTGCATAACTTTTATACTTTTTATAATTTTCATATTCTAAAAATCATTAAAAAGTATAAAAATTATGCAATCCTTGGAATCAAAGAGCCGCCTGATATGAGGATATAGCTTTTATCTCATTTGCAGTCTACCACTCAGAACCGTCTAACTATACCTCTCGTTTTTTTATCATTAGAAAGAAGGCGAGCGATCTTAACGTGTCGTTTTATCGAAAAACACTTTGAAAATAAGTCACAACAAATATAATATACGATAATTTACATACTTTTGCTTTCATAAGTAAAATATTGCTATATTTATAAAAAAACTTGTCAATAAAAAGACACGTGGAAATGGTTTACCGTTTTTTCTAATGCTAAAAGACTAAGTATAGTTTCTAGTCATGTACAGTCAGCTTCAGAGAAAAGGCACCCCCCCTGCATACAAAGTTCTGTAAATTAGTATGGACGTGGGGTACCTTTTCTCTGCAGCTGACTGTACCAAATAGGAAATGAAAAAAAAAAACGTTCGTGTAATATTTTTTTTTATTTAATAATAGGGAATATTACGCGAAACTCGGCGTAGGTGGCGCCACTATCACAATCTGAGGGTCTATCGTGAAACAAGAAAATCGAACTTTCGTTATCTAACATCTCTGTCACTCTTGCGTATTCGAGCGATAAAGAGGCATAGATAACGAAATTTCGGATTCGAGTTTTCCGGTAGGTCCCCTGAAAACTTGTCAAAAACCTGTGCACTAAAAAAGCTAGTGCTGCACTCTGGTGGCAGAACATTGCAGTAATATCCCCTATTCCTCGTCCTTTGGAAATCTGAAATAAAAAGTTGAGTTTTGTGACCAACAATATTAATAAAAGGAACATTCATCAATGATCATTAATGTCTTTTTATTAGGGTTTCGTACCCAAAGGGTAAAAACGGGACCCTATTACTAATACTTCGCTGTCCGTCTGTCTGTCACCAGGCTGTAATTCATGAACCGTGATGATGAGATGATGTATTTCTGTTGCCGCTATAACAACAAATACGACCGGTCTGGCCTAGTGGGTAGTTACCCTGCCTGTGAAGCCGATGGTCCTGGGTTCGAATCCCGGTAAGGGCATTTATTTGTGTGATGAGCACAGATATTTGTTCCCGAGTCATGGGTGTTTTCTATGTATTTAAGTATTTATATATTATATATATCGTTGTCTGAGTACCCATAACACAAGCCTCCTTGGGCTTACCGTGGGACTTGGTCAATCTGTGTAAGAATGTCCTATAATATCTATTTATTATTATTATTTATTATTATAAATACTAAAAAGTACGGTCCCCTTGGTGCGCGCGTCCGACCCGCACTTGACCGGTTTTTAGTATTAAACTATAGTCTGGCAAACACAATCTGACAGTAAGTAAGAACAAAGAAAACTATAGGTACAGTCGAAGGTAAAAATATCAATCCAGACAAATGGCTTAAAAATATGTGAACACGATTTTATTGTCTAAGCGTACACATATTTTTGAGACTTTGGGAATGTATATATATTTATGCCCTTGACTGTACTCATCAATTAAAATGAGACAGTCCTGGGCCAAACTATAAGAAAGCTGTAAATGTCGATAGGTTATTGATGAGGTCGATACATCACTATGCCAAAAATATAACCTATCATACTTAGCAGAAAAGTTCGAAAATATATGCAAAAATCTATATAGACTTGAATGCAAGTAATAATTACATAAACAACATATCGATTTCTATGTTTAGGGTCAGGTCCTATAAATTATTTTGTTCAAAATTGAACAAAACTCACCGATTAAAGGTTATCGGTTCGTGCGTATTTTCTTTTCTTCCTGTATGCGATTTACAGCCCTCGATCACACAAGACATTATCACAAAGGGAACTTCAAACCATTAAAAATAAAAACTCAGCACGTTTTCCAACAATCTGTCAGGAATAGCAACAATATAATTAAAATAAACCAAGATGACCGCTGAAACATCCCGAAATATTTCAACTAAAATAATACGACTATGTCAAGTTGTTACAGTTGACACCTACCTGTGAAATAACGAACATATATTTTATTTGGCTGGATTATATTATAGAACCACATAAGACCATTTGACATTTCCCTCAGTTCATCTTATGACAATACTGAAAAAAACGAAAGAACTTGCGGATTGTTGTCTCACTCACTCATAGACAAAAAGTAATAACGTGTTGTGAATACGATATCTTTTACCAAGCTTTTATTTTTGCCCGGCTTCTTTGCTTTAGTCATTATTCTGAGGTTAGAACAAAAATTTGACAGTTCCGAACAACTGACAGACCGATATCGTCCAGCGGACTGGATAGTTAGTGGGCCCCTTAGAGTCAGTCTGAAAGTTTGATTCACTGCATAACTAACATGCAGTATATTTACTTAGTAAAAACAATGTTTTCTAGTTTACTAGCTTCAACTCGTGACTTCGTTGTGGTAGAATAATGATTTTGACGAAAATAACTATTTTTTGCCCTAAGTTGAAGCAAAAACTATTAAATGTTATCTAAATCGGTTCAGTGGGTCAAGCGTGAAGAGGTAATGGTCAGACAGGAGTAAATTTCGCATTAATATTTAATATAATAATTATAGTAGATATTAAATAATAGGGATAGGGTTGACTTCCTCGCACAACGTACGAGTATCAGCATGGCGATACAGCGAGGAAATGCCGCCAGCATCCTTGGTACAATTGAAAAACTTTATTTCAGACACATTAGGTATGCATAAACATTGGTTAGTACTTAACAAATAACAAAACAAAAACAAAACAAGGATAATGTTAGTATTACTTAAGGCTAAAACAAAAAACTAAAACTAAAAATCCTAACCTATCAACTGCGCAGTCTAGATTGCCCGCTGTCACCGGACATGTAATTTCATCCAGTGGTGCTGGAACGGGCAATCCAGCCTACTGTGCCTCAAACGCCTATTTTAGATTTAAGCTAGTTATTAATTTAAGTTTACGTAGTACCACCGTAATTATAATTAAGGCGGTTCCCTGAGCCAGAAGGCGAATAATCTCCTTATATGATCATGTTTTTCTAAGAGGCGTTGATATTCGTAGACGTGGAAAAAATATATGTAGTTCTTGACTATATTATCTTTAACAACATAGCTTCCGATACACGAATTATGACACTTCGCTCGATACAATTAATTCCCAAAGTAACCTCTAACTCGCACTTTTAATCCTACTTGACTCGGTTATTTATTATATGATACCATAGAGTAACTTATACTAGAGCGGTACTGTCATAGTAAATTTTGTAACCCCAGTAAATTCACTGCCATCTGTCGACACACTTTAAAACTAAAAATAAATATTTATAAAAATACGATAAAATGTATTTAAATATGGATAAATGATTTTTTTATTTGCATTAATTATTATTATATGATTTTGACCCATGTTCTTTCACTGGTATGCGTTAAAATTATAAATAATAAACGAAACAGTCAACGCCCTCTATACGAGTGTAGGCCAAAACTAGTGGCGCCCTCTGATCGAGAATCAAATTTTCGTGATTTTCGAGGCACGTTTTTTTCTTAGACTGTATCCATCTATTACGGAGTTATATCTATCTTTGATGATACTATAAACAAAAAAAGAAGAAAAAATAATCTTAACATAAATAGTAATTTCATAGCTTTAGAATTTCGATATTGTAAGGTAACGTTTTTAAAATAAATAAAAACCGACAAAATTCGATCAAAATTGACACTTGGCGCGTATGTTCTTTCCCGTTCTTTCTTGCGAAATGTGACAAAGACAGCGGCAAACCGATGGAACGGCCTTAACAAAAAATTAGGGCTAAGAAGTTTCAAGTCTAAAGATGCTCAAAAATATTACTGTAGAATTCTACTGAGAAGTGTTTGTGATCCAGCCCCTCCGGCCAAGCTAGGATCTGTTGGCAGGATCCATCGATGGAACTGAGTGAAACTTTTGTGTATTTAGGTTTTAGACCCATTACCGAGTTGAGCAGACTTTTACCAATCGCTTTTTGGTAAAGGAAAACTTCATAAGGAAACCAGAGTAATCCCAAAAAGGAATAAAATCTACTACTAGATAATCTAATACTAGATTTTGTATGCAAAAGTTCCTTGTAGGTACTTACTAATAAAAAAATATAAGCATATAGTAACTGATACTAGAGCGGTACTGTCATAGTAAATTTTGTAACCCTAGTAAATTCACTGCCATCTGTCGACACACTTTAAAACTAAAAATGAAGATTTATAAAAATACGATAGAATGTATTTAAATATAGATAAATGATTTTTTTTATTTGCATTAATTATTTTTATGATTTTGACCCATGTTCTTTCACTGATATGCGTTAAAATTGTTAAATAACAAACGAAACCGTCAACGCCATCTATACGACTGTAGGCCAAAACTAGTAGCGCCCTCTGAACGAGAATCAAATTTTCTTAATTTTGGAGGCACGTTTTTTCCTTAGACTGTATCCATCTATTACGGAGTTATATCTATCTTTGGTACGATGTATTGCATTATTATTATTTTTTTATGTTGATTACAGCGCCATCTGTGGGTTTATAGGCAAACAACTTTGAACAATTCACGCTAGTGGAAAGCCAACTTGTACCTAACGTTAGCCACCTTAAGTTTATCTCAGATCGCGCAGTTTCATAAATCTTTGACGATAAAACAACAACGTTAATATTTTATGTCACAGAATTTCAATTCATCTACTAATCTACTTATTTTAAAGTTTTTTATACAAAAATATATTTTTTATTAGAATGACACACAGCGCCATCTACCGCAATGCTTAAAAACGAAATAGACATGATGTTTCAAATCAAAACCAGGTCGCACTGGCGTTTGTTACAGTTCGCGTTAGTTCTCGCTCCGAATCCTAGATGGCGTTAAAATTGCAACTTTTGTTTACATGAACCAAGGTGATTTATGTGTCATGTGCTCATGTGTGTGTTTGATTTTGATGTTTTTAGAAGCAATCGATATTATTATGCTGGTATTATACTCGTATCTAAATAGTAAAATTAATTGGTTCACGAGATATCCGCTATGTGGGATGTTGATTCGGCGATCATTGTTTCGATAGGTGTATTAGCGAACGATCTCATAGAGAAAGTCTAGACTAGACCAACACCTAGAAAGGACCACGTGGATTCCTTTCTCTGCGGTCCTAACCACCACCAGCTTGGACCCTGCCCTCCTGACGGCATTTACGACAAATAAAGGAAATTAATTAATAATTAATCTTATCGTTAATTGTGAACAAGCGTTTTGATTAATGATTATGTTATGTGTAGTCATAGGACACTTAAAAGAAAAAATATAATAAACAGATTATCGTCATTTTGTAGTCATTTCTACGAGTAGTAAAAAAAACAATAAAGGCCTCTCCAAACGTGGCCGATGATCGCATGCGATTTGCAATACATACTTTGCAAAACTTTTTATCAATCTATTGAATTAATTGCTTAGCCAGCAATTAGTTAAAAATAATCCATTTGTTGCTAAAATCACTGTTGCGAACGCAACCTTTTATTTGTATAATGCAGTAGCTAAACGCAGCCGTCGGGCTCGCTTACTATGCGGAGGCTTATTTAAATGCACCAATAGGAGCGCTCCACATAACCTGTATCGCGGCTAATTAGAGGCACCTAAATTTAGACTACCTTTTTAACATTCAAAATTAGCTTAATCACTTTCGCATCAGCCTCCATACTATTACCACCACTTCTACACTTTTAACCGTTTACGTCAACTGTACCTTGTAAAGTAACCAGCACCTATTAATTAGAAGTTTACTTCAAATCGAAGTCTTTTTATTTGTCGTCGAGACCTGCACGGCGGCTACATCACTGTTGGTATTGTTTTAAATACAATGTCATAAACTTAATAGTAACTCTAATAGTTTAGTTAATCTTTTATACTTAATCAAATAAATAAACACTTACAAGTATTAGAGATAAGTCACACAATCTTGCACCTGTTCTCTCTGTTGATTTAATTGGCTGATTCCCGTAACCCACCACTAGATAGCTTAAACGACATGGACCCCCTGTGGAAGGTAGAGATTGCCTGGCTCAACGAGTGGCAATCAAATAAGGCGCCAACCGACTTCTTCGAACTAAGCCCCCGTACTAGACCTCCAGGTTTCACTACCCAACGACGTGTCTGGTGTCTGTTGAACCGCTTCCGAACTGACGTGGGTAACTCCGCATACCACAGGAATAAATGGGGATGGTGTGAATCGGCGGCATGCGGATGTGGAGAACCGGAACAAACTATCCGTCACATGGTGCTGGAATGTCCTAACACCAAATTCGGTGGCAACTTGGAAGAGCTCAAGACCTTGACTGGGAAAGCCGTGGATTATTTTAAGGATTCTAGTTTTAAATTTTAATTTTATAATGCAGTGACATGTAGAGATATGCCATACGATAAATAAATTGGCTGATTAAATGATAACCCCTGTCGTTTATGTACCTATCTTGAGTATCTTGTATGATATATTAAAACCAAAATTTATCAAAGATCTATCATTAATGGTTTTTACACCCTCAAAGCTACAGTCTTCAGAAGTGGCAACAGACAAGTAGAGGCGACTAAGAAAGTGCGAAAGCATAAATACTACTTATACTTTTATTTTATCCCCAAATGCGTGACAAAAATACAGGAACTCCGAAAGGAGGTTCACGAAATTATTAACAAACTGATACTGAAAGGCCAATTAGAACTTACATTTTGACATTAAAATTATATAAAATTTATCAGTCGCGCGTGAATTTCCCTTGTACAGTTATATAGCACGGGCGACTGACATCATTTAAATGATGTCACTATGTAAGTTGGAATGAGGGCTATCGTTTTTTTGCTCACCAGTTGGCGCCTCTGTTGATGGTGGTCCAAAAGACTAAAGAACAGCTGTCAGTCATTGAAGTGACAAGTGACATTTGACATTTCAAACTATGGAAAAGACCACCATCTACACTAGCGCCTATGTATGGTGAATCCTTGTGAACGTCAGCTGCCGCTCCGTTGGTGGGTTGAGGAATGGCAGCTGACGTTCACGAGGGTTTATCATACATAGCCGTTAACCGCTATACGAGTTTTGGTGACTGACGAAATTTGCGCCTGGCTCGCGGTCTATTAGTATAATAGTTATAATACTCGTTCTGCCGTCTACTGTTCTGTAGCCAAAATAGTGTTTCGTCTTTAAATTTGCGAAATTTATAATATAACCTTATTAAATTTATAATGCATGTTAGTCTTTAAGGTTAAGGTTTAAGGTTAGGTTATGGGCCTTGCCTGAATTAAATTTTAAAATAAAATAAATAATCATCAGAATTAAAATGAAGCAATTTATTTATTTACAGTAATATTTAGGTACAATCAATTTACAAAACAACATTAGAATTAACGGCAGAATTAAATATAAAATGAAGTGAAAATGGGGACGGCTGGCAAAGTCAGATTATTCAGTATTATAATTTTGCTTTAAAACTACCTATTTTGACGCAGCTCTATTTAATTAAAATTTAATGTACACATAATTCCTGGTAAAACCATTATTATTGTAGGTACTTTGAAATTAGGGTTCATTTTCAATTCATCGCAACATTGATAAGGTTTATTTTCTTCTATTAAGGTATGGTAGGTCTCCAACGAGATGGAGCGACGACCTGGTGAAGGTCGCGGGAATTCGGTGGTTGCGAGCGGCACAGGATCGGTCGGAGTGGCAAGCCTTGGGGGAGGCCTATGTCCAGCAGTGGACGTCTATCGGCTGACATGATGATGATGATGATGATGATGAAGGTATGCAATAATGAGTAATTGTATTGAATCTTATCATCGATATATCTACCAATGGAAGTGACGTAGATTATAATATTTATGACTCACTAAGCACTAAAAGTCAGCACGTCAAACGCATTGTCGTAACGTGACGAAACTCACGTAAACAATAGAAACGGTTAGCTTTGGAGTGTCTGCAATCTTGTAGAATCATAAACCATACATGGCGAAATACCGAAATTTGTAAGAGTAAAAGAGAAAAGGCAGTTTCATGTATGCTGCCATACATGAAACTGTCAATACATGAATATGTCTCTCTTACCCCTGGTCGCTCAGTTTCATGTCTATAACTACTTGTATGTACTATTGTCTATGCCATACATTGACTGTGACTTGTCACTACACGCCAAAGCAACTGCTGCCCTCTACAGTAAAGTTCGCGTATGTTTTCTTGTGCATTGTTGGTTCTGCCATTTTGTGGGCTACATTAGAAATTTAAACTTGAAATTTACACTTCGCGCCAATAAGCTGTGTTGTCCCCTATAGTTCATGCACGCTCTCTATATGGAAAATAATAAATAATATTATGCAAAGTAATATTTTAAATGCGAAAGAAACGATTCGGTCAATTCGAACAACGTGATAATTACTAGATACGAGAACAATACGAGATCTAATAGATACGTTATAGTTTAGTTCTCAACTAGTTATCTTTTGCAGTTCGATTCGAGAAACCAATTGTCATTTCACGCTACAATTATTGTGACGTTTTGGGATATCCATTAGATATCCATTGGATGTCTAAAATATCTTAAGCAAATCTTAAAGAGATCGTTCAAGAGGACATTCGGAATCGCGGAAATGTCAAATTTGACATGACTTTCTTAAATATATCGTTATCGTTTCTGTTTCATATCTAGTGGACATCTAGTTAATATCTAGATCATTGTTCGAATTGGCCCGGATGTCTGTCTGCCTGCAACCTCTTCACGCTTAAACCGCTGAACCTATTGAGATTATATTCAGTATGAAGATAGTTTAATTCCCGGGAAAGGACAGGATTATTTTATAATGTATCGGGAACGACTAAGTATGTTTAATAATAAGTGTATTGTCTAAGAACATGAAAAATATTTCAGAGTTTTTAAAATATCTAAAACAGGTAAAATTACATACAAAAAAGAATATGTGACCGTAAAAGTAATAGTCATAATTATACTCGTAATCATAATCCATTATCAATCAGAATCATAATCCAGCAAGCTGTACCCGCACCTTCTTGATTAGGTACTTAATGTTTAGATAAATACTTACCTAATACTTGCTCTTTATACCTAATATGGACTGGACTTATATTGACCGGGATATAGACCGTGATTACCTTTTGTATTATTTGTGAGCTCCCGATATTTCGACGCAGTTACATGCATCATGTTCACCCGTGATCATGATGCATGTAACTGCGTCGAAATATCGGGAGCTCACAAATAATACAAAAGGTAATCACGGTCTATATCCCGGTCAATATAAGTCTAGTGAAACTAACCGTGAATCATTCAAAACTCTAATATGGACTGATTACGTACCTAACCCTTATAACTAAGATCAGCTGTACAAAGTAATTAAATAAATTCATTTGTATTTGTCTAATATGATTGTGTATGTGTATAGTTTTTTTCTTATCAACTAGACACGTTCCTATTCTTAAAGTTGGTTTTCCATGGTAAATTGACCACCTTATTTATGGACGTACTTTAGGCTAAAACTATACCTATGGTCATTTCTACTTTTATTCCCCGTGTTCAAATAAAAAGTTTGTTCAAAGTCAAAGTGTTTTGAAGGTTAAAAGACAACTTTCCGAGCTGGTGAGGGGAAAAGTAATTAAATAAATTCATTTGTATTTGTCTAATATGATTGTGTATGTGTATAGTTTTTTTCTTATCAACTCGACACGTTCCTATTCTTAAAGTTGGTTTTCCATGGTAAATTGACCACCTTATTTATGGACGTACTTTACGCTAAAACTATACCTATGGTCATTTCTACTTTTATTCCCCGTGTTCAAATAAAAAGTTTGTTCAAAGTCAAAACAGCTTCAGTAGTGTACAGCTTAGGTACCTATCAATTGCATCTTTATGTTCGTCATAGGTATACATAACCGTCTAAGTTCTAAATTCAGTTTGCGTTCACTTGACAGTGGCATTTTAATATAGAAAAAAACAGCCGACATATTTTAAGTCATAAGTAAGGGGTTACTTGGAACGCTTTAAATATGCTATAAATGTACTTACATGGTTTAATTACACATGAAGCATAAATTTTGTTTCCCCTTCCCATGAGATTCATTTCCCTTGAGTAAGCAAATGAGTTTATAACACATACGACAAATTAACTTAATTTGATAAGCAGAATTTTCATTATAATTATGAATGTTGGTTTTCCCGGAAAGTCCAAGTATGGCCCTCGTTATTGCATTAGTTTGGTTGAAAGTTCTACTCGTGTTGAAATAGATCAATATAATAAGATTAAGTTATATTATGCAATTAATATGTATGCTTTGGGTTTTATCCAACTACATATATTAAATCAGGGAAAAAGT
This sequence comes from Cydia strobilella, assembly GCF_947568885.1. Classification (NCBI taxonomy): domain Eukaryota; kingdom Metazoa; phylum Arthropoda; class Insecta; order Lepidoptera; family Tortricidae; genus Cydia; species Cydia strobilella. The sequence goes on from NC_086048.1 coordinate 19,609,678, forward strand.
TCTTTCGTATTTTTAGGTGTAAAGTTGTAGTAAAACCTCTTTGGTTAAATGTTTTAATTACGTCTGTATTTAACATAATAACATTTAAAACTTTCGCGGTTTAAACACATATTAAATCACATTTAGAAACGGGTCTATCGCGAATTTATTTTGTTACCTTTATTTACCGACGTTTCGACACAGGTTTCACTGGTCGTGGTCGCGGCTAACTCCGCCGCCGCGCGGTTAGCCGCGACCACGACCAGTGAAACCTTTGTCGAAACGTCGGTAAATAAAGGTAACAAAATAAATTCGCGATAGACCCGTTTCTAAATGTGATTTAATAAATATTTAACATTATTTTATTTTCGATAAGTCATGTGTCGAGAAAGGTATTAAGAATGTGGAGGGAGGTACGAGGAGAGGAAAACCGAGGAAAAGGTGGATGGAATGGACTGTGTGAAAGATGATATGAAACTAACGCAAGTGAATGATGAGATGACGGGTGACAGAGAGGTATGGAAGAAAAAAACATGCTGCGCCGACCCCAAGTGAATGGGACAAGGGCAAGCGAATGAATGATGAAGTAACAAAATCATAAATTATGAATTTATTATAGATTAGTGTTCATAATTTTAAACTAACACGGGATTTAATCGCGTAAAAAACTTACGTTTCATTATGGCCTGACGTTTCGAACGTGACGTTACGTTCTTCAATCCTGCAACTAGGGCCCCAATAAAAAAATAATTTAAAAAATAAATTAAAATGATTTGAAAGCCCATCAAATATTCAAGTCATAAAAGCACTGCGCTATGAACGCCCATCGCCATCATCAGTTTTGTCCATACCTCCCTTATTACACAATTGACTTACGACATTTTTACACTTGAAAAATGCACCAGACGGGCTAGAACATGATTGGCGCGAGAGTATCTTGCCGCGACATAGACTACCCGTCCCCCTTTAATTCATACAGTTAGCAAAAGACGGGTAGTCTATCTCGCGGCGAGATACTGTCGCGTCAATCATGTACTCGGCCTACAGTTGTAGGTAAATTATAATCAGACTAATTTGAACGTACACCGATATCAGAATGACATCACACTGATAACTGATGTTATGCAGTTATCGTGCATTACGCTCGTACTTGTCTGTACATGAATTAGCGTGAGCAGGCGCACGATAGCTAAACAACGTGAATTACGTTACGTGAATCAAATATCATAATGATGTCAGTGTACGTTCGAATTGGCCTGTCAAAATAAATTATAATATCTATAGGTACCGTACCCGGATATCTTTTCAATATGTAAGTACACAAGTACCTGTGTGCGTGACCGATAAAATAATCATTGAAAAATACTTTTAATCTTTGACATTCAGCAAATATGTGTAATTATCATTAACACCCGACAATCTGTGCAAAAAAGACGTGTTAATCAGTGCTAATAAATTAAAACAAAGTAAGTATTATTTGTATTAAAAACACAAATTTTATTTCTGACATAATAATTCCTATTTCTGCATAACGTTTAGTTCTTGATTTTAAAAAGTGAAATATTTATTTTATCACCCCGAGTGTTATGACATGATTATTTACTTCCAATCAGATTTATATTTCAATTGAATTTCGTACCCAGTTCAAGTGTCTTCCTTATTTATTTATTTATTTTCGTCCCATGTGTAAGCATCTCCTTGCTCCGCCATTTTCTTCATCAATTTTTTTAACTTTATTAAATCACATTTACAATCGGGTCAATCGCGAATTTATTTTGTTACCTTTATTTACAGACGTATCGACACAGATTTCACTGGTCGTGGTCGCGGCTAACTAACGTAGTACTATTAAGGGGCCCACTGACTATCAGTCCGCCGGACGATATCAACCTGTCAGTTGTTCGGAACTGTCAAATTTTTGTTCTAACTGACAGGCCGATATCGTCCGGCGTACTGATAGTCAGTGGGCCCCTTTAGTTATTCTGTGCTGACGTCCCAGCAAACTTTAACTTACTTTACTTTTTTTTACTTTTTTATAGTCTAGTATTTTATGCATTTTCCTAAAAAATCATTCTATAACACGTAGTTTTCTATTGATTTGTAGTAGTACCTAATATAAAAGTAATTTTCATATCATATTTGATATACATGTACTAGTCATATTCTTCAAAAGTTTAGTTGTACAAGCAACGGTGGCCTAATATTTCAAAACAATAGTTTCAGAATGACAGAAAAAGTCCGACAAAGGACATCCGAACAGCCAAAAGAAAAGGCAGAAAAACATATTGAACAAGAAACAGAACCAACAAGAAGATACTGGGACCCTCTAACTGATGGAGTCAGGTGGATCGAGAAATATTCTGAACCGTTGGAGAAGTTTTTTGAAAGAATACCAGATTTTATTAGCACTATCATAGCTACTTTTGCAGTTTTTACATTAGGCGCTACATTAAGAGGTAAGTTAACATAAGTAACATGTGCTTTTAAAACTTTCTCTAAGGCTTTTGAATAGTATTACAAAACAAACTTAATCTAGCCTAATTTGGAGAAAAAGTTTTACACGAATTTATATTACGTAACGTACACTTATTTAGGATTTATTTATTTACCTTAACGTATTCTCGAAGTTTATTACAAAGTATGTATGTATGTATGTTAGTATGTATCTTTGTTTTTGCACTTCAATATATCCTGAAACAATAACGTAGTGGCAATAATGAAATCATTGTAAATGAAATGATTTACGATCTCTAAAGTCGATAGCGGGAGTTGGTGACAGTAATCAAATGTAATCGTGACACAAATGATTGATGATTACTTATCTCGCTTGCTAATCGTTCTTCGCTATTTTTTTTAAATATTTGTAACTGATATGCCTTGTGCATTAAAGAAAAAAATTTTCTGACTAAGAATTTCACACTCTTGGTTAATAATAAGGACAGTATATATATAATTGTTTATGTAGCAGCAGAACGTTAATTCACTAATGTAAAAAAATAGCTTGGGCCTCGCGTGTTAGGCGCGCCTCTCCCGGACACTTCGGGCCTTCGACCCTACGCGGTGCTCGGTCTTCAGCCTTCTCAATTAGGATACTTGTTGAAGATTGAAGATGCAGGACCATGCATCTGTCGGACGCTATTTATGCCAGCTGAGGGAGCCCTTCCGCCCTACGCGGAGCTCGGCCTTCGGCATTTGCAAATGCAAAGAGCAAGTGCGACAATAGTCTTGTACCTTGTACTACACTCCCGCAATTTGACCTTCACAATTAACCCCTTGTATGATTTGACATGGATCCGTGCGTGGGAATATAAATCTATTGTATTAATGTCAATGTCACTTTTTCAATGATCAAATATGGCCGCATACGAGGGGTTAAGAGACGTGGAGAGGTTGCGGAAAGCGTACACCTGTCGGACGCTCCAGACTCGGCCATATGCGAAACTCTGCCTTTAGGCTTTGCATTTAGGCACTTGAACTATTTATCTGTGTTTGAACACCATAACAATTTACGTTACATTTGGTTTTGATCCTTCTACAGGTTTTTAAAGACGTTTCACGTCAATATATTTTCTTTCTATTTTTCTGCTGTTTGTGGAGACCGGTCTGTTTAAGTTTACACGGGCTTCATGTTACGTCCTATGTAACTTTACTTTTGAGTAGCATTAACGTGAGACACTTTATTCGGTTCTTGTCTGTCTGATTAATTTCTTGTCTTATAATTACTTATATAACAATTTAAGCTATGATAGCACCCATGAGGCTGACATGTTCACCTAGAGTGTCCAAAGCCTCCATAAAAACCAGATTAAAAAAAAAAAAAAAAAATAACAATTTAAGTCTTGGAGACCCTTTACACCTCTAAGGATAATTTGATGATCGTTTTTTTATTTTTTATTATACATATTTTATCTCTGACACCTAGAGACTTTTACATCTCTAAACAATTTTAGTAATTGTCTGTTGTTTGTATATTTTTTATTAGTTTTTTTTTGTTTAATTCGACATTTAGACTGGATACATCTCTGACAAAGTATCTAATATTTTATTGATTCCATATTTGTAATTGTTTTTTGTAAATTTTGGTTATTTTGGTTTTGTATTGCTTGTAAAAATTGACATGTAAAAGTGCCCCTTTGGCCTATTTGCTGAATAAATGTTTGATGTTTGATGTTCTGTCGTTTTTTAAATGCTTCTAATTATCCAAATTAAAATTGTACTTTGAACATTCCAGGAGAATGGGTAGTCATCCTCGTATCAGCGCTGAAGCAGATGTCGGGAACCTACACAGAGGACAAGAACGCGACCGTTCAAGAGTTCTTCAGCCTCTTCACCGAGAGAAACCTCAAGATGGAGAACTTTGGTGTGATCTTCCTCGCAGCGCATACCGTGTCGTTCTCGATGTACTTCCTCATGGGAGGATTTTTGCATGTAAGTTTATAATTTATAAACACGATGGATATTTTTATGTCTTTACTAGAAACTACTTTTTTATAACATTTGTTTATTTAATGTGTATGTATATTAGAAGCTCATGTTTAGCTTCTCCTGTTTCAATATCTGTGCTGGCTGAAATTAAATCTTGCGAAACCATTTTCCGCTTACGGATTAATCCTGTCCTTATTATTGGTAACCGTATTTTAGCCGGCCGTCTAGAGATTTTGCCATCAATAAAAGTTTCCACCAAAAACGAAATTGAAGACGAAAACTTTAATTTACAGTGGTATTTCTACGTTAGACGACGGGACAGCCCTCACGAATGGAAAATTCAACCCAACAAGTGGCTCAGCCCAGAGCTGGAGCGCCATGAGATCATGGTTGGATGTCTGTCCCTCATCGTCACTGGTACCTTCTCTGCTCTCCTGGCTACGTACATCCTGAATGGAAATCCTTCTACCGTCTATTATCAGTATGACGAGTATGGTTGGTGGTGGTTCTGGCTACAGATCCCAGTGATATTTATTATCAATGTGAGTAGTATAGCATAACATTATTCAATTGTAAACTTATTTCATATTAAATTCAACGTAGCTAATTCATATTTTTACGCCTTTTTAAATACATATAAACATGTTAAATATATTAATAACGGTTCACTCACGTATTTTAAGTCGAAAAACGCTCCCCGTTGTACGTGAGTGACCCGTTATTAATATATTTAATATGTCAGTGTCCCACGGAAGTTTTGTCATATAAACATGGTTTATATCAATCATTTGCCTTATTTAGTAGAAAATCTGTGTGATATAGTTCCGTTTGCTGATGATACATCCATTTTATTGTTGACTGATGATAAAAAATAATTAAAAACAGCACACTTGTTAATGTATTTAACTTAACTGGTTCACCTACTATTAACAATCTGCTATTTAATGCCAAGACAATCAACAATCAAATGCATTAGATTTGCTCTTCGAAAATTTGACCAATTGATACAAGGATATTTTTGAATGATAAATGTTATATGAGGGTATATGAAGCTCTGCTAGCTTGCAAAGCTTTAACGTTCGACAAATACCTAGATAGAAGCTTAATCTAACATCACTCTCACAAAAATTTATTAATTAAAAGTTAGATTTAGACACTATAAGCACTAAGTAGGTAATATTAAAACAGCTCGATTAGTTGATCATACTTACTTCCATAGTATAATTATCATAGTATAATATATTAAGGGAAACAACAGCTAGACGGAGTAAAAGGAAAAAATAACAGCCGGAAGACGTCCCCAAGTGATTAGTTTCAGTAAACTGCTGGATATAACACACCATTACCCATATATCTAATCTAATCATAACCTTTTTCAGGACTACACAACCTACATAATGCATCGCTTGTACCACACCCCATGGCTGTACAAGCACTTCCACAAGCTCCACCACAAGTACAAGCAGCCTACAGCGTTCTCCGTCACCGCTATCCACCCTGTTGAGATCTTACATATCCAGTTGACGTTGTGCTTGCCGCTGTTCACATTCCCTGTGCACTGGAGTAAGTTTAAATTTGGTTATACCAACATCGTTATTATCAATATTATCATCATGATGTACCTGTATCATAGTGCCAAACTTATTAGGAGCCACGATTATTATTACGATTCTAATGATAATTGTATGCTACAGTTACATTTATACTAAATCACTCCTAAAAATATTAACATCACTAAACTCTTAAACTAATATGTTATTTGGGTGATATTATGTTGGAAGAACTAGTTAAATAGTTGCTCCTAATGCTCCTATAATTGATTTTATTAGAAAATCAGAAAATGATGAAGATGTTTGTTTAAATTCGAAGCATACCGTTTGTATCTATGTATAACCAATAATCTTGTTAACTTAACTACCAAAAGTCGTACTTATACTAAGATTTCGGTATTGAAACAAATTGGAATTTATTCTTCCTCGTTCAAAAATCAAGCAAATTAGTTTCTTCTTTATTCCTGAAAGAATCCGGTTGATATTTATCTTCTCATTTTTTAATTTCCAGTTCCTTTCTATGCGGTGGCCCTCTACACCTTCTACCACGGCATCATTGACCACTCCGGCATCGACTTCAAGGCGCAGTGGTGGCAGCCCTGGCAACCCGACGCTTCCTTCCACGATCAGCACCACGAGTTCACGCATGTCAACTTTGCCTTTAACATCCAATTTTGGGATAGGGTAAGTTCACGGATCGCAAATTAAACAATTACAAAAACTCGCCCTTGACATGTCCAATGTTCTTCATAAACAACTCTTTGTTAGGTTAAATATGTTTTCTGTCCAAGAATTTCGAAATCGAAGCAAAAATGTCATTAATAGAAAACATTGGGGGAATCCTGAAGTTCCTTAAAGAGCCGATTTTTATTTTGTTGTTGTAGTTGAAAAATAACAGCAATGATTTGTCTTAAGTGTTTAGTTTAAACTCTTTGAGGTTACGAGCTCTTTGTCCTACTAATTTTAATGAGTAGGAGTGAGTTTTTTCAGACGATATTATATGGGTTAATTCATTACGTTATGTCAAATGGTTGCAGCTAATATTTTTGTTGTAAATATTTAGATCACTACGGTTTCACTCACTATTATTTTTAGTCGCTTGTAGTTGCACATGTTGCGAGGAGTAGAGCCATCGCGGACACTCGTGCCTGAGGAAGGACTCCCGAAGAATCCGAAACATGTCGCCAAAAGCGACTTAAAATATTAGTGAATGAAACCGTAGTGATCTAAATATTTTGAAATATCTCACGATAGTTTAATTTCGGTTTTTGTTGTAGTTACATGGAACTATGAGGAAACCTAACAGAGTGTACACAGAAGAGACTTACCATGGAATGGCTCCTCTGGAAGGAACTGAAGAAGCAAAGGCTGTGCTAGAAGCTGAAGCTAAAGAAATCGAAAAAGAAAATGCAGGCAAAAGCAGTCTCAACGTTTCTTAAACTGAACAATTTGATAAGATCGATTTGTTTATAAATTGTGGCTGTAGATAAAATTTATTTTTGATAAAAATTAATTTTATTGTAAAATACACAGTGAAAAAGAACCAGAGTCCAAATTATTTCATTTATATATAATTACGCTGTGATAATAAAAAAAAATGAATTTTTACTCTTTGCGTGAACATGATGAGTTTTAAATATGCATTGTTTTTTCATCATACAATTCATACATAACCCGAGGGGCTACAGTGTGGGGTTCTTCAAAAAAGGAGTGTACAGGTTTTTAAAAAGTCATCAACGCGCATGTAATATATCTGGTGTTGCAGGCGTCCATAGGCTATCGTGACTGCTTACCATCAGGCGGGCCGTATGCTTGTTTGCCACCGAAGTGGTATTAAAAAAAATGTACAATAGTTATAGTAGCTAAAATAAAACCATATAATTATCTTATTATTTATGTATGACTTAATTTATAGTCACGACAAACTTCCAATGAGTCTGAATTGAAATTTGATCTTGTTAAAATTTAAAAGATTACCTCATTTCTAAAATAAATCTTCATTAAAACTTGACTTTCCTAATGAAAACTTGAGCTGTTGTTTATATCTGGTAATTTATTGTTATTATTGTTAATAAAAGTTAGGACTTTGCTGGAATTTTGTTTAATTGCTGGGTTATTGTTATGGCTAAAAATAGGATTTCAAATGATTCTGTCAGTATAAATCAAATATGTATTTTTTCAATATCTACTGCGGAATAATTCTTTATTATTATCCTCTTTTGAAGCAAAAAAGGACCTTGAAGTCGGCTTCAATTTAACATTTTGTAATGGTTTTGATGCGACCTTGATGACCATCTTAGTATACTTAGGGTCGGTTACACCAAACCGTCTGTCACCTTTAAAGCGTTCGCTAAATTTTACTGGTTGGTGCAACTGGGTCTTAGTGATTAAAGACGATTGTCAAGGTCGTGTCAAAACCAGTTCCAAACCATAACAAATTATTAAATCTGTATCGGACTAACGAACGACAAAAACCTTCAGAAAATTTAGAATCAATACTGATGGCGTCGGAAAGGAAAATATAGTCCCTAATAAACATAATACAAGTTTTTGTTAAGCAAATATTCAAGAATAGGGCAAGTTCTAAAAGAATCTTCCTTTTCACGTAGACCATTTATCACTCTCGTGAGGTGGAAAAAATTGCGTAGGTCTTAAGGACCGGGTCACAGTCTGATGGGAAGCAGAAGTATAACAATTTCCTGAGTGTTTTATTACATTAAAAATAATTCCTACATTGTTAGGAATGTGTAATTTTGGTGCAATAAAGAATATTTACTTTTTTTTAATGTGATAGTCAGCAAACGAGCAGACAAGCCGCTTGATGGGAAGCAGTCATCGTCGCCCATGCTCGCATGCATGCGTCGCTACTTACTTACTTATTAAGATAGTAGTAATCGAATTTAAACTGTTGTGGAAATACTAACATTAAATCATTTTACGGTTTAGACTCACTTGTTTTAGTCACTCGCGCGACATGTTTCGGAGAGCCTAGGTCTCCTTTCTCAAGCACTGTGCCCGCCTACAACGATAGCGCAAGACCTCCCCCAACCGGTTTTCTCGGCGCGCGCGCAGCGAGCGACGCGGCGCGCGGTAGCGGCAGTACGCAATACACGGTCGTCGTGAACGCTGCTCGCACTATTAGTGCTTGAGAAAGGAGACCTAGGCTCTCCGAAACATGTCGCGCGAGTGACTAAAACAAGTGAGTCTAATGATTTAAGGATAGTAGTAGTTTTTTTTTAAATCTTATGAACTTTCAATGAAAATATGATTTAATAGTGGTGTATTTTGTATCAATGCGCAATGCACGTTCTTAAACGGACTAAATCTAACAACATTGGATAATAGGCTAATTCGAACTTTACACTGACATCAGAATGATATTTGAATCAAGTTATTTAGTTATCGTGCATTTAGCTCGTACTTGTCCGTACATGTATAGGCGCGGACAAGACGGATGGTAACTAAATAATATGATTCAAATATCATTCTGATGTCAGTGTACATTCGAATTGGCCTGTTAGTTAACCAAAAAACTTCGGAATTTAACAACACGTCTAATTTTGTTAGTGTAGGCCGAAAGTGGTAAGCATCTACCAAATTAACACTATTTGTACTACTATTATATTGCCAAAACATAAATGTACTTAATAATACAGCTAAATGCTGTGCCTTCATCATCATCATCATAGGCCTTTCAGTCTATTGCAGACTATACAGACAGTGTCAGGTAGGGTGACAACGTTTCACATGGCTGTGTAAGCCAATACGGGAGCGGCAACCACGACCGCAAGATAGGCAGGTGTAGTGTGCCCGTGGCCAACAGTTGTCGCGCTGATGGCGCTTGGCACGCTTACTGGCGAGTGTCTTAAACCAAGCGTCATCGTGGATTTTACTACCGTCGGACACCAGTTTGCGCCACTTATCTCTGTGCCTTCACCTACTGCATAACACCATCCTGTCGACACAAAATAAGGTTAAAACGGGAAGGGGCACGTTTGATTTATTTTACTTACATTAGGAAACCTTAATTAAACGCAGTATGACTGTCCCTTTCTCTCCCGTCAATTCTCTCCTTGTTGTCATGACATGATATTCTGAAAATTGGGACCATAACAGGATTTTAAACTATTACTCACTTCAAAATATTTATTTATCAGTACGGTTTTTACTCACTATTATTTTTAGTCGCTTTTGGCGACATGTTTCGGATTCTTTGGGAATCCATCCTCAGGCACGAGTGTCCGCGGCGGTTGTACGTCGTGCACTGCCCGCGCCGCCCGCCTCGTCGCTCGTTGCGCACGCGCTGATGGGGCGGGGGCGGGGGGCGCGGGGCAGTTCGAGTATTACTCACTTAACTGCATGAATGTTTTTATGCCTATTTTATCGAGAATATGCGGAATTCGTCACAAGCATTAAAATGTTAATGTTTCTATGTCATAATTAGGATTCCGTATCCAAAGGGTAAAAACGGGACCCTATTACTAAGACTCCTCTGTCTGTCTGTCCGTCTGTCACCAGGCTGTATCTCATGAACCGTGATAGGTGGGCAGTTGAAATTTTTACAGATGATGTATTTCTGCTGCCGCTATAACAACAAATACTAAAAACAGGATAAAATAAATATTTAAGTGGGGCTCCCAAACAACAAACTTGATTTTTTTTGCTGTTTTTTGCGTAATGATAAGAAACCCTTTGTGCGCGAGTCCGACTCGCACTTAGCCGGTTTTTATTCAATATTATTCCCCAAACGATAACAAAGGAACTGTACAGTTAAGTGTATATTAATATGTATGTGTATGTGTATTGTATGTGTATGGGTCTTACACATCTTACTCAAAAATATGTCCCATTATGTCCCTTGTCTTATGTCGGTGAATTAAGAACGGGACATATTTTTGAGTAAGTTGTATGCACCCATATTTTTACACTTGACTGTACCTACTTTTTTTTAATCGAATTTTATTTATAAATTTCCTTGTTCCAAATTCACTAGGATAAATAACAACCAAATCATTATCTACCGAAATATAACCAACTTATTTTCCATAAAATTAAATTTTCATTATAGAGATGTGGACATTTGAAACCTGCCTTTTTTAATTTACTCAAATTGGACTCAGAACTTAAGCCTTTACTTAACCCTTATCCCGTACAAGGGGATATTATTTCCCACTTGGTCTATTCGTATAAAATCGATGCGATTATTTAAATATCAAAAATCAACAAAGTTTACTATACTAATATTTACCAAAACTGTCAAACTGTATGGTAAGCTTTGTAAAGTGTTGTCATTTAAAAAAATATGTTGATTATATACGAATAGACGAAGTGGGAAATAATATCCCCGTGTACTAATAAGGGATAATTACTTTACCAATGAATAAGAAGATTCTACGAAAGTTAAGGTTTTGATTCTATATTCCTCTTATTATACTTTTTTCTTATGAATGGAAATAATTTCCCACCAGAAATCACCCTCTTCCACTTACCCCCTCCACTTTTTATATATTTTTTAAAATCTAGATGCCAAACACCTTACCTACAAATGGACCCTAGTTTCTCATTTGCAGAAAATTGATGCTCTGTCTTATTAAGGGTTAAATGGGTTCAGAAAGAGCATCATTAACATAATTGTTGGAAATGAATACTTTTTCAAGATTATTAAGTTATTTGCGAAGGGTCTTCCATTACGAAATTAAAATGCTTTCTGAAATATGGAAGGAGCTTACTTATTACTTTTTATTAGGACTGGATGGACGATGTTTATTACAATTTCTTTTAAATTGAGAGAGAAAACGACAAATGAAAAGCAGAAACGACATTAATAGTATATTATTGCAGCGGAAAGGGCAATTCGTGGATGAGTTTCGATTTTGAAAAAGAAGACGAATCCACGAATTGCTATTCCTGCCGAGGCATATATAGTGCTTTTCTCCAAACATGCAAGGTAATAAGCTAGAATAGATAGATAAACCATTTATTCGTTTGCCACAATACACACATAATATTAAAAACAAATGAAACAGAAGAGATACAAAAAAGAAACATTAAGACAAAAAAAATGCTTCAATGCTGATCAAGGGAAACCAGATTGAACAAGTGGCTAGCTTTTGCTATCTGGGCAGTATTGTCGACCAGAGTGGAGGAACGGAAGCAGACATTGAAGTACGAATAAACAAAGCCCGAGCCGCATTCGGCCAGCTTAAACCTGTGTGGAACTCCTCTACCCTGACGAGAAGAACCAAAGTGAGGATCTTCAATTCCAATGTAAAGGCCGTGCTGCTGTACAAGTGCGAAACCTGGTTTGTCCGCAAAGATCTAATGACGAAGCTCCAAGTGTTTGTGAACAAATGCTTAAGGCAAATCCTTCGCATCTTTTGGCCTAACTGGATCACAAACGCTCACTTATGGAGAATAACCGGACAAACACCCGTGCACAGGGAGATACAGACGCGGAAATGGCATTGGATTGGACATGTGTATCCAAATAGTAAACAAAATACCCGATGAGATCAAGTTGGAACCAAATGACAAACAGTTTCACAAAAAATTAAAAACTTTTCTTATACAGAAATGTTACTACTCAGTGGAGGAGCTTTTAAATGAGGAAACCTAGTCGCTGTAAGAGAAATTAACTAATAAGCATAGCAATTAAGCAAATATTGACATTGAATTTATTATAGTAATTATTTATACCTCATACATATACAAAAAATCTCTCTAACCAATTATTAATAATAGCATGCATGGCCTGTAAATGAAATTGAAATGTAATTTAGTAATAAGCTAGATATAAGACAATTTGTGTGCCCTGACAGGGTGTCATGGAAGCTTCCTGTATAACTTCAATAACATCTCATGTACATGACTTTTACAAATAAACATCTTATCTTATCTTATCTTATCTTATCTTATCTCATATCCTCAGGAAACCTGACACCCACCTATCCAAAGTGGCCCTGACCTGGAAGATGCCCGGCAAGCGGAAACATGGTCGCCCTAAATCCACTTGGCGTCGTTCTGTGGAGCAAGAGCTGGGTGTATTGGGGATGGGGTGGGAGGAGGTTACCCAAGCTGGCCAAGACCGTAGTCAATGGAAAGACAAGATTCGGGCCCTACACCCCAGCAGGGGGTAACAGGAAAAGAAGAAGAGAAGAAGAAGACAAAAAAAAACTAAAAAAACCGTAGGATTGGTGTGTGCGTTGCAGCAAAACAAAAGGGTTCTGGCTCAGTTATGCACTCCGCTCTTTCGAGCGAAGCACTGGTAATTCTGCTAGAACCCAGGTCACTAACAGATGTAGAAATTTTAAGGTTATAATAGTAATGAATAATTGGGAGATATTCATGCTTATACATGAGTATAAGCATGAATATCTCCCAATGAGCTGAGAAGCATGAGCTTATACAAATAATCATTATTTGGGTAAAAAATATTTTCGTCGTCTTGTTTCTGACCACTCTGTCATGCTTCTATTATTTGTCTTTTATTAAATAAATAAAAATTGCATGCCTTTCTAGCTGCAGATTATAATTCTCATGAGAAATATTAAAAACTAGATTTCACCCCATATAAAAAGTTCCACTCCGTATTTTTGGGGGACAAAATACAAGACAACGAGAATAATTTCGACCCATTTAAGCATCAAGCATCACTCAAATCGAACCTTCACTCAAGAACGTCAAAACCAATCACGTTTCAAACTTTTTTTAGTTTTTTTTTTACAAAATCCTAATTTTATTAAAATATCGTATTCATTTGTAAGACATTAATGAAAATACCAAACGTACAAACAAATCTTCAATAGTATTTTTATTATTCACAACGACGACGGGACTTAATCCGTTGTCCCCGTGGTCTCGGTGAAGATTCGACCACGGGGACAATGCCGTCCTCGAAACGTCGGAGGTAAATTTAAAACTTATTTTACGCGATTAAGTCCCATCGTTGTGAATAATAATGAGTAAAAATCGTGAAAGTTTAAATCAATAATATTTTTAACAAATAAGATCGTTTTTAGCATTTAATATTGATTATTAGATAATTCGAGAATATACAGTAAATCGGATTCGGGCTCCGAGATTATGTATATTGACACACAGATGTGTATTCGAACGTACACTGACATCAAAATGATGTCATTTAGTCATCAAGCATTTTCCTTGTACTTGTCCGTGCATGTGCCTATTATAAATAACTGAAAAAAAGAAAAAAAAGTATAGGCCCGAGCGAGACGCACGATAGTTAAATGACATCATTAAGATCCATTTTGATGTCAGTGTACGTTCGAACTGGCCTGTGAGACAATTAAAAATATAAACTTCCGGCTGCAACGCTTTGCTTTTTCTACAAAAATATTTTAAAAACGGTCTATTGTTCGAGTAGGTATACCACGAGGCAGCCGTCGAAAAGTCTGTTACATAATGCATCGAGCCTCCAGCGGCGTTCGGGCCGTACTGTTACCGATGAGCTTGGGTGAGATGAGTTATAATGTAAACCAATGTATCTGCTAATTTCTTATTTATGAGGAGACACACGCAAAATTATAGTTTACCCAGTTTCTACACATTTTAATCAAGGGCAAATGACATTCAAAATCATAATATGGAAACAAGACTATATTTACAAGGGAAAACTTCAACCAAAACCGAGGTTAAAGTTGGCTTGGTAGAAAAAAAATCCCCTGTTAGTTACCTTGCATTCCTGCATACCATAGTAGTATAATTTTAATATAAAATAGTTATTAATATAGCCGAGGGATCAGACTAGCAACATTTTAAACAGAAGTATTTTTTCATAAAGCTCTGGTTTCTTAGGATAGTGGTGGTGGTTAGGATGATGATCCCAGGTAGCAAAGTGACGTCAGCGACATCATAAAGACGTAATAATGACGTCATTATGACGCCATAATGACGTCGCTGACGTCATAATGACGTATAAATGCTACCTTATTTAGCCGTATTATTTTGTATGGAGACTGCCGCTATATGACTTCATGGCTATCTTAGGAAAACAGAGCAGAGAGAGAAATTACAATATTAAAAGGTAAATACCCGCTCGGCCGCCATATTTATATTCCGTCGCAAGTCGCAAGTCGCGAGGCGCGCCATTATCTTTTATTTCCTTCCTGCTTATTGAGTTTACGTCAATTCTTAAGTTCTTTACACAGGGTGGCAAAAAAGTACATTCCTGTTGCCAGGGAGGTTTTGGGTTTACACTGAGCAACTTTTACTATGGGACCAACCGCGAAAACGCAAAAAAATTTTTTACCGCCCCTCACAAAATGGACCAGCCGAAATGTATGAAAAAGCCAAATTTTATTTCGCGATTTCGGGGTTAGTCCTATAGTAAAAGTTGCTCAGTATATTCACAAAACCTCCCTGCCAACAGGAATGTACTTATTTTTTAGCCACCGTGTATATGGGGATAATAACAAATCATACTATTTATCGTCATACTATGTAGCGTTCAACTCCTGAGCTCGACAAGTCAACGCAATAACGATCCGTCTATTTCGACAATTTTCCGCACTTTTCAGATTTTCGCCTTTTGCTATTGGAAATGTTTTTTAATTTTTTGTGGCTTGTGTTTCGTTTGGAGTGCTCTTTAGTGTGTTTTTGGCCGGAGAACGAAAGGATTTTGAAGAGAGAAAGATTTAATGCATTGTGCTTTCAAACAGTTGCGAAATGGCAGTGGCTACGATGTGAAAATAAGAAAGGAGAACTTCTAAGGCCTTTTTAATTTTTCAATTCGTTGATTCATGTTTAACAGGGCTACCATTTAAATAAATACTATTAAATACCAGACAATTCATATTACTTTAAGTTTTAAATCAAGTCTACAACATTCACGTGTTTTTATAAATACAGTACCGTAAAATGGGGTGAGTAGGGTTCGCGGGGAGAGTTGGGTTATGAATGAGGAGAGAAGGGATGAAAGGGGGGTGAGATTGGATTTTAAGGCTACTGCTACAAAAACAATGTATTCCAATTTAAAATGAAGCTATAGTAATACTCAAAATAAAAAAAATCGATCTAACAATCTTCCAAAATCACCTTTGTATGAAAACCCATCTCACCCCAATTGCGAGGGACTACGGAGTGAGGTGGGATTTCCTGTTTATCGTCAAAGTTATGAAATGGAACTACCCAAAATAAAATAAAAACTAAAATACAAACGTCCGGAACACTTATTATATATACCATTCACTTTGCATATCATCATCATTCGCTTGCCCTTGTCCCATTCACTTGGGGTCGGCGCAGCATGTCTTTTTCTTCCATACATCTCTGTCACCCGTCATCTCATCATTCACTTGCGTTAGTTTCATATCTTTCACACAGTCCATCCACCTTTTCCTCGGTTTTCCTCTCCTCGTACTTCCCTCCACATTCATTCTTAATACCTTTCTCGTCACATGACTTTCATCCCTCCGCATCACATGCCCGTACCATGCTAGGCGATTTGCCCTTACTTTTTCTGTTATGGGTGCAACTTTCAGGCTTCCTCTTATATACTCATTCCTTATCCTATGAATTCTCGTCACGCCACACATCCACCTTAAACATTCTCATCTCCGCTACATGCACTCTGATCCATGTATATATGTAAAAATAAAATGTTATCGAGGTTTGAATGTCAGTTTTGCTCCTACTCACCCTATTTTACGGTAACTTTATTTAACGTTATTGTAGTGACAAGAGGGGTAAATTTTAAGAATGTAAAAAAATAATAGTAATATATTGTTTTTTTATTTTACATAAAATATGATACAAAAGATGGACTTAGCAATTAAGAAGCACATGCATACTTCACCAGCAACTGACTTGCAAAAACACAATCACAAACACAATCAATCAATTTTTCCTTAGACTGTATCCATCTATTACGGAGTTATATCTATCTTTGCTATCACCGAACGCGTCCACTTTGCGCTTTGCGATGGCGATCAGCGCCATCTAACCTGCGCCTGCGCTAAAATGTCATGATGACTTATAACTCTTATAAGGCCATGCCGCACGGTTGTACCTTGTTTTGCAGAAAATTGTTTCACAGAATGTAATGTTTCGCAGAATTTTCATTTCATAGCAAACATATTTTTTCACAAAGGGTCGCAGTTTCAACCTAACTTAACCTACTTTTCTGTTAGACCTAACGGGTTCTTCACAATGACCTTTTAGCTGTACTTAAAAAGTTAACGGTTTTTGAAAATATCGGTTCAGATAATATCGTGTAAGTAATTAAGTAATTTTTCATTTAATTAATCTTGTTTTAATTGCATTATGCAACACTTCTTTTGTTTTGGTACTTATTTCATATCTTATACGTTTTTTTTGTGTAAAGAAATCTCAGACAAGTTATTTGAGAATATCGCCCCGATCACCAAATTATGGTAACAAGCGTTAGAAATCGCCCATAAATTAGACAATGAAAAATGTTTAAATTATCTTCTTTAAATTTAGGGCTCATTGGTCTACTTTTGAGCCTAAGTTTTTGAAGTACATGCCTATTTGAATGTACACTGACATCAGAATGACATCTCTATTCAGATATCATGCATTTCGCTAGTACTTGTCCGTACATGTATTGGCGCGAGCGAGATGCACGATAACTTGTGTAACACATAACTGTAATAGATATAAAACTAGCTAGATTAGACTAAATATCATTGGAATATAATTGAAACTAAAGTTGAACCTAGAAACAAATTTAATAGCAATAATGTAATAACTAATAACAGAAATTGTATTTATCTTATTCCTTATTACCTGAATCTCATTTTTGTCCTCAATTGTAAAAATTCTTAATCCAGGTTTATAAACCTGAATCTCATTTTTGTCCTCAAATGTAAAAATTCTTAATCCAGGTATATAAACCTGAATCTCATTTTTGTCCTCAATTGTAAAAATATTATTCTAGTTAACTCGCATGACATAACAATGTACATCTGGTCTCCCGCGATACAGGCCTAGCCTAGTGCGGGGACTCCTGGAACCTCCGAATGTCAATTCAGTTATGCACCAACTCTTTTCTGTAACTTGTGATATGTACTTACTATGTATTACAATTGTATTCGTTCTGTGCAATAAAAACATTTTTTATCTTTTTTTATCTTTTATCTTTAACTATAATTATCACGTCATTCGAATATCATTCTGATTGATTTCGTAATCCAGGCCCTTCGGCCCCAGAGGCTTTCTACCAGGCCTAATAGAACGCTTTAAGCCTGGAATATCTTGAAATATTCTACGAGTTGAGTAGAAATGCTTATGTTAAAAAACAAAAGAATAGCAAAAAAAATAGGCCGATAAACAAATCAATAAAGATCCTAACATTTGGACAAGGCCCAATATGCATTATATTTTTACGATCATTTTCTGTTTGCGTGAATATACAGAAATTTACACTCCTCCTATACTGTCCAAAACACCTTACTGCTTTTATTTTAAAGTCTATTTTCCGTTGTGTCAATATTTTATAAAATTTGTAAGATCCCGGCCTAGTTCCTCAGCATTGTTTTAAAATTCCAAAGCCTCGCCTGCCAAATCGTCTGTTTATTTTGCCAACATCGTATCTCGGTAGCTTTTCTTTAAAATTTATATCTTATTTCTAAGAACACTAGATTCATGTTAGATTAACAGAGTTCTGGTAGTTGGGAAGTTGTGTGGGTGGTGTATCCGAGGGTCGCTAAAGGGGTCGAGCGTTGTTCAACCTCTATGAGGTTTCCTTTGCATGAAGTCCATTCGGGCTGAGTACGTTTTTGACGCCAGTCCAAATAATATATGAAATGAGATTATTACTTTTCGGGTTTCAGAATCATAACTTATTTTTCTCATTTTGTTGCCTATTTAATATAATTTTCAACTATCAATAAGTTTATGATTTAAAAAATATCTATAAAGTAATTGACGGTAGAGTTTTGAAAGAGGATATTCCTGCCAACGAAATTCTGTTATGGGTGGTTTCATGCAGCTCAAGTGAGTTTCTCATTTATTTAATGTTCGAGTGACATCCGGTATAATTAATAAGTTATATTTCTAATTTTGTTAAAAACGGACATACCTACCTAATAATATCACATTATTATTAATTATTTGCGTGGCGATGGACGACAGTGTATAATGAATGCCTGAGATTCTGTGAGGCGATGGATGCTAGGTGCTCAACTGTTCCAACATAATTTGTCTGTCTGTCTATACTAATGTTATGTGATATTATTGTTGTTATAATTGTTGCTGTTTTATGTATTATTATTGCTGTTAGTTTTAAGTTTCGTGACGCATTGGTTCAACTGTAATGTCATGTAAACATTCTTATCAATAAAATAAAAATAAAATAAAATAAATTAAAATCGAAAATTTTTGACATAATATTTTTGTTTGTTTTTGCGTCCATGTTCGGATAACTGGGGAATGCGGAACCGGTACTGTTTCCAGAACCGAGACTGACATTTCCGGTATTGGGAAAGTACTTTTCGGTACTGAGTATTTACTGTTGTATTTTTTGTTACATCATCATCATCATCATCATCATGTCAGCCAATAGACGTCCACTACTGGACATAGGCCTCCCCCAAGGCTCGCCACTCCGACTGATCCTGTGCCGCTCGCAACCACCGAATTCCCGCGACCTTCACCAGGTCGTCGCTCCATCTCGTTGGAGGCCTACCGGCAGTTCGTCTTCCGGTACGCGGACGCCACTCCAGAACCTTCCGGCCCCACCGGCCATCAGTTCTGCGAGCAATGTGCCCCGCCCACTGCCACTTAAGGTTTGCAATTCTGCGAGCTATGTCGGTGACCCTAGTTCTACTGCGGATATCATCATTTCTGACTCTATCACGCAGAGAAACCCCGAGCATAGCTCTCTCCATTGCCCTTTGCGTGACCTTGAGCCTTCTTATGAGGCCCATCGTTAGCGCCCACGTCTCAGATCCGTTTTTGTTACATGATGAAATGAAAATGAAAATTAAGAATCAATTTTGTGTAATTCAGTACAAACACAACCTAGAATAGAACAAAATGATGGAAATCGACACCAGCAAAAAATCACAATTATGTAATTAAGTTTTCTTATTTTATTCAATAATTTTCGTATACACGGCTTACAAAACACACATACGTTCTAAATTTCATTAAAATATATCTTATGATTTCGGAATGGCTTGTGACATACGGACAGTACGAGACGAGGATCGAACACATGACGAAACTACAAGGGTGCCGTTTTGCCATTTTGGCTACAGAACCACAAAAACTACCACCAGTTCTCACCTGACGTCACATCTACGTTAATACAATTAAATGACAAAAACAAACGGTAATGGCTAAATAGGGATGTTGACAATTTTTTAGAACTGTATTCATTTTATAGATAGACACGTAATTGTATTGCAAAAAAACCATTAATTTTTAATAAAAAATTTACTTTAATTAGTTTAGTGTTTAAATTTCGCGAAAACACGCTCCAAGCTGGCACGTGATCTTGATGACGTAACGATGTGATAAACAAACTGCTGTCAGTGCCACCTCAGGCACTGACCTGGTGGTTCTCACCACCAGCTGTGCCTATTTCTCACAACGTGACGTCACGCGCTCCGATTTGCGTTTGCAGTCACGTGATGCTGGGCATTATTTTAAATACTAATAAATTATTTTTAATTAATTTAATACGCTTATTACATTTTCAGCATTCTAATATTCCCTGCGATGGTAAAAACATAACATTTTATGTATTTGCGATTCATGTCAACATCCAACATAGCTAAAAGTCGAGTCACTTCGATGTCAAAGCGTTGTTTCACCACTATTACTTTGTATCATCATTAGGAACGACCTTACCTGTGTTTTCCTCAAATTACCTGATACCTCGGAACAGTAAACTCACTCCCCATTCATCACGGCACAAATCTACTGTTTCGAACCCTACTTACCACTCAGTTTCATCAATAATGCGTTAGTTGAAAAAGCTTCCATGCCCGAAATGTTCTCGAGGAAAATAAAGAATTCACTACCCATACAAAACGAGAAATGTCTCTTTTGCATTTGCATCGATAATGAGTTCTGTAAATTGAAACCCTTCTTTTGTTTTGGTTAGCTTTGTGCTCATAATAAATTGAAATCAGAGTTTTAAGGAAGGAATTTGTTGTTCTTAAAAATCCTTAACAGGAGCCCGATTATTTGTTGCTTTTGAACTGGTTTTGATACGAAATTGGCGACCGTCGTGGCGATTGGCGCGCATCTTAAGCACTTCTTTTACTTTATTTCGCACGCGCCGTTCAGCGTGAGCGATCTTCAAGAAAGTATCAAAATAACATCGAAACCGTAAAAAGTTGAATTAGGCTCCAACTTTTCATTATTTTGTAAGTTTATGTCGTTTGTGCAAATAGCTAGTGATCAATCTCATTTGATTGTCAAGACCTAAATTATAAAATTAGATAGAATTTACAGTATATCCAAAATAGCGATTTTAACTACTAAAATGGTCTTAAATCAAAATATGTACCTACTTAAGAAAATAATCTAATAATAACAATTATTTTACATGGGTAGGTATGTTGACAATTATTTGAAGAGTTATAATTTACAGAAGCCATTAATCATCCCTAGGATCAAGTTTCCTCAGTTTTCCCTGAAGTCAATTTCAGCTAAAATTATGAAAATAGAGTTCGTAATATTTAAATGTCAGAGGCTTATTGATATTAAATTTAGTCAAGTAACATAATAAGTATATTATTTCTGTGACATTATTTTTTACATTTCAAGTGCGGCAAGAAATGCCGATCAGCCATTGGTCTTTACAGTCACCGCAGTCGATGTAGACTGTAGACATCTCCTCAAATACCTCTAGTCGCTGCAACTATCATCTGTAAAGATGCTGTGGCCAATGATGATGATGATTTTTTACATTTAATACATTTAATTTTAATAACAAAACTTCCGTGAGATACAGACATATTAAACATATTAATAACGGGTCACTCACCCGATCAATAATGCCGTAAACGAGGGTAGTTTCTCGCCACCCCTGCCGCCACCGGCGCCCGCGCCGAGTCATCGGGCGCGGAGGGCTGCGGCCCGCAGTCTGCGCCGGTCCGTCACCGTCGACGCAAGCTCCTGATGACGCTCTTCGGTACGGAGTGAAACATGTCGAGCGTTTTCGACTTAAAATACGTGAGTGACCCGTTATTAATATGTTTAATAATACATTTAATATAATAGATATCAAATTTTTCTCCCTTTTAGAAAATAAAAGTATTCTTCCTAGCGTTTTTACCGGCTTGTTGCCATGGCTTATGGGAAGCCTGATGGGGTCCGCTTGGCAACTAATCCCAGAAATAAGCGTAGGCACTAGATTTTATGAAAAACAATGAACCTATATGACCTTCCAACCTAGAGAGGACACTAAGCTTTATTTGGATTATACCGGTTTTCTCACGATGTTTCACCGAAAGGCGACTAATAAGTATCAAATTATATATCGTATTGGTACGAGCCTGAGTTTGAACCTGCGACCTGCAGATTAAAAGTTGCACGCTCTTACCACTAGCCAGTACCAATGCTTTTAAAATGAGAGTGGATTGTGTAAAGAAGGTATAGCGAGTTGCAAAAGTGCATGTTACGTACTTAATAAATCAATTTTATTAATAATGTTTGCAGCTGTGTGTGAACATGTGAACTTAACATAAATACATAAAACAATTCTTGAAGGGTTTGCCATTCAAGACTTGCCCTTGTCTGAAAAGGCTTATAAAAATAGATTTATCTCACCCAATGGGAAATAATGTAGGCATAAATAAGTGAAAATGTAACATCGCATAATTATTTTATTCTGCTAAATCCCCAAACTTCTGCTATTGCTTTTAAATCTTGAAAAGTTGCAAAAAAAAATTACTTTGAGATTTCTTGTAAGTTGTAATTTTATTCTACTTTTGAGCAGGTTTTGACAGTTGGAAGATTGGGATTTTGAGGTTTTATAAATGTGTACAACATGGTTGTTTATCAGACGAATGAATGCTGTCACAAAACATTAAAATTTCTAATGGATGGTATTATAATAAGCCTTAGCCCGAAGTTATGAAAAGAACGTAGAATTATAAATTCTGTGCCTTATTGAATAAACAAATTCCTTCAAAAAATACTGAATACTTTGTTTTTAACTTTACGCGTTAATGTATATTTTAAGAAATCAGAGACAAACCTCAATATTAAGAGTATTAAAAACTGTAATAGATGTCATATAATAGTGAAGGCCGGATTCGAACCGGCGTCTTTAGCTATCGCGGCTATCGCCAATAAATAATTTGATTTGTTCCGAAACTCGATTAAGGGTATTTCCAAGTACAAATGCTTTTACATTTTTTTTACTAAATAATTTTTATTTCCCGTTGGTACCTAAGTAAGTACATCGGAAGTTTAGACACGCAATAAATGTTTTTCTTAGTTAACAAGAGTTACATGTGGATATGAGTATAAAACTTTTTATATTATTACGAGAGGATATTTGGCGCAGTCTGGTAGGATGAAATTATTTTTTATTGCAACACGGTTTGTTGAAACTATTTCTTATTATTAAGGTTATCTACTATATAACAATTATTAAAGTACTTCCACAGAAAATATCAGTAACTCACGAAAAAATATTATTTGTGATAAACAGATATAAATGTCTTTACTAGATATCGAACACAGGATCTCCATCACAGGCAAACCTTTATCAAAGCAAAATTACTTTCAATTAAATGACTAACAAGTTAGTGTGTGAAACCTTTTTGAATAAAATTATTAAGAAAATAAAACGGACGTGTTTTCAAAAAGGGAGGAACTTTTACATTATTATTATTTTCTATTTCAAAAATGTTATAATATCTAGGTGGTATGTAAAACGTAGTATTGTAACCCGCGGCTGCGTGTGCGTAGACGAGCACTGTGCGCGTGCAATGTAATGTTGAAACCGTGCAGGCACACCTCACGCAAGCAGTGTGTCGTTCCTCATAATGTTACACACACACACACACTGTTCTCACACTGTTAACGCACACGCATCCGGTGTACACAGGCCTTTTAGGAGTATAAACAAGAGGCCTTTGTCTAATTTTCTCATTTTGTGTAAATTATAGCGCTTATACATTACCTACAAGTTTGTACTTGTTTGGAATTACCTGGACGTGTTGCCGACTTCTTAATCCTTCTCCCTCTAAACCACAGAGAAGAGCAGGACGCAAGTATTTAATTCAAAACAGCTCGCGGCGCTCATTAAAGAACCCGAAACAAAGGAAAAAAACTGTCAACTTGCGCCAAGTTTAATTGCCTTAATAAATCTGACGGAGAATTAGGGTATGGCCACAGAAAACGAAATTGCTACCGAATAGGTACTCTGTGACAAATTCACTAAAGGGCCCACTGACTATCAGGTCGCCGGACGATATCGGCCTGTCAGTTGTTCGGAACTGTCAAATTTTTGTTCTAACTGACAGGCCGATATCGTCCGGCGGACTTATAGTCAGTGGGCCCCTTAAGACATGGAAGGAAGATTACTCTACCTGAAAGATACACACATAGTTTAATTAAAACTGACGTAAACGCAATACAGGCTGATTTTGTTATATTTGACCATATCCTGAGGGGTGGATACCTATGTACTTGACTAATCTGTAAGTGGTATGTATAATAAAATAAAATAAATAAAAGCCCGAAATCGCGAAAAAATCTGTCGTTCCTTAGAAAACATTACCATGAGATTCACCGAAATGTATGAGACGGCAGATTTTTTTGCGATTTCGGGGCTGATCTCATAGAAAAATTGGTTATTTATTACTTACATATGCACCACTGTATAGGTATGGACAAACATAACAAATATATTAATTATTCTTAGTAAGGTTAGTAATGAGCAGAAATGTATGGAACAGTGTGCACTTTAGGCTCAGGTGATGCCGCTTGTACACAAGCTACAAGATCGTACCGTGTATACCCCCCAAAAAGGGGGGGTGAAAGGGTCGGCTCCCCAGGTCCAATCTATGCTATATTTCTTCCTGTTCTTAACAACTAGGGCAAGTTATATATCATTTTCGTATAATTTAGGGACGAGGAATTCATTTTCGAAATAACTTTTATTATACATTTTCGTACAAAAAAATATATTTTTGTACAAAAAATGAAAATGTTATGTAATTTTTTGTGACAGTTTTGGCTGTGTAAATTTCATTTGATAGCTAGACGGACGTAGGTACGCGTTTGCGTTAAGTCACATTTTGTGTGGGATTTTGAACAGCGCGCCAAGCGGGACGTTTTGGAAACTCAAAATCCCAAGACTTCACGGTAGAATATGATGGAACTTGCATTAATTCTAACTTAAAATCACATCAATGTACCATATTCTGACAAATACATTTCATTTCATTTCAAAATGAGACAACGAAGACGCGTGTGTCACCTCGCGTTATCGAATGAAATTTGCACTAGTCTAGAGGGAGAGAGGGTAAACTCGCAATATTTGGTGACACGTCTACCGGCTTCACGGCGTCGGCGGCTTTGCCGTGAGGCCCATTTGAAAGCTTTCCTCAGTGTCATGCTTCAAAACTTGTATCACCGAATTAGGCGTGTCACCAAAAAATGCGAGTTTACCCTACTGACTTAAACCTTACGGTACCTAAAGTAAACTGATTTGAAAAATGTTGAACTTTACTAACACTTATTTCGATCCCCGTGTGGTGCCGGGTAAGAATAGCACCACCCCCCCTCTCTTTCCGTGGGTGTCGTAAGAGGCGACTGAAGGAAATCCGGTGGATGGGCAGCAGCGTCCTCCGAGAACTACCTCTATCAAACTGCGGTCGCCAACCCGCCTGCCAAGCGTGGCGACTACGGCAATCCCCCCCAAGGGATAAAAACAAAAAACAAAATAATGCAGACACAAATAAAACCCAGACCCCTAGTCCCCGGCAGCCCCGCTATTCCTGGCTCCGGTAGCGGCCAGGGTAATGGCGGGGCAGGGGGTGCTACAGTGAATCACCGGCAGAGGCCCGGCTACCATAACCGACGACCCTTGGCCCTGGCAACATACAACTGCCGTACGCTGCGGACCGACGAAAAGTTATTAGAACTGGAGGAAGAATTAAGCAGGTTACGTTGGGGAATCATAGGGTTATCGGAAGTCCGTAGAGAGGGGGAGGACATGATAACTCTGAATTCCGGCAACTTGCTCTATTTCCGGGAGGGCGAACAACGGTCCCAGGGAGGTGTCGGGTTTATCGTCCACAAGTCCCTCGTAAACAACGTGGTGAAGATCGAGAGTGTGTCGAACAGGGTAGCGTGCCTTGTACTCAGAATGACCCAACGTTATTCGTTGAAGGTCATACAAGTCTACGCACCGACCTCGACACACTCCGACGATGAGGTGGAGGCTATGTATGAGGATATCTCCAGAGCCATGCATAGCTCCAAAACTCACTTCACAGTTGTTATGGGGGACTTCAACGCTAAGCTGGGCAAACGAGACGGTGAAGAGCTGAGAGTGGGGCAATTTGGAGTGGGGCGTAGGAATCACCGGGGCCACCTACTGGCTGGTTTCATGGAGAAGGAAGGACTCTATATGATGAACTCCTTCTTCAGGAAACGTGAGCACAGGAAGTGGACCTGGGTGAGCCCTGACGGTGCAACAAGGAATGAGATCGACTTTATCATGTCGACGAAGAAGCAAATATTCAGTGATGTTTCTGTGATCAATTCGGTCAAAACCGGGAGCGATCACCGTATGGTAAGAGGCACACTGAATATTCAATTTAGGCTTGAGAGATCTCGACTGATAAAGTCTACGCTCCGCCCGGCACCGGCCCAGCTCCAAAACCCCGAGAGCTTTCAGCTCGAACTTCAAAACCGGTTCGAATGCCTAGCTAGCGACCTGGACGATTACAACGACGGGTTTGTGGAAGCTGTTCATACGGTCGGGTCCAAGTTCTTCAAGACTCGTCGTACAAGAACCAAGAAACTCTCGGACTCCACTCTCAAGCTCATGGAGGTGAGGCGTGAGATGATTCTGCAGTCGTCAGGTGACGTTTGTCGTTATAGGCAGCTCAACAGACGGATCTCGAAGTCTCTGAAGCGAGATATACGCCGATTCAATACTAACAGTATTGAAGAGGCTATCAAGCGCAACAGAGGCTCGAAGGTGTTTGCCAGAGATCTGTCTATTGGCCAAAGCCAACTGACAAAACTGAAGACCGACGACGGCAGGATCATCTCATCCAAACCTGAGCTCTTGGGAGAAGTCGAGAAGTTCTATGGACAGTTATACACAACAACCCGAGCACCCGTCGTGGATCTAGCTAGAGACCCTAGAGCTAGACTAACTCGACACTATACCGAAGATATCCCGGACGTCAGCCTGTACGAGATTAGTATGGCTCTCAAACAACTTAAGAATGGCAAAGCCCCAGGTGATGACGGAATTACGGCCGAACTCCTGAAGGCGGGTGGTAAACCAGTCCTTAAGGCCCTTCAGACGCTGTTTAGTTCCGTCATGCGCGAAGGAAAAACGCCGCAAGCGTGGAACAGAAGTGTGGTGGTGCTCTTCTTCAAAAAAGGTGATAACACCTTGCTGAAGAATTATAGACCCATCTCACTTCTGAGCCATGTCTACAAGCTGTTTTCGAGAGTCATCACGAACCGTCTCGCACGCAGGTTTGACGACTTCCAGCCTCCCGAACAAGCAGGTTTCCGTAAAGGCTATAGTACCGTAGACCACATACATGCGTTGCGGCAGGTTATACAGAAGACTGAGGAATATAACCTCCCCCTTTGCCTTGCATTTGTGGACTACGAGAAAGCCTTCGATTCGATCGAGACTTGGGCTGTGCTGCAGTCTCTCCAAAGGTGCCAAATCGACTACCGGTATATCGAAGTGCTGAAGTGTCTGTACGAAAACGCCACCATGTCCGTCCGACTACAGGGCCAGAGCTCGAAGCCTATTCCATTGCAGCGGGGAGTCAGACAAGGAGATGTAATCTCCCCAAAGCTGTTCACCGCTGCATTGGAGGATGCCTTTAAGGTTCTGGACTGGAAAGGACGAGGCATCAATGTAAATGGCGAGTACATCACTCACCTTCGGTTTGCCGATGATATCGTAGTCATGGCTGAGACCATGGAGGACCTCAGTGCGATGCTCGCTGATCTCAGCAGAGTATCTGAACGAGTTGGTCTGAAAATGAACATGGACAAGACGAAGATCATGTCTAACGTCCATGTTGTGCCAACTCCCGTATTAATCGGAGGCTCTGCGCTCGAAGTTGTTGACGATTATGTATACCTAGGACAAACAGTCCAGTTAGGTAGGTCCAACTTCGAGAAAGAGGTCACTCGTCGAATCCGACTCGGTTGGGCAGCGTTCGGGAAGCTCCACAGTATCTTTTCGTCCAAATTGCCGCAGTGTCTTAAGTCAAAAGTCTTTGACCAGTGTGTGTTGCCAGTGATGACATACGGATCTGAGACGTGGGCGCTAACGATGGGCCTCATAAGAAGGCTCAAGGTCACGCAAAGGGCAATGGAGAGAGCTATGCTCGGGGTTTCTCTGCGTGATAGAGTCAGAAATGATGATATCCGCAGTAGAACTAGGGTCACCGATATAGCTCGCAGAATTGCAAACCTTAAGTGGCAGTGGGCGGGGCACATTGCTCGCAGAACTGATGGCCGGTGGGGCCGGAAGGTTCTGGAGTGGCGTCCGCGTACCGGAAGACGAACTGCCGGTAGGCCTCCAACGAGATGGAGCGACGACCTGGTGAAAGTCGCGGGAATTCGGTGGTTGCGAGCGGCACAGGATCGGTCGGAGTGGCGAGCCTTGGGGGAGGCCTATGTCCAGCAGTGGACGTCTATCGGCTGACATGATGATGATGATGATGATGATGATTTCGATCCACTTATTTAGAAGCCCTACGGCCCCGACGCCGCGGGTCCGGCCCAGGCGAGATGCAAATGAAACTCTTTGTAGCGATTCTTAAGGGATTTATTCGTAAAATATCCCGGAAAGGTCGACCGACAAAAGAATATAAATTGATCCGCGAACTTTCGTCTACTTAAATAGAACTTGGATTTCTTTAACTTTTAGGCATGTTTAAATCACTCAGTACGTGAAAACAGTTAGTATTAGGAAAAAATTAGAAGCGTACCAAATGCTGTACAGTCGCCATCAGATATATCGGAGCGGCCAAGGCGCTCACAAATATCTGAACACACCTCAATTGTCAGGGCGCTAGGTGCGTGTTCAGATATTTTTGAGCACTTCGGCCGCTCCGATACCTATGTATTGACATGACAATCACTCAGATTTAAATATTTATTATTTTTTCTTTTGCAAATTTTTCTTAATTAATATTGATTAATTACTTTATACTTTTCTTAAACTAAATGCAATTAACAAAATAAAACATAATAAAACTTAACCTATAGGTAAAAAAAATGGCTTAAATCGCCGTCAATGGGCAAGGCGTATTTCCTCGCTGTTTTGGTTTATTATATTGGTTTATTTTATTGCAAAATACTGTGTTTTTTATTATATAAAGTTTGATATTATGTTTTCTGGAACAACAACGCGTTACGGATTTTGAAGTCCCACTGGTTTTCTTTCGCCGGTATCTTCTCCGCGCTGTTGTGTAGGGTTAGAACCGCGGTAGTAGTTTCTAACATTCTTAAGTACATTGTAATACTAAACTTAAGCCCAAATAGAAAATAATCACGTTCTCTTTCATTATTTAAATATAACCTTTTTATTAAAGACGCATTCGTTTACTACAAATTAAGAAGATACACGTGATAAACACTAATAAAGTATTAAACAACCGGCAAATGAGTAAAGTAAAGAACATTTAATTTTATTACCCATGAAGGATCCTTAATTAAAAAGCTGATTACGGAGCTGATGTCCATTCCGATTTTACATTTCTATTAGGTGCGCGAGCTTGGGTCATTCGACCCATCTTAAAGGCCGGCAATGCACTAGAGTGGTTGGCTGGTGTTGCCGGTGTCAGGCGTGGCTCACTCCGCGATTTCGTCGCGTCGCTACAAGTACATGCGGCCCACACCAATTTTGGTGTCTAGCCATAGTGGTTGCCGCGCAGCGCTACGGTACGGACGCCTGCTCACGCTTGCGCCACCTAGCGATCATATCTATCGTAATAGGCGTGTTTTGTTAGAGAGTGATTCTTCTGTACGAAGTACTATTATTTATTCTGTGCCGGTGTCCATAGACTGCGGTAATTGCTCGTTTGCCTCTCATAAGATGGATTTACATAAAGTGTACGCCTGTACGGCTACCACCAGTTTGACACTGACATATTCGCTAGCGTGTGTGTGATTTACTTTATATGCATCTCGCTCGTACTCGCATATTAGTGCGAGCAAGATTATACAGAAAGTAAGTTACGCAGACGTCAGCGAATATGCCAGTTTGACACTGTTAAGGCAGTGGTTGTAATAGCTTGAGTTATCTGTAAAGGGGCCCATTACCAGTCTGTCGGACGATATCGGCCTGTCAGTTGTTCAGAACTGTCAAATTTTTGTTCTAACTGATAGGCTGATATCGTCCGGCGGATTGGTAATGGGTGGGCCCCTTTAGGCTTATTAAACTTTTGTCAAGCATCATTATCCGATCTATCTTCACCGCTTTAAAGCTATCTTCTTATTTTTAGTAAATACAGCCGCCATCAGATGTATCGGAGCGGCCGAGGTGCTCATAATATCTGAACACGCACTGTAACACCTTGACCATAGAGGCGTGGTCAGATATTCGTGAATACCTTGACCTCTCCGATATATTTGAAAATTAGATACACTTGTGCAAAGAGCGATTGCAGTTCTCTCGGCAAGCAATTTGAATTTGTATCCAGGGCTGTATCCAAAACAAGCCTCCTCGTTATATTCCCACTTAACTTTGATTAAATTGAACTGGGAACCTGGATTGGGATTAATTTCGCATTTGTGAATCAAAGGTTCGCGAAATGAGGGACTGGTGTTGTTGAAGAAGCTGATTAATTACTTTAAAACACGATTTATTCAACGTATATTAAACGTTCCTGAAAGCTGGAAGATTTTTCATTTTAATTTAATTTTAAACGTTAATGACATCTACAGAATCAAAAGAGAGTAGAGATATATAATAGGTAAATACATATTCAGTCCGCGTTCAAAAGTATCTGTAGCAATCTAATTATATAGGTGATAATAATGTATGAAAACTATCTTGGTCCTAACAGAATAGACCTCCTTGACAATTTAACGGAGTAACGCTGCGAGTGTCATGGGGCAGTTTGGCCCAAAAATGTTTGCCCAAGCCACATAATAGATAATAGTACTAGGTACAGAAGGTGCACTCTCTAACAAAACGCGCGCGAGCAGGCGTCCGTTCCGGAGCGGTGCGCGGCAACTATACTACTGCTAGACAGTCTAAACACGAAAATTGGTGTGGGCCGCATGTATTTGTAGCGACGCGACGAAATCGCGGAGTGAGACACGCCTGCCCAAGCTGTAGCGGAGACTGCACTCGCTATACTGTCAATAAGTTTAAACAACTTTTCCATCACAGCCAACTCCCTGTAATATACCAGATACAACTACGGAATAGATCTAAACTATGTAAAGTATTAAAATTCATCTTGCATCGCTCGCTTTGCTACTCAGGAATTCATCGCTCGGTTACAATACAACTCAATAAAACGTGTTTACGATCGAGCGCCGTTGTAAAGCGTGCATGCATTACTAACAGTTCTGAAACAGTCTTATCGCCGAAGGGAACATTATGTAGCTATTGTTAAAGTTATGTTCGCTGAATATGGATTTCAGCGATTATGTTAGAATATTCGGGAGTTATACGGCTCACGTGACTGGCACATACAGTACTTACTTTGGGTTTTTGACGAAGGTCTTTTTTGATTTTTCGCACTTGGCCGGTTTTTTAGATTATTGGGCTCTTGCGAATAATATTAATGTTTTAGCAATTCTAGTAATAATGTTCTTACCCAACACCCAACAAACCTTTAAACAATCACTAGCCTCAATTTCCACCTCAAAACTCTCGTGTCATGTCAACATTGGCTAATTCCTTTAGAAGCCCGCAGGTATTCGTGCCACAATTTTTAATGACAGCCCAAGCACTAAAGGACAATTCTTCATACCGGTACTTCGGGATATACGTCATTTTCTACTAAAAGGTACAGAATTCCATTCTTCCTTTGTTTTGCTGACCGGGCGTTCTTATGAACATCTTCGAAGGTGATTTTGAAATGAAATGCTTGGGAATGTGAAGAACGAATCCGTGAAAATGAAAGCGTCGTTATTACTTTTCCTGTTGTTGCAAAAAAATAGGGGGGTATTTTACCAGAATTCATCAAATTTCACGTTATCCGTACCTTAATTAAACTGGACTCAATCATGGTCCAAAATAAAAAAAAGTAAGTGAAAAATTATAGCTTGTTAGTTACCCATCAATACAGTTTTTTTCTCAGCCTCTATGGCCGAGCCGATGAGATTGTAGCATCTGAGTCTGATCATTACGAAAATTTTTTAATGACTTCTAATAGTGTTGGTAGGAATTCGAGTTTTTTGAATCTAAATCTGAAGAACTTGACTCGTTTTTATGAGACTGCAGTAAAAGATTCGCCACTACGATATGAATGAAACGGAAGTTTCATTTTAAACGCATAGATGGCGACTGAAGTTGCGGATGGGCGGCGCGGCGGCCAGTTATAGGTACAAACCCCGTGGTAGGTATTGAATAGTAGCAAACTGAACATTGGGATTGGTAATCAAAACTTTTACTTTGTACGGTAGCATGAGTCACGCGTGGAACAAAACTTTGAACAATAACGACACAGTGGTGTCCAGTGTTGTTTCTGATTTTGGATCGCCTAGTTTTTTTGAAGTTTTGAGGGCCTTTTCGACTTGATAGAATGAAGGTTACTTTCAGACGGCGACTGTAGGAGCATTATCTACGGACTTCTACGGTTACGGATTGAATATTCTAATTGCAACAGCAATATGGCAAGGACAGCAATGCATTTTGACAGCAATGATTAATGGTGACACCACCCGGGACAATGCTGAAGTTGTAAGTAATGATACTGTAGTCGTTATTTTATTAAAGTAAAACTTTTTAGGCGCGACTCGGGTAACTCAGATTTTTTATCTGAGGGAAGTAACGCTCAGTAGTAACACACGTACAATACGACACACGTCAAAGTGCCAATATAGCGATAAACCTCATCGTCAAAGAAGTTTTACTTCAATCGCGCGTAAAGACACACGCTTTTTTATTACTTATTTATTTTTGTTAATACACAGTACAGAGCTTATAACTAGACAGATCCCTGCAAACTGTATTTTACAGTTTGCCTGTAGATAAGAGTCTCTACATACACATATATTTTTAGGTAACTAAGTAATAATTTAAAATTATTATTAAATCCAAACACTTAAGTGGCACTATTGCACTGGTACGTGGTAAGTTGGAGTACTTACTGTACCTCAATTCTCTTATTTTTACATTACAACTAAAGAATATCTTAATTTATAAATTACTAGATTCAAAAATAATCGTTGTATCCCTTGGAGTTTCTTCTTTCTTTGAGTCCTCACGTTTGGAAGTGCAGAACAATCTAAAGACAAAAGATTATTATTGAATAATTCGTCTTCTGTATCATTCGTTATCTTCTTTTTATCATTTCTCTGCGTATTAACCACGGCTCGCAGCAAGCTGCGCGCTTGAGGAGCCTAGGGTAGCAATACAACCTAATCCTAATAATTGGTGCAGGCAGTTTTATGATATTTTAAATTAAATATTATATAATATTTTAATACTCTGGCTTGCCTTCATTGGCTATCCAGAGAGGAGTCGTTAAAGCTATATGCTCCAGGGGTGGAAGTGAAAGATGCATAAGACGCGAGTTGGCACAGTGGCCGGTAACAGTCACTGGGTAGAAAGCGGCGCACACCTCTCGACACCCCTGAGCCGCTCACATCGGTGTTGCTTCTGGTCGTCTTTACGACGGCAGTTTCAGGGGCCCATCTAGTTAGCGGCGAGTCACCGCTACCGATACCGTTTCCAAACATTGGTATGGCAGGTGTTCGGATCTCTCAGCAATAGCCCAATCTTTTGACGAGGTAAACTTCAACACCATAACCGGCATTTCTCCACTGTATTTTACAATAGCCCCTACGCCAGCTGGGACAAATTTACGGGTATCTGTTTGTACCCGTGAATGGGTTCTAGCTGGTGTATTATATAACATAAAACTTGTCTTAAAGGGCCTCTGCGCTATTGGCTTCGGCTGCACGCACGCCTCGCAAAGGTCCGTTACTCTATGGTCCCGAGATATGGTAAGACATACAAATAATAAGAATAATTCTTCACTCTGCGGCCCTGACCACCAGCAGCTTAGGCCCTGCTGCCCCGCTGCTGGCGGCACCCTAGGCTAGGTTTTTTAGTAATACTAATGTGTTTATATTTATAGAAAAATAAATAAAGAAAATTATAATAATATTTAACCCTTAACCACCTACGCAAGGTCTCTCAGACCTTTGCAAATGCAAAATAGTGAATAACTCAACACGTGTTCATTGCACGGACCTCTGTGACCCTGTACCTTTCCCTGCAGCCGTCTCAGTGCCGGCCATGTGATCGATGCCTTCGGACGTGTGTCTTTGTGAATTTGGTGAGCAAAAGACTGTCGTCGGTGGTCTCAGCGACCTTGCCTAGGTGGTTATATACTATATCTCGCTGGTCTCTGAGACCTTGCCTAGGAGGTTACGTTTATTTTTATGGACTTGTAGTTTTTAATATTTTAACGCATTTTATGTTTTTTCTTTGTAAAATTGTTATGCCTGCACTCCACTAATAGGGGATGGAGGGTAAAAGTTACAAATTTCTTGATTTTTATGATCTTTGTATAGAAATCATATAGGCTTCATACCAAATATTTTATCTCTCTAGGACATCGGGAAGTGCCCTGGGCACACTAGTTCTGTATAAGTATTTAGAACTGCACCCCCTTTATAACGGGGTACAGTTTTAGCATAGCAAGCGGGGGAGAGGGGAGGGGGGGGTTACGGTACAGCGTTTTATGTAAACCGTAGGCTCATCAGGACATCGAGAAGAGTCCTAGTTTTACTTGTAATATATTCAGAACTCTACCCCCTTTTTTAGAGGTGGGAGGGTGAAAGTTACAGATTTATTAGTTTTACTGTTCTATGTAGGTATCTAAAACATAGACTACATGGGAAAGTTCAGCTTTCTAGGACAGATATAATTAAGTATTGAATAAAATGTGTAAGTATTGTATTTATTGGCTGTGCATTGGCTGCCGCGAAAAATGTCTATTTGAATAGCTTGCAATTTTATAATAATAATACGTTTTTATATAAAAATTATAGCTGATTAGCTAGAGTGATTATTGTTCTTTAAGATTTATTAATAAAAAAATATATCATGCAAATAATATTTTGTGATCCCTTGTCCCAAAGGATTTACAATGATTTTTTTGTTAAAAGTAAGAAAAATGTTATATGTTAAGTTCAAGCTATATGTTATTGATTAATGTTGTATCGGTATTTGTTAATAAATGCCTTCAACCAATAGATAGGTAAATATTATTTAATTGTCCCTCTAACATAATTCTTATAAATATTTTAGACCCATTTCAAATAGTGGTCTACCAGACCTTTCGTAGGTGGTTATGCTATAGAAATCGGACGTAGGTAGTTAAGGGTTAAATATGAAACTTAGATAGGTATTACGTACTAACCTACGAGTAAATAAAAGTTGAAAACCAACTTATAAAGTAAAAGGTTCCGTATACGCCAGCAAGCGTTTATTTTAACACTTGACTAAATCAAATTGAATATTAATATTTACTTGATCGAGAAGTAGTAAAAGATCTCGGCAAGCGTGAGGAAGGAGAATCCGAGGAAGAGGCCGAGAGTGCCGCCAACGTCCGCCAGAAACTGCGATAGCCCCACCAGTTCCGACCGCTGCATGGCCACGAATCGAGGCCGTCTGTAGTAAATTCTGATTTCAGTGAACCTGCAAAGGTAAAAAGTTCACTGCTATAAATATTACGCATTAAAAAAATGTTAAAGAATGAAATGGATGAAAAGGAAAACATTATTGTAAATGTTTATGGGGAAAGTGGCATGGAGGAGCCAGGTTTTGAATGAGCCACTTGCATTAAACCGGTAGTTTTTGGAGTGAATTTTGTACGAGTTAAATGTTAAATGTCAAGTGAGTTAATTATACTTGTATAGTTTTTTAACATTTCACTCGTACCTACATATTTTACTAATTTGAAGACCGGTTCGATTCCGACCTTGGCCACTGGAGGGCTTGCAGGCCAAACGTAAAGGCAATGCGGCGTCAATACCGTCATACGGAAAATTCCGTCAACAAGCGTTTTTTTTCTAAACAGTAAGCAATTGGTAATTTCCAACTATTAATGCAAATAATTTGGAATTGGTCACATTGACCTTACACTGATATCATAATGATGTCATTTACTTATTGTGCATATCGCTCGTACTTATCCGTACGTGTATTGGCGCAAGCGAGATGCAAGATAACTAAATGCAATAAATTAGGTATAATTCTGATACTTGTAGACGTTCAAATTTCCTTCTTATTATTTTTTCTTTATTATGACATATTATTTCAATAATATGTTATACGTTAGGCTATTTTTTTCCAAAGTTTTTCATTATGGATATAATAACTATAGTTTAGTTTGAACGTCTATTGCTTAACATGATATGTTATGATTATTACAAAGTGTATTATTTAAGTACTAACTCATTTTCAGTTTGGGTCTCATTATCACTACTAATAAACTTATTGTCAGCAGCTTCAACATTAGTTTCATCATCAGCAGTTACAGTTTCAGTTGTAGCTTTAATATCAGAACCGTTTGTCGAAGTTTCATACGTGTCTTCATCTTCAGTATCACTATAATCATCATAATCGTCAAATTCTTTTTCTAATTTGTCAAATTCCTTCACTTTCTTGAAATATGCTTTAAGATCAAGTTTAGTAATGACAATATCCGCGTCATAATTGACATCTTTGCATGAGGGTAAGCAAAAACATTCGGTGGTTGTGCTTTCATTCACATCTTCTTCTGTGGCATATTGATCTGTAACAGCAATAAATTTTTAATGCATGGAAGCAAATAAATTATAAATAAAAACAATTAATGACATTATAAAACCGTCATATCTACATAGTCATAGGCATATCATAATTATTATGCTATTTCAAAATAACTGATATTTATCCTTAGATTTGAATTACTTACCTAAAGCCTTTTCTATGCAATCATAATTATCTGCTTTACATATAGGTGTGCTGGCATTACCTAAAAAAGATAAAAACATATTTATAAGAAACTGTAAAAACAAATCAGATACGTTATTGTTGTTAGTTCAATATTAGGTAATCAAAAAACAATCTGAATAGGTACTTTTTTCTTAAGCAAATAAGAGGAAAGTGGATGACCGCGCGTGATCCCTTCTCCATACAAACATTTGTTCCTATTTTCCTCTCTGGATTTAAGATTTTTTTTTTACATAATTTGATGATGTCATGGAATATGTTTTTTGCTGTTAACTCATCCACACGCTCTCTGTAGCGGCGAATACGGTTTGCCCATGCATAGACTTTCTGCTTTAGAAAATTGATGCGCTCCGTAATTACTCTTGTGTGTGTGTGTGCGTGTGTGTGTGTGTGTGTGTGTGTGTGTGTATATTTCTTACGTGGCATGTAGAAGCTGACGCATCCACAGATCTTGACAGTGTAGTTAGTGAGACATTCCAGCTGGCAGTTTAAAGAAGTATATTTTTGAAAAAACTGCAAATATCGCTCATTTGGGAAATAACATTGACGACTGCAAAAATATAAATAATAATAAATAATTCGCCAAACTAAATAAATCAATAAATAAGTTTTTTTGCGATAAGAACGCCTGTTGTCTGCCTCTACTCGTATTTTTCATTCTAGACAAATTTTAGCCATCCGAATTTGGTTTTTCAGCTAGGTCATTGATTGAAATGTGTAAAAGATTTTGACTTTGTGCATGAATTTGTTAGCCAAATAACATTTAGATAAAAAACACAACGCTTCCTGCTTCATCTCCACATCCTGGTTAGACAATCGAATTAAAAGTTCTTTCCTAGCGTACAACATAAAAAAACAGAACCGTGTTTTGAAGGAACTATTAATTTGCACCCTGTGTGAAAATAAAGTAGAAACATTACACTTTCGGAGAATAATTAGCAAGTTCGTCAGCGGTGTCCAGGATGTCGAGTTTGATCGCAAAAGAGGTGGTCTTCCCAGGTTGCGCTGCGTAGTTGTGGAGCGAGGCCTGCGGCAAATCGGCTGGGTGGTGGAAGTATACCTAAACAAATTCTTGAATGTTTTGAAATTGATACTTCTAAATTTAGATAATATAAATATAATTTGATATTTACTTGAGTCCAAGTGGCTGAACGGGCCCGCTTAGAGAGCTGTGGCAAGAAGCCAAGACAACGCTACGAAGATAGTGGTTTCATTAAAGGATGACTCACGTAAGATCGGGCCGTGTCCGGGCCGGAGCTTCCGGTGCTTACTTTTCTATGACATGACAGGTGATCACGTGATGTTTTCCATGTAAAACGAAGCGCCGGAAGCTCCGGCCCGGACACGGCCCGGTCTAACGTGAGTCATCCTTAATACGTCCAATAAAGAATGCACATGGACGTAAATAATATAGAGAATAAATTATTGATGCAATTTTTTAGAATTTTTTAGAATACAATATCAACATACTTTAATCTCAGCATACTGACCTGGGGCCCGTTTATCAAAATCTTATAGCTTGTAATACAAGTGGAAGTCCCTTATTGACAGCTTTTTTTAGAAAGGGACTTCCACTTGTATTACAAGCTACGTTTGACAAACGGGCCCCTGTAAGTATGGAAGGCGAACTACCATAATTATGTTACAATATTTAACTTGGTTTATGGTGCTTATATGGCGTAACTTACCATGTAACCGGGTCGAGTATTTCTATCGCATGCAAAATCTCGATCTTTAATTTCTTTTAATGATATGAAGAGGTCTTCTACAGCACCGTTTGCCTAAAACGAAAATTACATTATTATATTAAACCTACCTAGGACTTAACTTTCTCATTGACTTCCTTTTTAAGGTTCTGTACCTCAAAAGGAAAATACGGATCGCTTATAGGACCACTCGTGCGTCTGTCTGTCTGTCCGTCTGTCCGTCTGTCACAGCTTATTTTCTCCAAAACTACTGGACAAATTAATTTGAAATGTGGTACATGTATGTAAGTTAATGACCCAAAGACGGATATGTAACGTAAACAAATGAATTTTAAACATGGGGGCCAATTTTGGGGGTAAATGAGAAAATTTAAAAATTAAGTTTTTTTAACTAAGTATATCGTGTTATATATTAAATGAAAGATAAGATAAGATAAGATAAGATAATATTTATTGTATAACTGTGTACGATGTTGGTAATAATACATTTAGGATTCAACAGTTTGTCCATCACGGACGTACAATATACTTAAGACTAACCTATAACTAAATAACAAAATTAATACATGCATGCACTATTGTCATAAGCGTCAAATTCTTTCATGCTGTAGAACACTCTACTAATAAGCCATTTTTTTAGAATGGTTTTGAATTGTTTGCATTCGACTGACTTTATTTCAACAGGCAACTTGTTAAAAACTTTTATTGCTGCAATGTAGGCACTTTTGTCCATAAGCTTATTGTTCACCTTTGGGATACGATAATTATATTTATATTGCACGCGCAAGTTATCATTAATTGAGGACAGTTTTGTGAAATACTCTCCATTGCGCTTTACAAAGAGGCAAAGCTCGAGTATATAGATTCCAGTTAGAGTCAAAATCTGCTTTTCCTTGAAAACATTTCTAACTGAGTGACGGTGGTGCAAGTGAAACATGTTTCGTAAGCATCTTTTTTGTAACCTGAATGTAGTAAGAACATCAACAGAGTCACCCCAATAAATTATGCCATAAGTGAGTTGTGAATGTACATTTCCATAGTATGCGCTCTTAACTACATTTTCTGAACATGTTTCAGAGAGTATAGATAAGGCATAAGCTGCTTTTGCAATTTTACAGTTTAAATCAGCAATGTGAGACTTCCAATTGAGATGAGAATCTATTGTAATTCCTAGGAATTTAGCACTGTCCACTTGTTCTATTGGCACCGCTTCTTGTGTTACGGTGATAGACATAGGTGAAGTTCTATAATTTCTAATTTGAACGAGTTTTGTTTTGTTTAAGTTAACATTAAGGTTTAGTGAGCTCATTGTCAGAATCTCAAGTATATATTTTTTGTAATTTTAGGATACACTTTCTAAAGATCTTTGAATGCATCAGTTTTGTTTATTTTCAAAACTAAAAGAATATTTCCTTTAAGCAAAATGAGCTAACTTAAGGTTTTGAGGTACTTCCCCTCCAGGGCCCATTCATTCTTTCCACGCTGTGTAAAATTGAAATATAATGAAAACTAAAATACCCGGCCTCGTCTTGGGAATACGTCTTTGGCGGAACTGTTGTAGTTTTTCTCCAATGACCATCCTTTTTGGGAAGTCGACGCGTTTAAGTAGTAGCGCTTTTGGTGTAAGCTGCAACAAATTAATAAGGCAGTGGACAAGTATAACACTTAATTTATATAACTCTAGAAATCACTAAAACATTTCTATGTTTCGTTTATCTTCTTCTTCTTCTTCCTGGCTGTATAATATGTCCCATATCATTTGGGATCAGCCCTCCTTGTATTTGTTAACGCCACAATGTACGGTTTTGTGTTGTCTCCGTACTTATCTACCTCCACCAATTTCAGGATCTTTTTGATGGCCTACACCTCTTTTTCCTTCATGAATGGTCATTACTTCTCTCGTCATGTGGTCTTCATTTCTTCTCATGACATGCCCATACCATCTCAGGCGAATTTGAAAAAGTTTGTCTTCGATTTTAGCGACTTTGAAGGTTTCTCTTATGTATTCGTTTCTAATCTTATCCATCCTAGAAACTCCGCCAGCCCAGCGTAGCATTTTCGTCACTGCAGTATGCAGTTTCTGTTCATCATTTATCACAATCTTTATGGTAGGTAATATATATTCTCATTTCTTTTATTAATTTTATTTTCTTTTATTTTGTAAGAATTTGATATGTTTTCTGAAAGAGCTACGTGTTTATATGATTTGATGTACATATATATTTTTAAATCAAATTTCTATAAAGTACCTACTGTATGTAATTGCATGAATTCTATAGTAATTTAAATTGTATTTTTTTTATTTACTCGCATGCATGTTAATTATAAGTAATGTTTTGAAAATATGAGATAGAGGTGTAGGGTTGGAGCCGGTCTGCCGTGTCAGACGTATCTCTGCTATCTCAAAAAACACAGTTTTGAGTAAATCGACTTTAAAGTTTTTGGTGAGCGTGAAAACTAATAAACTCATATATTTCGTGAGTTTATTGAGTTAAGTCATTTTTA
Organism: Cydia strobilella; assembly: GCF_947568885.1. Lineage (NCBI taxonomy): Eukaryota > Metazoa > Arthropoda > Insecta > Lepidoptera > Tortricidae > Cydia > Cydia strobilella. The sequence continues at coordinate 19,651,197 of NC_086048.1, forward strand.
ATATGCGTTTTGTGTTTCAATAGACGTGAAGAATAATATTTCTTTATTTTTCTTTTGTAAAAGTACATAGTTTTTGAAATAAACGCATAAACATAGTTTGGCGTAACCACTGTTTCATACATTTGGTGGTTGCGCGTAACTATGTTAACTTAAAGTTAGACGAGTTCGTTGTATGAGCGCTCATACTATTTCGCGTGGCCACGGCTCGCGGGCTTATTGAGGTTTTCGTTTATCTAAAGTTAGAAGACTATATTGTATCAACTTCTAGTAAAACGTATAACCAGGGCATGGGGAATATTGAGGTGGTCACGCGTAGTTCTTTTATCTTAAGTTGTAAGAGTTCGTTGTATTAGTGCTCCTAGTAAAACGCGTAACCAGACTACACAAGACAATCCATTTTATAATGTGCTAACTCACATTACATACAAGGAGCCCGATTTCCATCAGTCCTTACATCATTGGTTATAAAGTAGATCAATCGATTGGTGGAAAGAGCCTTATGTTTAAAATAGCGTATGCATGTTTTGCATGTATGTGTATGTATGTATGTGTGTATGTATATATGTATGTATGTGTGTTTTTTTGTATTTAATATTGAATCCCAGTAAGTGTAAAAGGCGGAATTAACGGCAGAAGGTCAGTTACTCCAAAATTTACCGCCTTAAAAAAAGGTTCTCAGTTTGACCCGTATGTTTGTCCGCGATTATCTCGCTGAACCGATTTTGATGCGGTTTTCAGAAAAGTGTTTGTTACATTCTGGAGAAGGTTTTAGTATACATATAGCTGAGCTGATGCTGAACCCTGGCTGTACCTAGTGGAACTCAGGTTTGGTGCAACATAGGCACACGCTGTTTTGGTCATCCAACACGCTTTAATGAGCACTTGGGAGAGCAGTACCCAAAATAGAGCTGATGCTGAACCCCGGCTGTACCTAGTGGAACTCAGGTTTGGTGCAACGTAGGCAAACGCTGTTTTGGTCATCCGACACGCCTTGATGAGCACTTGGGAGAGCAGTACCCAAGATAGAGCTGATGCTGAACCCTGGCTGTACCTAGTGGAACTCAGGTTTGGTACAACGTAGGCAAACGCTGTTTTGGTCATCCGACACGCCTTGATGAGCTCTTGGAAGAGCAGTACCCAAGATAGAGCTGATGCTGAACCCTGGCTGTACCTAGTGGAACTCAGGTTTGGTGCAACGTAGGCAAACGCTGTTTTGGTCATCCGACACGCCTTGATGAGCACTTGGGAGAGCTGTACCTAATAGTGGAACTCAGGTTTGGTGCAACGTAGGCAAACGCTGTTTTGGTCATCCGACACGCCTTGATGACATGACAATCACAAGACCAGTTGACGACTAGTTCATGACAGACAGCGGACGACGATAAACAGTTCAGTACCTATGTAGGTTATCTTAAGATTTAAAAAAAACAAAAACGAAATAGTTTAGTTTTTCACAGGGTTTTCAGCAATGATTACAAAGTAAGATTAGCTAAGATAATTAGTCGCACAACCTTTGTTTTGTTTTGTACGACATTTCTATCACTACACATTCGTAATAAGGCTACTTCGTAAAGAACTCATTTTAAAGACTAATTTATCATATTTTGAACAAACAACATAAAAAAACACCGGAACGCTAACTTAACCGGGTCAATATTACGTACGTAATGAAATGTAAATGTGACGTTTTCAATCAGAAGGTACCACATTGTCGCTTACCATAAGGACGAAAATTGCTTGTATCTTTATACGAAAAACCTGTCAGAATGTCCTTATGATAAGCGACAATGTGGTACCTTTTGCTTGAAAACGACACAAATAAACAAATACACGTGGCAAGGAGCGACGAGCCGCTCCCTCCGCGCCCCGCCTCACCGCGAGCCGCCTATCGCCGTACTACCTGAGTGTGGTTACGCGAAACTATGATAACTCGAGATAGTAGATATCCAGTTTGCCGTAAAAAAACTGCGAAGAGTTACGCATAATTATTCTAACTTGAGTTAGAAGAGATACGCATAACTCAATGTCCAAAAATTCGAAAACGTCTATCTTAAAACATGAAATATCTCAGTAACTAAAGACATTTTTTGAAATTTTGTTTAAGTATTATGTAAAGCATAGTGTCTAGTTTCATTTTGCACTGGTTAGGCGTATCTCTGCTATCTAAAGATAGCAGAGATACGTCTGACATGGCAGCGGTGTAGCTTTATTTACCGTTCATAAGCGCATTGTAATATGCCTACTAGAATAATAAACTATCTTTACCTATTTCTGCGAAATATATCATTAGTAGCCAAAGTATTGAAAGTGTAACAGATTCCATCTGCGGTCAAAACTGGGCGAAATTTATTAATGCAGTCAACCTCATTACGCCACCAGCATTCCTCAAAAATGTCCTCACGTTTCGGCACCACCTGTAACACCAAGGTACCTATCATCATCATCTTCCTCGCGTTGTCCCGACATTTTGTCCATGGCTCATGGGAGCCTGGGGTCCGCTTGGCAACTGATCTCAAGAATTGGCGTAGGTACTAGTTTTTACGAAAGCGACTGCCATCTAACCTTCCAACCCAGACGGTAAACTAGGCCTTATCGGGATTAGCCCGGTTTTATATTTTCCATCACTCTAGACATCCATACTAACATCATAAATGCTAAAGTACCTCTGTCTGTCACCTGTCACCTCTTCACGGTTAAACCGCAGAATCGCAGATGAAATTTGGTATGATAGTTTGAGGCTCGAGGAAGTACATAAGATATGTTTTATCACTCATCATCCCACGCAGATGAAATCACGGGCAAAAGATAGTTATTTTCTTTTAAATTGCAACCGCTACATAGTATAAAACAAAGTCGCTTTCCCCTTTCTGTCCGTCTGTCCCTATGTATGCTTAGATCTTTAAAACTACGCAACGGATTTTGATGCGGTTTTTTTTAAATAGATAGTGATTCAAGAGGAAGGTTTATATGTATTATTTGTAAGGTTTTGTGTAAATTTGTTAAACTACCCGTGCGAAGCTCGCTAGTTCAAAATAAACTTACCTCGAAAAATGTATTGATTTCAATTGTTTGGTTCAATAACATGCCATCATTGGCCGGAGTAATGTCGTCACCGTTGTCACAAAGTACGATTGTGGAATGTAATTTTTTGAGGTTTGCAGTAGAGTTATCTTCTGAAGTATAGCTGAAAATAAAATTAAAACAAAAACCGGTCAAGTGCGAGTCGGACTCGCGTTCCAAGGGTTCCGTACGTTACACAATTTAAACAATGTATTTTTTATGTGAAATGTAAGTGAAATGTCTTTAAAAAACCCGACGGGTCGGATCAAAAACTAAGTAATTAAGTCCGACTCACGCTTGACTACACATTTCTAATAGGTTTTCCTGTAATCTGTAGGTAAAGAACTATTTTGTGTATTAAAAAAAAATTAGACCCAGTAGTTTCGGAGATAAAGAGGGGAATGGTAATTTTTTGTATATTTTCTTGAATAACTTCTAAACTGTTTATCCTAAAATTATAAAAATATATATTTGAGTTGAGTTTCTCACAATAAGCTCTTTCATTTGATATGTAACACGATATAGTTTGAAAAACTTTATTTTTTAATTTTCTCATTTACCCCCCAAAAGTGGTCCCCATGTTTAAATTTTATTTGTTTACGTTACATGTCCATCTTTGGGTCACAAACTTACATATGTATACCAAATTTCAACTTAATTGGTCCAGTAGTTCGGAGAAAATCGGCTGTGACAGACGGACAGACAGACAGACAGACACACGAGTGATCCTATAAGGGTTCAGTTTTTTTTCCTTTTGAGGTACGGAACCCTAAAAGTGTGTGCGTGTAATCTTTACGCGGGATTGGAGTAAAACTTCTTTGACGATGACGTTTATCGCTATGTTGGCACTTTGACGTGTGTTTGTGCGTGTGTCACTACTGAGCGTTACTTCCGCTATTTCCTATGGGCAGTACTTCATAGTTAAAATAATACATACTTTACCACTTGTCACTTATCACTTGTCACTTATTTTTTATTAGGCTTCCGGTTTCTCATAGAAAAGCACAGTTTCTAGTTCCTTTTCTCCAAATAGCTTTATACATATTAGATTAAATTAACTTTTAATACTTACTATTCATAAGAATAGTTGTATCTTTTCTGACTGATCCTTGCTTCTGGACATATTGTGACCGCGGGGAAAGGGTACTGAAAACAATGTGATAAAAAAAATTCCTTAATGAAATAAGTGACATATTGAAATGTCTGTTAAATATTAACAACAGTAAATGCAGCTTCAAACGTCACACATAAAAGCCAGGAAATTGACACTATTGACAGAGCGCCCGAGTCAGTCAATTCGCATTGTCAAAGGCCGCAGCAGTAACATACGTGTAGCTTCCGTTGCCATCAAAATGTCACCTTAAACCGTTCGGATTCAGACTACACCAGCGTTACTGCTGCAGTATTTCAGCACGACATTACTGCGATGCATTGCTGCCACAAATGTCAAAAATTTGGACATAGGCATTGATTTTCACAGGTAAGGTCAAAGTTGTGAAGACCGGCATACAATACAATTTATAGCAAAGAGTTAGAGGACAAGAATGCTCGTATTTGTTTACGTACGTTGCTTAGACACAGTCAGAAAGGAAGACCTCCACTCTTTTGTAAGCAGAGTATGTATACAAACGGAAGATTTAAAATCAACGAAAGAGCTTGAGAGCTTAAAATTTGGTTTAGACCTACCTCGTTCACGGGTATTAGGCGTTCTTTCAAGGTAACTGCGACTCCATTAGTATCATACTTCACATACGACCTATAAACCATGAACACACATAGAGCTGTGCTGAGGACGAACGTAGAGGTCCAGAATAATCTGAAATTAATAAAAAATTAATAATTAAATAAATTGTACATCAAAATATAAACCGGCTAAGTGCGTATATGGTGAAATGCTTCCAATGGATAGGATGGTACTGTTTCTCGCAGACAAAACAGAAAGCAACTAACATAGTTAAAACTTGTCTCGCGCTGGTAGCCTAGCGGTTAGATTAGAGCGTGCGATTTTCAATCCGGAGAGTGCGGGTTCAAATCCCGGTTCGTACCAAAGACTTTAGTGGAACTTTAGTCTACGATATAACATTTTAATATTTACCAGTCGCTTTTCGGTGAAGGAAAACATCGTGAGGGAACCGGACTAATCCCAATGAGGCCTAGTTTCTCCTCTGGGTTGGAAGGTCGAAAAATAAGTTATGAAATATGTTATTCTCTTAACAATTAGCAAAAGAAACTCATACCTCTCCAGAATAGAAAATCCTTTTCCTGCAATGTATCTTAAGCCATTTAGTGTAGTATTTTCTGCAAAATCATGGAAGATTTGTACCAGAACATTATGGCACAATCCGTTTTTAACCTTTATCCTTTTTGGATCCATAGAATGCTCTTTAGTTATCTTCTGAATCCAAATTCTTCTGATCTTCTGAAATCATGTGCAAACATCACTTTGATGTTAAACCTGCTGTCCTCAGATATCATTAGCTAGTAAGATAAATAAAGCAAAAATCTACAAAAATAAATGAGCAATACGACTAGTAGGTACTACATCAAGGTTCTTCGGTAACACTTACCTCAAATACTACTGTTAGCTAGAACTATAGGTAATTAAACTTCTGTTGGAACGTTGGAAATTTGGAACATCCTATTACTTGTTAGACATGTGTCAAATAATTTTAACTTCTATGAAAATTTAAATGAACCAAAAGTTTGACACGAGCTTATAATCACAACAGTTTTCTTATAAAGTTCATATAATACTGATTGAAACAAGTCCGTATTAATAATCGCAGCCTTTGAATTCTTTTGCGGTGCATCGTTACATATGCACACCATCACAAGCTTTAATGACTTCTAAAATTAAAATAAAACCGGTCAAATATACGACGGATGCGCGGCTCAAGGTCAACATACATTTAAATACGGAGTACTTATTTTTTTTTTAACGAGAATCGTGAGTGAATCCAGTTAAAAGGTGTAGAAGGGGTCAATAGCGATAACCAGTGCCCTGTTTATCAAAAGCTTATAGCTTGTAATACAAGTTAAAGTCCCTTTCTAACAGAAGCTGTCAAAAAGTGAGTTCCGCTTGTATTACAAGCTACAAGCATTTGATAAACAGGGCACAGATGTAATGAAAATTTACGTGTTTTGGCGCGCACAGTCGCTTAAAACTTTGCAACGATGATTAACTGTTATTAGTAAACAATATATAAATAATAATAATAAAGCTCTTTATTCCAAACGTCTTACAGTTTCTATCTACATTAATTGATGCTGACTAATTTACATATGTTATTTTTTTGTAGGTATTTGTTTTGGTTAGTGTAGAATTTAATTTATTTGTTGGTAGTGTTAAAGTTTAAACCTATGTTAATTCCGTTTGGACGCCCAGTTTTGGGCAAAGGCCTCCTCCATATCACGCCATTTGTGTCGGTTTCTAGCTGTTCTATGCCATGTTTTGCCTAAATTATACCATATAATATAGTATATTATATAATGGACGTTGCACCAATAAAGACGTTCTCCACAAATAATAAAAAATAAGTACCTATTTAAAACCAGTTTTTAAACTCTGGCACCATTTAACCATAGACTAGAGTCATAGAGCTGCTTAAGTTAGGTTTATAGAACTTTATTGTCTCAAAGAAATTATACATTTCACTTCATAGAAACTTAACTTAAGTTTGAGGTTTCATTAATTTAAATATTGAACATTAGTTTCTAAATCTGAAACTAAGGGTAAAATAAAAATTGTGATTATTTTTGTTACGAAAGCATATATTTGACAACAATTTACTTCTTACACTACACATGTCTTAAATTTTTATATTTCATACCGATTTAAATTAAACACAGTAAGCTCTTAGGAACAGTCGGTGTCAAAATATCTGATGGTGCTAATAAAATCTGAGCATGTCCTTTAACGCTCTTACAAATTAGAGCATAATCAGATATTTATGAGCACCTCATTCAGTATTATGTAGGTTATATAGGTACAATGTGTATTGTATTTCAAGGAAACCGGGCATCTAGAATCGATTACAAAATAAGTTTAAATAAAATGGCATACAATTCGTATTTTACTGAATCCTTCAAGCCACCAAGTTGTAACTATTGGGATTTTTTTACTCACCTATTCCTAGTGGTTACACCTGACAAACACACACATAGTTTACCGAATCACCTATCGGCGTAAATATATATTTTTTATTTTATTATAAACTGATCGGCGATTGGCCCTAGTCACACCTGATGGAAAGTGAAGACAGGGCCTAAGATGGAGCTCACCGGTTCAGTAACAGCCTATTCACTCTTGTTTTAAAGAGACCGAGGTCATATTGATCAGGGAATACAGATGGCGGGAGCGCATTCCATTCCTTACCCGTCCACAATACGTTACCACTTCATATTTATTTTATCTAAGTAAATACGTAATTTTATCAGTATTAAACATTAAAATATTTTATATTGTGTTTTTTTATTCCGTAGACTAAAATGACATTTCATGTGGTACTAAGAAATGTCATGTCTTACAAAATAATGAAACGTCATTTTAGTCTACGGATTTAATGGTATCTAGAAAAAAAAATCTTAGTTGTTACCAATGTTAACAAATTGGTGGTAACTAGTGGGAATAAACTGGTTACAGTAGTTAATCATGAAATAAAACTATGAAAACGGATTATATCGCGTATATTGAATTTATAATACATCCCGACGTTTCGAACTCTTTACAGCGTTCGTGGTCAACGGGTGTAAAGAGTTCGAAACGTCGGGATGTATTATAAATTCAATATACGCGATATAATCCGTTTTCATAGTTTTATTTCATGAGTAACTATCGCGGTAACCGAAGACAATATTATACAGTAGTTAATGTTAATGTATTTTTAGATGACCGATCTAGATACCGTCAATCTTATGAATTTTCACCTTTCTTTGAGTTTTCTTGTTGAAACGTGCAACACAATCTGAAAATAAGAAAATACTTTTTAAAGTCTCTTTTGACTAGATTCCTTAATGATGTTGTAAAAACCGGCCAAGTGCGAGTCGGACTCGCGCACGAAGGGTTCCACCATTACGAAAAATGAACCGGTCTACCGCACCTGCACAGGGTCTTATTCACAATATGGGCAACCAGAGAGTAATCAATTATGGCGAATGGCCTCGGAGTGGCTAATTCCGCGCCAACCGGAGCTTGGATTAGGTTCGTAATAAACTAGATGCAGCTGAGGTCTTAATCTGATTTTGTTGTTTGCTTAGCGTCTTTATTATGTGAAAAGGGGTACAAAAACCGGCCAAGTGCGAGTCGGACTCGCGCACGAAGGGTTCCGTACCATTACGGAAAAAACAGCAAAAAAAGTCACGTTTGTTGTATGGGAGCCCCATTTAAATATTTATATTATTCTGTTTTTAGTATATGTTGTTATAGCGGCAACAGAAATACATCATCTGTGAAAATTTCAACTGTCTAGCTATCATGGTTCATGAGATACAGCCTGGTGACAGACAGACAGACAGACGGACAGACGGACAGCGGAGTCTTAGTAATAGGGTCCCGTTTTTACCCTTTGGGCACGGAACCCTAAAAATGATCAGACATTAAACAACAGTATAATTACTACATAATAGTTGAAAGCTAAATAAATAATTGTAGAAAACCTACACTAAAAAAATCAAAGCTTCGTTTTGCCATTTGTTAATATTTAAAAAATAAACCCCAATTTAGAATAACGTATGCCGTCACATAAGGTAAGTATTTCACCATACGATTTGTCAAGAGAAAAATGCATGACTTAAGTACTATGTACAGATGAGTATACAATAATATTTAAAAGACGTCCCGCAAACTATCCCCGATTCCATCACTAGGTCCTAAATAGCCTAATTTCAACCAATGACACCAAAATATTTAGATAAGTACGGTTTTTACTCACTATTATTTTTAGTCGCTTTTGGTGACATGTTTCGGATTCTTTGGGAATCCTTCCTCAGGCACGAAAGCGACTAAAAATAATAGTGAGTAATAACCGTACTTATCTAAATATTTTGAAATATGTCTCACGATAGTTTAAGTTCGATCAATGACACCAATGCAAAAAACTAAATTACTAGTTTAAGATTGATCGGCAAATATACATAAGACAACAAACGAGTAAAAAATATTGAGAATAAAGAAAATAAAGGAAAAGAGATGAAAAACTACGTACTGTTTCAAAAATGTTAAGGTTGGTTAAAAATGATTGTTTACTTGATCGAGAAGAAGTAGAAGATCTCGGCGAGCGTGAGGAAGGAAAAGCCAAGGAAGAGTCCGAGCGTCCCGCCGACGTCGGCCAAGAACTGTGACAGCCCAACCATCTCCGAGCGCGCCATGGCCACGAAGCGGGGCCGTCTGTAGTAGATCCTGATCACTGTCATTCCGACCCTGTCACGAGACTTGGTTTGAGAAATGGATATGATTCTGCAAACAAGAACCTACACGAAAACTAAATTCCATTTTTGTAACACTTCAAAATTATTGTTTGTGGAGTTGGTTCCTGTTTGCAAAACTATTTCTAAACTGCATTCTGACAACTATAATTTAGGTACTAAGTCGCTGCCGTGACCAATTGTACATGCTAAAGCAAGATATACCGGGAATATATTATATATTCCGGATAGGTATATTGTGAAACGTCATGCCCAGCGCCTACTTAAAACGGGTAAATATAATTAATTTTAAAAACAATAATTTTTCATAATCATCTTCTGCCGGGCTAGCACATGATTGGTGCGAGAGTATCTTGCCGCGACATAGACTACCCGTCCCCCTTTAATTCATACAGTTAGTAAAAGATGGGTAGTCTATCTCGAGGCGAGATACTGTCGCGCCAATCATGTGCTCGGCCTACAGCAACGTATAAATTTGCGGTTATTTCAAACTATACTTTGGTCTATCTAACATACTACTCTCTGGACTACAATATTTAAGAATAATTTTAGAAAAAAATCCTCTTAGCGCCCAAACTGTGAACTTAATTCAGTTTTACCTTTGCTTTTTCCCTTAAATTAATTAACTTGGCAGCGATATCTAATAATATACTGCTATGTGCTTAACTTACAATTCATCAGAAGCAAAAACATCAATATCAGTGTCATTTTTGTCATTTGTGCTGTTCTTCTTGGTCTCGTAACTCTTCTGTGAATTACCGTTATCATATGTATAGCTTTTAATGTTATTTTGGAGTTGTTTGTATCTTTTCTTAAATTCTTGCAGATCAAGTTTTGATGTAACAACATCCGCATCGTAATTAACTTCGTGGCACTCGGGAAGACATCCACAACGGCCGCTCTCACCGTCACTTAAATCTTCTTCATCAGCATATTGATCTGCAATTGCAAAATCCTAATTATCTAAGTATCAACATTAAAACCAACGTAATAAAACTAGTTTAAACTAACACTACTACCGTAAAACCACCCAACTTTACCTAGAGCATCCTGTATACATTTTAATTGATCTCCTTTGCATATTGCCGTGCTGTCATTGCCTTGAAAGAGAAACAATAACTATTAACTTTTATTAATTTTAGTGGCAAATCAATCGGATAAGATAATTATACCTATCTGATTTAACGACATAAAGGTTATTGTACTGAAATAATACCTAATGTTAAATACTGATTTAAACTTTCACGATTTTCACACATTATTATTTTCTTTAACGCGATTTAATCGCGTACATAAAAGCCTAGTTTGCAAAATGTTCAATTTGATAAACAAGACCAAGAGCGGGCAGTTCCAGAAACTGGAGAACCTAGCTACAAGATACTAAATTACTGCTGTTAACTTTAGCCAATCTTTCTCCGAGACCACGAGGGCAATGTCGTCTTCAAAATGTTGAAGGGAATTTTTAAAGCTTAAGTAAACACGATAAAGTCCCGTTAAAGAAAATAATAGCTATATTATCGTTTACAGAATTGGACGACGACATTAAAAAACCTATACTAACGTGGCATATAGAAGCTGACACACCCGCAGCTCTGTATGGTGTAGTTAGTAAGACACTCCAACTGACAGTTCGATGACGTGTACTTTTGGAAAAACTGCAAATATCTTTCAGATGTGAAATAACATTGGCGGCTGAAATGTTTCAATATAGTAGTTAATAACTAGCTATGATTTAGCTAATAATTTAAAATTTACAATTTCTTTGACAACAATATAATTATGCGGACTATACCCATCAGGTACAACTTTAGAACTCTTGGATAGCTATTATATTAAACATTTTAGTAATCTTAAAATTACTTTTATTGAAACAACGGTCGAGGTAGTTACGATCAGCATAGATCAAGGAAGGCCAATGATAGAAGACCTTCAGCTACTGATTTGACACCCACGTACACTCACAGAGAAAATAAATAGTAGTAGAGAAATCCATACATTGATAACCGACAGGAAGTCAAATCTGGACAATAGTTCATTCTGGTCTCCTGCTCATCATTTTGTAAGAACTTTTTTTCATTTACATTCATACTTTTTGAATTTACTTGGCTACAAAAGTTACGTAAGCACGTTTCAGGAAAAACAAAAAAAAAACAATGATTTCTCTGAAACCATTGATTTTAGCTGAACACCCATAGGTCCTTTATCATTGGCTTTCGTTTAATCCATACTTTAAGCAACACCGTATATAATTTGGGTAAAAGATTATAATGCAGACGTACACATGTGGCGCATAGCCTGCAAGTTCCTGGGCCGTATCCAAGATGTCAAGTTTGATAGCAAACGAGGTAGTCTTTCCGGGTTGAGCTGCGTAGCTGTGGAGTGACGCTTGCGGCAATTCAGCAGGGTGGTGCAGGTATACCTAATAATAGTAATACAGATTGGGACATGATAATTATGGCTTATGGCTCAACAACTTGGTCATATTTTGATTTCATTTTGAAATCACTCGGAGCACATTTTGCTAGAACAAATATTCTTTTACTAATTGGAATGCAACATGAGATAATATAGTTTGAGATGAACTTGTCATATTTTTAAACCAGTTCTGGGGCAATGATCACGGATAAATAAGTGGTACCGGAAGTATTTCTTGATGAACCTTGGCTTGTATCGATAAAGTTTCCAAGAGCTTACCTGTGAGTACTTTAAAATAACCTTTAGATATTTATCAGTAACTACCGTGAAGAAAAATATAGTACTTATCCCAATAGTTTGCCCTTTGCATTGGAAGATCAGGTGCCACTCGCTTTCGTATTAAGAGTGTATTACTATGTGCTATTTATTTTGAGTTTTTCTTATTTTTTATTATTTGGCAACAAGAGCCAGGGGGGAAGCGGGGCTCCCCTCCATTTCCTCGGTAGTAACATTTCCAACCACTAACCTTATAACCGGGTCGAGTTTGTCCATCACACCCAAAGTCTCGGTCTGTTATTTCTTTAAGTAATAAGTAGATATCTTCTCTTGCACCGTTTGCCTTTTAAACAAAAAAAAACTGTCTACATTTGTTTTTTTTTTTGTAATAATTTTGATAGAAATTACTACTTTACTATACAAATCCTCTTTATTGCACAACCTTAAAATAAATATACCCTTATAGACTTTGTGCGGAAAGAGAAGAGTTGTGGAATGTAATACAACTCTTCTCTTTTCGAACAGACTCTATTAGTGACATATACCCGGCCACGTCTTGGAAAGGTGTCAATTTCGGAGCTGTAATAGTCTTTCTCGAGAGACCAGCCATTTGCAGGAGTAGATGTGTTCAAGTAGTAGCGTCTATGCTTAAGTTTAATGCTGAAAAAAAATGTAAGTAAAATACAGCACGGGAATAGTATTTCATCTGAAGAATTACGAAAACTCTCCCAGTCGTATAACACGATTGATATTGAACGAGCGAAAGCGAAAGTTTCCGTTTTATCTGAAAAAAAAAATCGTGAAATTTGGTGAGCAGGTTCGATAATTATATAAAATATTTATTTTAAGAAATTTTTCAAAATAGCAGTGCTATGGGGGTTTGCGAGGTCTACAGCTATAAATTTTTTATCCACGGTCAGTAAAAAGGCCCTGAACCTAACATAATGGGAGAGACTAAAGCTAACAGACTCCGTTGGTTGGGACATCTTGAGAGAATGGATGAGGATCGGAACGGTGAAAATAACATACCTGGGCCGCCCAGCAGGCAGACGTCCTATCGGACGCCTCAGGTATCGCTGGTGCGACAGGCTGGAGGCGGATCTGCGCGAACTTCGAGTCATCAATTGGCGAGAGGTCTCACAGGACCGGGAAAAATGGCGCTGTCTTGAGGCGGAGGTCAAGTGTCATTTTGGGTCGCTGAGCCAACGGAGTAAGTGAGTAAAAGAGTGTTAAACTAGCGAAGTGTCATGCCTGCGATTTCGAAATATCTCGTCGGAAGCCAAGTTATTAAAAGTGTGACACACTCCATCCGCGGTCAAAGTTGGACGAAATGTATTCAAACAGTCCACTTTATTCCGCCATAAGCATTGATGAAATATATCTTCATGTTTTGGAGCAACCTGTGAAATGCGAACCAAAACGTGAAATGACAAAATTAATATTTAATATTCATTGATGGTATTTACTGCCGAGTGGCAAATGATGTAGCGTGTCAAAAAGCAATATTCAACTTTTGTTACTGTAAGGTTGTCTCTCCACTGAGGCGGAGCGGAGTTTTCGCCTCAGTGGAAAGACAGCCTTACTAAAACAATCGGTTTTGGTCAGCGATATGATATGAGTTGGGAATAACTTTCTTCACAAACATTTGAATTACATTACAAAGCAAGAATTTACCTGAAAAAATATGTCCATGTCAATATCAAAATTAAGAAAAGTAAAATTTTGGTCTATTCTCTCTTCACGTGCACATAACACCAGCGTGGAATGGAATTTTTTGTAATCATCAGCAGTCCAATCATCTTCTGTATTACTAGAAAATAAATCAATTATTGGTGAGACGCTTCGTTTAGATCCAAATAAAGTCTTAATTATCTCGTCTGGCTAAAAGTAATTGTCGGTTTCAATTTCGTATCAATACTTACTTTTTTAGCAACATTAATAGTCCATTATAGGTATAGTTATATTTGTCTTGTCTAATTCTTGCTTGAAAACAAATCGTGATCGCAGGAAATGGGTACTGCAAGACATAAAACTTCGTAATAAGCCTTCTTCAGAGTTAACACATAAAGAGTAAGTAGAGTAAGAGTAAGTATTAATTATAGCCAACCATCAACCATCTTTGAATCTCATGACCGATGTATTGTTACCAAGTAGACTATATAGGTAATAATGTCTTTATAGAAATCAGAAATGAAGAATGTGTTATGGTATAAAGTTCAGTTGAACTTACTTCATTTACAGATACAGTATGTTCTTTCAACGTGACGGCTACCGCGCTGGTATCGAACTTAATATACGATTTATAAACCATCAGTATACACAAAATCGTGCTGAGAATGAATGTGGAGATCCAGAATAATCTGAAAATTTTAGTGCAAAATGAAAAATTGCGGATAATAATTTTTCACCTCAGCAGCTCGAACAAGGGTACCAGTTTAAATATTTTAATGTATAAATAAAACAGTGAGCGAAAAGCGTGTGACAAAATTATATTAAAAGTGATCTCCAAATTAGTATGCCATTTCAGGACTTGTGACATTTGTGGCAGCAACGCAGTTGGCATTAATGTCACGATGCAATACTGCGGCAGTGTCTAAATCCTAATAAAACCTTAAAAAAGATAAAAAATATTATTATTCAAGTAGGCGTATTAACTTGCGCTTATTAACGTCAAATAAAGCTACGCCGGCTCTAACTCTACACTCTGCCTCGAGAAGATTTAAATCCCCCCTCAATTGGAGGGGGGATTTAAATCAAATTTTTGTTTTTTAATGCCCTGGATGTAGCCCTTTAAGCCAAATCTCATAGAAAAAGGGGCAAGCTATGATGGCGCCATCTATACAAACCTTTGACAGTTGCTAACCCCATTCTCAACCGATTCTTGTGAAATTTTGTGAGCAGGTTAAATATAATTTTTAATACAGTTGCTCAAAAAGTGCTACTTTTCGTGGCTGTTTAGCGTGCGGAAAGTTGGTTTTCGCGAACTAGTGCTTTTTACTTTTCCAATTTTTTTAAATTTATACTTATTCCAATTCATGACTACTTATTGATAAGTGTTTATATTAGTTTCCTTTAAACGTCGTAATCAACATAAAAACCTACTGTATCACAATATGGGATCGACCATTTTTTTATTTTATTAGCTTACTTTGGTGTCCCACTGCTGGGCAAAGGCCTCCCCTCGTTTTCTCCACTCTGACCCTGTCATCGGCATCGACCATTACATATTACAATCGCATACCTTTCTAGAATCGATGTTCCTCTCTCTAATATATATTTTAAGCCATTAAGAGTGGTATTTTCTGCAAAGTCGTATGCAGTTTGTATAAGTCGATGGTATCGATCTGTTTCATTCTTGCTTTTAAGATCGGCCACAATTCTATCTGGATTAACAGGCTGCATTCTAAAACAAGTTTCGAGAAAATCCTTTTAACCGAGATTTAAACAAATCATTAAGATTTCAAAAAATATTTGTGTAAGGTTCTTCAAGAAGCAGGTATTCAGGGTTCTCAACGGTCGGCAACTCGGCAATCTCAAGGGTCATAAGTGCTCCCATATTGCACATGTTCCATGGACGACGATGACCGCTTCTTATCAGGCGGCTGGTTTACTCGTTTGCTGATTATCACAATACATAAAAAAAACTACAATTCCAGCCTTATTGCCACTATACTTTATCATCTTAATAATTCTCTACAGGAAATAGTAGATTGTTAACCAAGGAATGATAGGAATAGAATATAATAGAACAGAATAGAAATAATTTATTCGTTAGCACACACAAATAGAAAGTTATACAGAACAGAGAAACATAAATAAAAGAAAAAGTGCCACGAAATGGTCTCACCTCAGCATGTTGCTGGCGACTTCCAGCGCTGATCTTCCGGTGAGACCATCCGGTGAAACAATCACGACAGGTAACAAGAAAAACAACAAAATTAATATATAATATAACATACAAAATATATAAATATAAAATAACATATAATATAAGAGACAAGTTAAAAATACTTATTACAATAGACACTATTATTACGTACAGCTGTTATATCCGGCCGAACTCAGCTTGGCCGTACATTATGCCTAAGATTATAACTAGCGCCATGCGGCAGATACGCAAACTAAACTAAAATGACAGCTAAGTGCTTACAGACAGTTGCAAGAGGGCGAGAACAAAGTTTTTTAAAGTAACTAAAGACAGTCATGTCTGCCGAGGTTGTTTGGCGCTCGAACGTAGTGAGAGCGCCAATAGTTCGAGGCTGAAATGATGCCTATCACCCGAATTAAACACTCTACTTTTCATTTCGAATACAAGGAAAGTAAAATGCATGTGTTTTTTTAAGTACATACATTTTTATAGTATTTCTTGAGGGTACTTTTGATTAACAATTTAGGCAAAGGTATCGTTATATATGGAATGGGGAATTAAATATCAGAATGGAAATTTTATAACAAATTCATTTAAACCCAAACTTCAATTGCTTATTGTAAAAAAATTATAAAATTTGTAATTGGAAAATAAAATGCTCTAGTGCAGAGACGTATCATTTTCTGCACACCTTTTAAAACAACAATAACCCTCTTTCAGAGCATGAGAAAAAAAAATGGTGTTTTTTTTTGTTGAGGTTCAGTATCATTTTGTGCCGTTCGTTCGTATTTGCATTTTATTGACCTAGTTTTATTTAGTTATTTCAGTCAGTTTTTATTTATTTTATATTGTGTGATTAATAAAATATTTAGATCAGTACGGTTTCACTCACTATCATTTTAGTCGCTTTTGGCGACATGTTTCGGATTCTTTGGGAATCCTTCTTCAGGCACGAGTGTCCGCGGCGGTTGTACGTCTAAATATTTTGAAATATGACTATTGTCTCACGATAGTTTAATTTCGATGTGTGATTTATGTTACAATTCAGTTAATATAATTATTTGTCGGGAAGGTTACAATAGATAATTTTACTTACCTGGGCAAAATTGACGTTTATTATAATATATTAAATAGTGTTATCAAATTAATATGTTGTCACATTTTATATTTAATCTCAACACCAGTACTCTTCGATTGATACACAATGAATATGGTGCTGTAGTCATAAAATTCAAGTCATAAAAGTCGCGGTTTTGACATAAAAACACATTAATTGTTATTGTTCTTACAACATTATAAAATATATAACCGCGTAATTGTCATATATATAGGTAGGTACATTTTATAGCATGTTTAACTCGCGTCTTTCCTATAGGCATTGCAAAGGTAAGGGAATCTAAAGCTAATTTTTACGCTCCACCCCTACAGGCAGAATACATTTTTCAGTACCGTAAAATGAGTGGGTTTCGCGGGGAGAGTTGGGTTATGAATGGGGAGAGAAAATTTGAAAGGGGGTGAGATGGGTTTTTAGGGCTACTGCTTCAAAAATAATGTATTTTTGAATTTAAAATGGAGCTATAGTAATACTCATAATAATAAAAAATTGATCCAACAATCTTCCAAAATCAACTTTGTATGAAAACCCATTTCACCCCAATTACGAGGGACTACGGGGTGAGGTGGTTTTCCTGTTTATCGATTATGAAATGGAACTACCCAAAATAAAATAAAAACTAATATACAAACGTCCGGAACACTTATTATTATACACCATTCCGTTTGCATATGTAAAAATAAAATGTTATCGAGGTTTGAATGTCAGTTTTGCTCCTACTCACCCCATTTTACGGTACTTAAGTAACAAAAACGCGATATATGTTGGTACTAGACTCGTTAACTTTTTATTGCGTGATCCACAGAAGTGACAATTTGCTTTAATGTGTTTGACCCGTTAACGTTAAAAATATTTTCCATAGATACGATGTTTATTGACCGAAGCGTTAGCGAAGGTCTCCTTTTTTACTCAGGCAAACTGCTTTCGTACGTCCGGATGTTCTTCACTACAGGTCGCAATGGGGTTGGCCATCAAGTATTTAGCAGATGGCGCCAGCATAGCTTGCCCTCTCAATACCTAGAATGGTGACAAATTTTTGTTTTTTTAATGCCCTGAATAGGCCTAGGTACCGGTGGATCGATGAGGAAGGACCTATGTGACATCCAGGCGGCTGAATGGCGTCGGATCGCACAGGATAGGGACGAAATGGCGAAACCTAGTATCGGAGGCCAAGATCCACTTCGGGTCGCTGAGCCAGCGAAGTAAGTAAGTAATGCCCTGAATGTAGCTCTTTAAGTCAAATCTCATAGATAAAGGGGCAAGCTATGATGGCGCCATCTATACAAACCTTTGACAGTTGTTAACCCTATTCTCAACCGATTCTTGTAAAATTTTGTGAGCAGGTTAAATAGAATTTTTCTAACCCGTCATTAAATAATATTTGGTTGAATTTTGAATCGCTCAGTATACTCCTATTACTACTATTTTTCATTAAATTGTCAAAAGGATCGCTCTATCATCGCTTAACGTTTTAAAAACCATTTTTATAGAATTTATTAATATGCATAAAGCAGAAAAAGTATTCCACTCACGGCTGCACAATATTGAAGTGCAAATCCATCAGTTCACTTGCTCTTATTACGTATTTCACAGTAATATCGCAAATTAAATTGGAATAAAACTGAATCTATTAAATATTTTAGATAATAATATGCCAATTCGAACGTACACCTGGCATCAAAATTATGTTAGTTATCTCACGTATTTTTGGTCAATCGCGTGAGCTTAAGTTAGTATAAGTCGCGACAGTTTCACATCAAATTATCAGATTATTAAAACAAGACTTTCAAAAGGTTTTGGTAAATTTTCTTCGCATTAAAACTGAAAGACATAAGGAAAGCAATCAATAACCGGTGTAATTCTTAACACGTAATAACTTCATTCATTTCCATTCACTTTACATGTAATTAAATCAAGTGAGCCTTCGATTTTGCACAATTTAGGTCTTTACAAGTGGCATTAATTTAAAAATGTCTTTAATATAAGATTTATAATGAAAATTGACCTTTCCGTGCAAATAATGTGTTAAGTGAAACAGCTTTTCAAGTAAAAATTCTTTAGGCGCGACTAGACCTACACACACAGACACAGACACAGATTTTTTTTCTGACGGAAGTAACGCTCAGTAATGTCACACGCATAATACGGTGTTTGACTGTATTTAAAATAAATTAGTTTGGGTACACCATGCATGAAATAAAGCACCAGAAGATTAATAGAGAAACGTAGACAGCAGTTATTTTTAGACACAATTTCTATTTTAAAACCCGTCTAAAACTATAAAGAATAGGTAATTTGATTGTGACGTCACATGCTAGTGTTTCATATAAATTCCATAGAAGCAAAATCGTTTTGATAGTTTGAAAAAGAAACTGATTTGACTAGTAGTTAAATTCCCTATAGAAGTAATGGTCACACAGCAAAGTGCTAACATAGCGATAAACGTCATCGTCAAAGAAGCTTTTACTTCAATCGCGCGTAAAGATTACACGCACACACTTTAAAAAAAAAACCTCTTTATACAAAAATGTGAGATTTTTTTTGTTAGCTTCAGTCAACATATTTAACATACAGTTATAACCATTTTACATAAAGATATGTAATTTATGATAATTTATTATCTACCTATACATCCAATTGCTAAGAAATTATAATAGCTAGAATTTTATTTATTTGTACACTCAATATGAATTAGCAATGTCTTATTTCATTTTATCTATATTGTCGAATAATACGTATCTTCTGCGCCTTTAATTTACCTTTTCGTTTCGAGAGACAAATATTTACTGGCAAAAGTACCAACTATTTGGTACGAAAGAAATTTAATTAATTTTTAATCCTTATGACACAGCCGCCGGTCTTATTTAACAGAGGTACTTTTTTCGTTTCAATTTATAAATTATTTTACTAAAATTTGACTCAGGCTAACTTGGACATTATTATTATAGGTATATACCGTATATATGTATTACACTCTTTTTCAAATTAAGTAAATTCTATGATATTTCTACTCAGAATTACATGATATTCTATTATATCCTCAGTTTTTTTTTTGCCTAATTCTAGCCGAATTAGTATAATGTGAAAAAAAAAACCGGCCAAGTGCGAGTCGGACTCGCGCACCGAGGGTTCCGTACTTTTTAGTATTTGTTGTTATAGCGGCAACAGAAATACATCATCTGTGAATATTTCAACTGTCTAGCTATCACGGATCATGAAATACAGCCTGGTGACAGACGGACAGACGGACAGCGGAGTCTTAGTAATAGGGTCCCGTTTTTACCCTTTGGGTACGGAACCCTAAAAACGTGGCGTTCCTTGACCGCTCCTATATAAATAATGAATATAACGACTTACCGATACGACCTTCAAACCTCAAAGAACAGAGCGTCCTCCCATCTTAAAGTGCGGCAACGCACTTACAACCCCTCTGGTGTGGCGGGTGTCCATGGGCGGCGGTAATCGCTTACCACCAGTCGATTCGTCCGCTCGTTAGCGTCCCCTATATCATAAAAAACATAGACATAATACATATACATATTAATAACGGGTCACTCACGTATTTTAAGTCGAAAAACGCTCGACATGTTTCACTCCGTACCGAGTAGCTTCATCAGGAGCTTGCGTTGATGGTGACGGACCGGTCACACATGATTGTGATGACATGTTTTTCGACTTAAAATACGTGAGTGACCCGTTATTAATCTGTGTCTCACGGAAGTTTTGTTATTAAAATTGACATAATATAGTACTTCGTGAAGACCGGACTTACGAGCACTTCGAATGAGGCCGATACATTGGAGTCAAAATCGCATTTAGTTACACCAGCGCGCCCAGTCGTGTGGCGAATTGCGCAGTGGAAAGGCGTCGGTGTTCGGTCGGAATCGTATGCGTACGCTTATACTTTGTTTACACCAATGGTGACGCCTTTCCACTGCTCAATTCGCCACACGACTGAGCGCGCTGGTGTAACTAAAAGCGATTTTGACTCCAATGTCCGATACATCGTAGTGCTCGTAAGCCCGGTCTTTACGAAGTAATATATATGTCTATGATGTTATCGAATTTCAATTGTTCCATTTGAATGACTGTTCCGCCACCGCACGATATGAATGTGTCTATCAAAGGCTTGTTCCTGATCTAACTTACTTTGTAAGGTCGCCGTCCGATTCCCTGTTCGACCTTCGTCAGAGTAAACGACTTAACATATCCACTAGATCGACTTATTTTACCGCTGATAAAGATAATGTTATTCCATTTTAGGCTTTATGCAGTTTGAACAGAAATCACTGGTGTGCTTAGAACATGCATGGTTAAGTTGATAAAATGCAGAACGCGATCGGAAATGAAAAAAAAACTAACACATATTCGAAAAGTCATTTCTATAGTAACCTTTGCTTCTGTTACTACTTACATGAAGATGAAGTATATTTTAGTTTTTATAATCAAGTGACAGCAATTTTGAAATGCGACTACTTATAACCGAATTAAATTAGACGCCAAACCGAACCGTTCACCGAAGTAGTGTGACTACTTGTAAAAAAGAAATTTTTTGCGAGCCTATTGTGTCCCACTGCTAGGCAAAGGCCTCCACCTACTCTTCTTCCACTCCTCCCAATTTTGAGTTACATCTGGCCAGTCTCTCAAAAAGGAGTCCAAATTATCCCGCCGTCGCCGACAAGGTCTGCCGGATTCCCGCGCAGTGGTGGTGCGCACGTTCAAAAAACACAAATTAAAATATTTTCTTAACAATGTAATTAAATTTATTCTTATAGTACTTATAACCGTTTTTTACCAGAGGGGTAGCAAGTTGCCAAGAATTTAAGATGGGAGTACGCTCGTTCTTGTAAGGTCGCGTCGGTTCGAAAGTACCGCGGACGACAATTCATTGCTAATGGCTCCTCTACACGATGGCCGAGCGAGATGGCCATGCGATGGTTGATAGGACGCACTATGGAATGGGCCACGCTTACGCACCATCGCTGGCCTCACCATGGATGGCACTACCTTTGATGTGCGAACGAAAAACCGACACCGTGGCCATTCCATCGCCATCGCCGCGCCATAAGCCATCCGACACAGCACTACCCTCTCTACACGCTGGCCCATCTTAGTGGGTCAGTAGGATGGCCCATCGTGTAGAGGAGTCATTATCCCTAAGGGGTAGAATTCTATATAGTAGTTTCATTCTTATTCATATCAAATTTATCAAGTCACAGTAGAACCACGTATAAACATGTTTGTTTAGAAACTCGGTTTATAAACAATGTTCCGTAATGAGTAACCATACATTTTCTGAGAAACATTGCTTATAAATCGTGTTTAAAAACAAAAATGTGGCTTAGTATATTGCGAGCAAAGCCTATCAAGTTACCTATCTTCTTCTTCTTCTTTTTTTTTCTAGGGGCTATGTAAGGCTCCAGAGCCTATGTATCACTGCGACCATCTCTGATCTATTGTGATCGCCACCTACTACAACTCTCGATCCAAACCTGCAACTTCAAACAGCTGCAGGATCTTTTTGGTTTCGAGAGACTTTAACTCCTCCGGGCGCAATATATGTCCACCCAGGATCAAGTCACGAGTGCGCATTAGGCAGGGGCACTCTGTGAGGATGTGTAGGGGCGTCTCCTCTGCCTCCATACAGAGTCTGCACCGCCCCATGTCACGTCTAGCATGTGTCGTATGGGATAAATTAGCGGCATGTCACTATAGAAACGTGCCGCTAATTTATCCCATGAATCAGGCACTTAACTATTGTTTTACAAACAACTAATTGTTATTAATTTTCTACTAAGCTGGAGAATTAAAGAAAAAAAATCCCAAAATTTCCTGTAACCAAATATAATTATTCAATTCAATTTATTTGTATCAGACATAATTAGTCCATAGAAATGTTAGTAACAAACAAAACTTATTTTCTACGTTAGCAACTTACAGACTACTTAAAATATGTTATATACAGACAATTATAAATTTACTTTATTTTTAGAGAAATTGCTCCAACCTTTTCTAATTCACTGAAAAAATTGTGCAAGTTAGCACATCTGAATTTAATTATTTTACTTTTTTCCCGACGTTTCAGCTAGGTTGCACTAGCTGTGGTCACGGAAGACTGACGTCCCAGCAAAATGTCAATTGAGATATTGGTAAACAACACTAAACTACCCGACATTAGTTTATATAAATGTCTGTTTGATATATCATCCATGACCGCAAGTGACTTGAAAACCCATTCAATTATTTACACTCTTCTCGCACAATCAATTCGACAACCAAACTGATTTCCAAATATCACCTACGCTTGTTATGCGAGGAACATACAAAACACTCTTTCACCGTCTCCACATCTCATTGTTAAAATGAAGACATATTTCGCAATATCGTAAAACGCAACGACTGGGTGTTTTACGCAGGATCGATCGCATTAGATTCTGTAACGAGGATCGGTTGCCTTCATCAACGGCGCGACGTGACTTGGATAAAGAACCCATTTTCTGATTCCGCTCGAATATGGATCTGATATTATGCGGTTTGGTTTGTTAATTAGGGGGTTAGGATTGATTTAGTTTATTGTATCGACTGCGCAAATAATAATCAAGAGGTTCGATTATTTAGAAAAGTTTCGATAGATTTTGACGCCCATTTAAGAAAAAACATATCTGATAATGGTTGGCAAATCTCACAGTTGTTCACAATTAATCGTGTAAGAATTTTTGGAAGATCTCAGTCGATTTTACTTCCTGTGAGATTCAAATGTTTTAAATAAATTTGCAAAATATTGTACCCCAGAAACATTGAAATTGCGAGAGTAAATGCACTCACGTGAAAACCCTGCCTACAATTGTATAATAATTTTTGAATTTGAATGACATTTGCTCGGTGATATTGTTAGCAATAATTGAACGAATTTTCATTATATGAATCCTCTATATAAAGTGACCATATTGTTCATTAGTGTAATTCTACACATTAAATTAGTATCTACTAATATAGTTTCTTATATACGTGTACAAATACTAATGCAAAAAAACCGGCTAAGTGCGAGTCGGACTCGCGCACCGAGGGTTCCGTACATTACACAATTTAAACAATGTATTTTTTAATCATATTAATAACGGGTCACTCACGTATTTTAAGTCGAAAACGCTCGACATGTTTCGCTCCGTCCTTATATGTCTGTGTATCACGGAAGTTTTGTTATTAAAATGTATTTTTTATGTGAAACGTGAGTGAAAGGTAAATTGCGGTTTACGATTTATGACATATTAAAATATACTACTTTCTAGATCTCTTTCAAACCAATTTTCGGTGGAAGTTTGCATGGGAAATCATATATTTTTTTAGTATTATCATTCTCTTATTTTAGAAGTTACAGGGGGGGGGGGATACATTTTACCACTTTGAAAGTATCTCGCGCAAACTATCCAGTTTAGAAAAAAATGATGTTAGAAACCTCAATATTATTTTTGCAGACCTATCCATAGATATCCCACACGTATGAGTTTGAAGAAAAATTTTTTTTTGAGTTTCAGTTCTAAGTATGGGGCACACGCAAAATTTATTGTTTTTTTTTTTCTATTTTTGTGTGAAAATCTTAATGCGGTTCATAGAATACATCTACTTACCAAGTTTCAACAGTATAGTTCTTATAGTTTCGGAAAAAAGTGGCTGTGACATACGGACGGACGGACAGACAGACAGACAGACAAATGACGAATCTATAAGGGTTCCGTTTTTTGCCATTTGGCTACGGAACCCTAAAAAGAACCTCCTTGGTCTGTCTGCGACGAATAACATATCGCGTTCGAAACGTCAAGACAATTATTAAAATTAATTATTGCACATAATAAATTCTCGTTTCAGTTTACATAATAAGTTAATTAATAACGACTGCAGGATTTCAGTAAAAAATACATACATCTAAAACAACTTCTAGAATGTACATTTTTTAGTCTTCTGATATATTTTTTACTAAAATCTTTCAATGGGTGACGTAGTGGAAATATCCGCAACGCAACACACACAAAGAGATTTGAATAGATAATTGTCTGTGAGACGAATAAACTGTATGACCTTAGTGTTGGATGATGTTGGACATTCTGAGTATAATATGTTTTGAAAAGATGTGTCCCGCCGAGTTTGTTGCCGGTCCCATATTGGGATACCCTCCTACAATTTAGGAGGGAATTAAATCTTCTCGGGTCCGTGGTGTAGGGTTGGAGCCGGCGTAGTTTTTATCGCGTATATATATATATCTTTACTTGAAAATAATTGTAGTGTATAACTAGCCTTATGAACCGATTTTGCATGTACAACCAGCCTTAAAGTTTATAGTCTATGATTGTTCATTATTTTAGTATGTGGGTATTTTTGCACTTCGTAATTTTTCCTCAGTCACCCGTTGACCACGAACGCTGTAAAGGGTTCGAAACGTCGGGATGTATTATAAATTCAATATACGCGATATAATCCGTTTTCATAGTTTTATTTACTAGATAATTGTCTGTAACGTGTAAGCGCAAAGTTTGCTTGAGAGTACGTATAAATTTACATAACCAGGAGGGTAATTCAAACTAAAAAGTTTGACATCATAGTGTTTTTTTTAATCATTTGCCCGTGTCTCGCTCGCGCCAATACATGTAGGTAAGTTATAAGCGCGAATGATTACCAAATGACATCATTTACATTTCAAAATGTAGATTTGAGTTGGCCTCCAGCAAGTATTGGAAAGGATCAAGGCTTAATTTAAAATTAACAAAGCAAACCTTCGGCGCTAAACTGAACTATGTACTTAATAGATTATATGTATAAAGTAATTGCTAAAATTAATAAATTTTTTGCCCAGTGGGTAGTGATCCTGCTGAAGCTGGTCGCAGGTTCGAATCCTGGTAATGTCATTTATAATTGTTTTCGTCACGAATTTGTTCCCGGGTTATGGATGTTATCTATATTCTGTTTTTTTATTCCGTAGACTAAAATGACATTTCATGTGGTACTAAGAAATGTCATGTCTTACATCTGAAACGTCATTTTAGTCTACGGAATTAAAAATATCTATGTATTTATTTACATATATGTATATCGTCACCTAGCCTCCTAAGTCCTGCGGTACCAAATTTTGTACATAATAAGTCACCCTTCAGTCCAAGCATTAAGTACTATAGTAATAAACACCGATAGTACATATTTCGGTACAAAATGTTTAGATTTCCCGCTTTCAAATTTGAATGCTCGCGCGGAATATTCTGACAATCCATAGAGTTGTAAATTGTCTGTTCAGGACTTATGCAATATTTATTATGTGCAAAAAAATGAACAAGAGGCCTCTAGGACTATGGCATTTAAAAAAAAGCTGGGACTTAGGAGGCTAAAACCTACTCATAGTAAAGCTAGATTTATCTGTGTAAGATTGTTCCCACATATTATTATAACATTATTTACTTATTTTAATGTTATAATCGCGACTGTAATACGGCGCCGAACGTCACTCATTTTATGAAGGATATTGACAGATAAAGCGACGGCAATAACGGCGCAGTACAGTCAGCAACAGAAGTTGCTAAGCGGGCGAGGTGTTCAAAATTACCTTGACACGCTCTTATTCTCTTAACAATAAAGTTGCGTCAAGATCATTTTGAACACCATGCCCGCTTAGCAACTTCTGCTGGTCACTGTACAGTAACGCAGCTGTAGTTGACATCCGAATGTCATTTTAACTTGTAATAATTCTGCATCAGACTTTTATAAATGAACTATCTATAATGTTAAAGTTCCTTATATTCGAACGCTACGTAAGCATAGGGTGACTGCATGAAAGCATTTTAATTGGCCACTCCTAACACATCAGAAAGAAACAAGCCAATAAAAGCCTTATTGTTAAGAGTGGCCAATTACTATTATGATGTATTAAAACACTTGCAGTGCGTGCTATCAAAATCGTTACAGACTTTTCTAGTTGCAAGTTCGTGTAATACTTATAAGTCTTATAACTCTATGGACAACAAAGTCTGAAATACAGTTTTTTTTTATTAATTCCAGTCATCCAGTAAACTCCCGCTCAAAATACATTAACAACAAATTTAAAGCCTTTACTTCTCAAGAGGCATATTCCAACTTTTGTAATGTAATTAACTCTCTGCATCAATTCTAATTAACTAGTCAGAAATAACCAACCCTAGGGAACTACGAATTAATTAAAATCTATCGCCGTGCGCGCCCCTGACGCGGAGCCGCAAGTTTCAAAGGGATTTGAATTTTTTTATGAAGACTTTTTGTACGGTTCAGTACCTACTACTAAGATGCCTGTTCTTTAATTCATACCCAGCGTACTACGTAGGCGAACAACACGCGAACGCGAAGCGATGCGAGGCCGGGTGATTCAACCCTTTGATAAATTGATACCTATATAGGTAGAAGTGTCCTACGTGGGCGATCTCGTTGCGAATGCGAACGCCGTGGGCCCGCCGCGCCGCGCCGCGCCGCTTCGCTTCGCGTTCGCGAGTTGTTCGCTTACGTAACCCTGCGTTACGGCTAGGCCGCCAACACTATAAAGTATAACATGTGCCATTTTCAATCAAAATGATACTTATTGTCGGTTGTCAATAAGGCGCTATTTCCATACAGCTTCAATTTGAAATCAACCTTATTGACAAGCGACAATGTGGTACCTTTTGGTTGAAAATGTCACAAATATTGACACTTCGTGTCAGTACAACATTAAGCTACGACCATAGACATAGTGTAGTAGTTATAGACATGAAACCGAGCGACCAGGGGTAAGAAAAAGACATATTCATGTATTGACAGGTTAATGTATGACAGCATAATCCTTTTTCTCTTTCACTCTTATAAATTTCGGTATTTCGCCATCGCCTCCTACCTATGCTGCCATAACCCGACCATGAAAAAAGAACCCGGTAGGTGATAAGGACAAAGCATGGCACTATTTTCTCTTTCCTCTTATAGGAATCGCAATAAGACTATCTTTATCTATCAAAGAGTGTAATGTTGTGCAGGCAATCAATACGGCGTGAAGCTTGCTGAACCGAATTAGGGTTCAATTATTCAGCGATCGAAGGTTGCGTTGATTTGTAATTTAGCTTTATTCATTATTCACTGTTTGTTGTACAGTGTACACCAGTTAAACGTGAAATTATATATAAATATTGATATTAAATAATTTCACGGTTTAGACTCACTTGTTTTAAGACACTCGCGCGACATGTTTCGGAGAGCCTAGGTCTCCTTTCTCAAGCACTAATAGTGCGAGCAGCGTTCCAGATGACCGTGTATTGCGTACAACAGGTGAGTCTAAACCGTGAAATTATTTAATGTTAGTATGTCTCACAACAGTTTAAATAAATAAATAATAATATAAATAAATTCTTTATTTGGCAGGCAAGAAACCCAATTTTTACAATCTAATATAAAAGTGTACAAATAAAATAAAAAAATACAGTACAAAATACTAAAACTTGCAACCTAAAACAATGAAATAAAACATTTACAAACTTATGCACTAAAGATGGCCGTTCTCGGACCGGTGCAGTTTTCGCCAATGTTTGTTAAATTCGTCACTGTAGTCTTTAGCTACCAGTGACAGAATTTCATTGTTAGAGGCTAGCAGTTTCGCCCGGAAGGCAGCCGACCTGGCTCTCAGAATGGCGAAGAAGTCAGGGACTCTCGCGTCCGCAAACATGCCCTTCGCACTGCAGAAACGCGGTAATTTCAACAAAATACGAAAGGCGTTGTTGTACTGTACCCTCAGCGCGTTGAAGGAGTTTAAATTCGATAAATATTGATTTTGGGTGATATGCCAGTATAAAATTAAATGTTCGGCTACAAAAGTATAGTAGGGGGTAGGCAGAGACCACGGATTTCCACTTGCTACGATTCTGACATTGCTCTTTCGCTTCCTTCACTTTCATAACATTGCCTGATAAACAACTGTAACTTTTATTTTGAACATGAATAAGGTAACTTTTTAACTAAGCTTGAAAAAAATTTTTTGGTTGTTACAATAAATGACTTTTCTTTCTTTCTTTCTTTCTAAAAACAAGGCTTATTTTTTTCTTACAGGACAATTCAAACGTACACTGATATCAGAGTGACATCTGACTAATGTCATTCAAGTATCGTGCATTTCGCTCGAACTTGTCCGTACATGTACTGGCGCAGGTGAGACGCACGATGACTAAATAATATGATTTAAATATCATTATCGGAATTGGCTGGTTATTGGAACTTAATCAATGCATATTATAAAACAAAGTCCCCCTCCGCGTCTGTCTGTATGTATGTATGTATATTCGCGATAAACTCAAAAACTACTGAACGTATTTTCATGCATTCGTATAATTTGTTAAGGTTTTGTGTAAATTGGTTGAACTGCCCGTGCGAAGCCGGGGCGGGCCACTAGTCAAAATTAGTCAGTCAGTCAAACTTTAAGAGCAAGATCCACTAATAGCAATATACATACAATATCGACGCATAATATCTGAATAAATTGCTCATGAATTGTGTCACAATTGTAATCAGTCGAGAAAAAAAAAACTAAAATTGTAACAACAATAACACGATTTCTGGATTAACAAAAATAAGAAACAATCTAAACATTAGTAGAATTTCTCATTTACTAAATTCCGCTTTATTCACAAATGAATGGCAAGTAAAAAAAAATTGAGACGATTAAAAAGAGACCGCAAGGCAAAGTGCCCGGCCCCTTTTCAGGAATGTGACAGCCGACAGGTGACACCCACTAGGGCATGTTCTTAAATTAAAATAATTTATTCATTACTGTAAAATATGACACGAAAAGACGTACCTAACACAATATCAGCATTTATGGGTCTGCTGTTATATGAAGATAATAATTTAGTTTCATGTCTGAAAACTAGGTGTATTCCCATTTGTCCCCGGCCCACGCGACAGCCGCCATACAGGAGGCGGATTGGGAATGATTTATATGAAAAGCCTATTATACGATTTTATTATTATTACGAGATGGAGCGACGACCTGGTGAAGGTCGCGGGAATTCGGTGGTTGCGAGCGGCACAGGATCGGTCGGAGTGGCGAGCCTTGGGGGAGGCCTATTTCCAACAGTGGACGTCTATCGGCTGACATGATGATGAGGATTATATATATTCCCATCTGTTCCCTAAGGGGACAAATGGGGATACGCCGAAAATTAAACCATAATTCATCGCCTGACCAATTTGTAGTTCGAAGAAATCACAAAGTTATCATCATAAATATTAACGCAATTTATAATATTAACTACCAGTCATCGTAAAGTTTGTAGCAATTTCGTTGCAGCTAGTTCAGTCAAAGGAATAACTTAAAACAAGTTTTAGATTGACGATCAAATAAGGTTCATATTACTCTAATTGAATTAAGTTAATTCAATTTAATGCTATTAAACTACCGTGAGACTGAAACATATTAAAATTATTTTGAAACGGGTCACTCACGTATTATTGAGTCGAATAGGTCGACATGTTTCGATCCAATTTACGAGGATCCTCTTCACGGATCATCGCAACATCGAAACATGTCGAGCTATTCGACTTAATAATACGTGAGTGACCCGTTTTAAAATAATTTTAATATCAATTAATGCATTTATTTCATGTGACCAAGACAAATTTTATTAATAACTTACAAATTAAGGGGTTAGTAGATATAGGTAGGTATGTACAGCGAGACTTTTATAACAAAATAACAGTGTCGGGAGAATGCAATCCCTCGCAATGTGACAAGTAGGGACAGAACCCTGTCCGCTATCATTCGCAGGATGCTGTTGGTACTAATTACTACAATACAATATATTTTATTTCAGACCAGGTACATTAGTAGTGTTAGTGTACATTCCCTTAAGCCTATGTTAGTTAAACCTATACTAAATTATAAACTAAGCCTCTGTATCTCATAAGTACATCGTACCAGTGTTTCCAGACGGCGCAATCGGGCGACTCTAACACTAGGCGCACGAGGCTGTTGGAATTGTCACGCACGCGACGCATCAGGGAGGCAGTTCTATTGCGTATTATCGCACCGAAGCAGTCAGTACGCGCCTCCGCGAACATATGGCGCGCTGCAAAAACGACGCAGTCCCATCAACAGCATCCAATCCTTTTTCAGCATTAATAAGTTATGTTGGTAATAATTACGGTTGGGACTATGCTACAACAAAATTGCTACACAATTTACGATATCTGACTATTACAAATAGCACACTACCTTTGCCATCATTCAAACTTTATAATTTTATTGATACTACATAATACGTTACGATCTAAAGATCAATAGTATTTTGTGCAACAGGTATAATAATAAGGGTTTATTCGACTTCGTCTCGTTTTGTTACTCCGGCCCTTGATTAGGTTTGGTTTGCAGAGCTTTCCCTCGAAGTTTAGTTTCAAAAACTACAACAGTTGTACTATATTGTATGAATATTCATAATAACACTGCTATTATGATCCTAGAAACAAGCGCCGCCGCGCCGAGCACCGCGCTTCAGATGAAGTTGTTTTATGTAGATATCATTGGCAGTTATTTTATTGACAAATAGAAGCGCTGGAGTAGAACAAAGAAAACTAACTTAATTGTTATTAACAATATCATAATAATAGTTTCAAAAGACTCCGTAAAGAAACGATATTAGTAGCCTAAATCTATACCTATTCCGTCATCTTCCTCGCGTTGTCCCGGCATTTTTGCCACGGCTAATGGGAGCCTGGGGTCCGCTTGGCAACTAACCCCAAGAATTGGCGTAGGCACTAATTTTTACGAAAGCGACTGCCATCTGACCTTCCAACCCAGAGGGGAAACTAGGCCTTATTGGGATTAGTCCGGTTTCCTCACGATGTTTTCCTTCACCGAAAAGCGACTGGTAAATATCAAATGATATTTCGTACATAAGTTCCGAAAAACTCATTGGTACGAGCCGGGGTTTGAACCCGCGACCTCCGGATTGCAAGTCGCACGCTCTTACCGCTAGGCCACCAGCGCTTCTTTCATTTCAGATTTTTCATTTCATTTCAGAGGATTTCAGAAAAAATCAAATCTATACCTATTCCATTACCTACAGCAAAATGTAATTACGCTCACAGGTTGCCGCCGGGATGCGTTCATTCCGGGTGCGGGTTTTGTAATGGGAGGGTCAATGCATTTAGTGCCAATATTATGCGTGCGATGAATAGTAGGACGTATTTAGCAAGTTTTATACCGAATAAATCACTATTTGGGCACTGTTACTTTTACGCCGAAAAAATGTGCTGTTTCATACATTTTGACGAATCATATGTATAATATATATATATGTTGGTGTTTTCTGCGTAAAAGTTATTTTTGTTTAAAGATTTAGGGTTCGATCTAGAGTTAAATTGGTTCAGTATAATATATAAATAAATTATATAAATAATTATTATAGGACATTTTTACACAAATTGACTAAGCCTCACGGTAAACTCAAGAAGGCTATATCTACCCAACACCAACATATTAAATTTTTTGGAATTATGGGAGTATGACCTACATATTTTTCTGTCAGAATATGAAATAAAACTATGAAAACGGATTATATCGCGTATATTGAATTTATAATACATCCCGACGTTTCGAACTCTTTACAGCGTTCGTGGTCAACGGGTGACTGAGGAAAAATTACAAAATGCAAAAATACCCACATACTAAAATAATGAACAATCATAGACTACAAACTTTAAGGCTGGTTGTACATGCAAAATCGGTTCATAAGGCTTGTTATACACTATAATTATTTTTCAAGTAAAGATATATATATATACGCGATAAAAATAAACTATGCCGGCTCCAACCCTACACCACGGACCCGAGAAGATTTAATTCCCTCCTAAATTGTAGGAGGGTATCCCAATATGGGACCGGCAACAAACTCGGCGGGACACATCTTTTCAAAACATCAGAATGTCCAGCATCATCCAACACTACGGTCTCACAGTCTATGTCTCGCTTGCTCCTTTATCAGGTGGACTACAGGATCCCAAGCTGGAGGTAGAGAAAAAAAAAAAAAAAAAACCACCAGCTTGGGATCCTGTAGTCCACCTGATAAAGGAGCAAGCGAGACATAGACTGTGAGACCGTAGTGTTGGATGATGCTGGACATTCTGATGTTTTGAAAAGATGTGTCCCGCCGAGTTTGTTGCCGGTCCCATATTGGGATACCCTCCTACAATTTAGGAGGGAATTAAATCTTCTCGGGTCCGTGGTGTAGGGTTGGAGCCGGCATAGTTTATTTTTATCGCGTATATATATATATCTTTACTTGAAAAATAATTATAGTGTATAACAAGCCTTATGAACCGATTTTGCATGTACAACCAGCCTTAAAGTTTGTAGTCTATGATTGTTCATTATTTTAGTATGTGGGTATTTTTGCATTTTGTAATTTTTCCTCAGTCACCCGTTGACCACGAACGCTGTAAAGAGTTCGAAACGTCGGGATGTATTATAAATTCAATATACGCGATATAATCCGTTTTCATAGTTTTATTTCATGAGTAACTATCGCGGTAACCGAAGACAATGTCAGAATATGGTCAGAGTTTAGTAATAAGTTATCTATTATATATAATACCGTCTTCTAGTAACCAGAATAATAATATATTAACCTTACTGAGCTTACTGTGGGGCTAGGTCGATTTGTGTAAGATTGTTACATACTATTTATTTATTACATTACATTAATGCCATTAAGTAAGCGTGGATTGTAAGCGTGATGCTATCGTAGAGCTAATATGAGGTGAACATGTCGGCTTAGGCTGGTGGTCGACTAACAAAAGTAAAATTGTACGGTAAAATTTGTACGGTACCCTCGGTAGGCGAGTCCGACTCGCACTTCTTTATTATCTTTACCTATGCGTGTTTAGCTTGGAACTAAGCTCATCATCTTCCTCGCGTTGTCCCAGCATTTTGCCAAAGGCGTAGTGAGTTGAACTGATTGCATCACTCACATAGCCTGGCTTGCGTTCATTTTGCGTTCGATTACGCGTCGATATTAGGCGTGCTGAATAGAGCGAGTATAGAGCTGAATTAAGTGCTGTTCTATTAAGTGGACTTTGATTATATAATGTCGGTGTTAAATCGAGCATAAGGCGTTTAATTCAAATGGGGCAGGTTAGTGGAAAATTGAAAACTACAATAGATTTTGTTCTTATAAACCGATAGCCGAATTTATAGATTAAAAAATATCTATAGAGAACATATTTTTCAAACAGCCATTTATGCATGATCCCTACTGTGGAACGAGCTACCTTCTGAGGTGTTTCCCTTGTTCTATGACATGAGATTCTTCAAAAAGCAGGTATTTAGGGTTCACAAAGGTTGGCAACGCGTAAGGAGCAACATCAGAATGTTGCTTATGTCCATGGGCAGCGTTGACTGCTTCCCATCAGTAAAAGTATTAAAAAGTGTGTCGTGGTCACATAATAGAATTATTCATTTCATGATGTGGCAATCATTTCATAAATGATCGGTTGGCCGCATCCTGAAAAAGTAACCTAACCATCTCATGAAGTAATCAATTTCTAAAATGGCATTTCATGAAATGATCAAATTCTATGAATTGGCCACGACACATACGCAAAACAGTTTTTTTTCTACGAAATATGTATTATTTTTGGTGACAGCCTTCTAGCTGCTATCATGATGAGTAATCGTTGCAACGACATTGCGTGCTTCAGATGTGTAAGTATATGATTATGTCAGGTAAAAGTCTGGACATCCGAAACAAAAAAAGCTTACGGGCGATTTGAAATTTTCTGTACAAAACATTTCCATCTGAAAAATGTCTAAAAAAAAAGGAAAATTAATTTGAAAGTGAAAGTGCTGACGATTTCGAGTGAGTACGATCTAAAGCTAAATAAAAGTAGGATTTCAGAAGAAAACAAACGTCAATTTAAAGTAGATATCGCAAAAAACAAAATATTAACCAATAGGTACTTGCCCAATTATTTAAACCCGAAAGTTAAAAGTTTCAACGCACTCGTACCTAACTGCCCGTGAAACTGAACCCGTGAAACTTTCTGAAAGGAAAAGCTGACCCTAAAGCAAACAAAAGCAAAGATATGCCCGAGTGACTCTGAAGCATCGTCCATTCGCTTATTGTCAAACTCTAAACACCTCTCGACTGGGTATAGAGATGTAAATTCACTCATTTCGAACAGAACTTTTGACTAGTATATTTTGATCCCTATATCCGCTATTTTTTGTTTGACGGTAGGACAACAAAGTGATCCTATTTCCGTGTTTTTCTTTAGTTACGGAACTCTAAAAAAAAAAATTCGCGATAACAGATATTGACATTTCCTGTATTATTAGCGAAATAAGCTTTTATACCATTACATTAGAGTTATAATTATCATCATATCATCATCATGTCAGCCTTTTATCGCCCACTGCTGAGCATAGGCCTCTCTTCGTATACGCCACTTATCCCGGTCCTGACTCCTGAGCCAATCTCATTCAGAAGTGACCCGCAATCTTCCGAATGTCGTCCACCCAACGAGCCAACGGACGCCAGGCACTCCTTTCGTCTGAAAGCGGCCACCATTCCGTTAACATTTTGGCCAACCTGCCATCACTGCGTAGCAACATGTCCCGCCATTCATGTTTGTTAATGACTTATCCGACGTCTAGCACCTTGGTGGTTATAATTAAATTATAATAGTCGTTAACAGAACAGTTTTGGTACATCTTCAACGGCATATAGTGAACAACCTTCCGAAGCGAACAACGCTATAAACTACAAGTGTTTGCATAAAATAATCCAGTATTCCCACTCAACAAATCATTTCCGAAAACGATCGGAAGGGTCCATGCTTATGTATGAGGGTGGAGTTTTTTATCCGAGGTCAGATGTGATTTATCGCTTAAGGGATATAGTTGAGGTGGTAAGTCAACCGACAATTTTTGAACCTTATCACAACGGCTTAAGGTATACCTATGGTCAGTGAAGTTTGTTAGCACAACACACCTGCCGCTTATATGAAAACTTGGCTTTGTATTGAGCGATTATTTATATTCATGAGCACGGGAGTTTATGGGAGATCATTGTAATATTGAATCTAGCTATTAGCTTTGTTAGGTAAGCACAAGCGAAATTGGAAAGTTATTTTTATTGTTTTATTTTCATTTATTTATGGTTTATATTTTTGCGAACATGTCCTGGGTTGATTTTAATGTAACAATTGGGTATAGATTTAAAAGTGGAAAAATTACTGCCTTGGGTGAGACTTGATTAATTTAGAATGGGTAGCACATCGTAACTGGTGAATTTCCAATATGACTTGGAACTCCAGTGGCCGTTTAAGAAGTGTAACACTCTTACGGTAGATGTCGTTAGGGTCCCCTAGACCCATATAGTGGGAAGATTTGCTGACTATGGATGAGGTCTTGGTGGCTCAGTTGGCAGAGCGCTGGAATATCTATCCAGAGGCCGTGAGTTGAAGTCTCACCCAAGGCAGTAATTTTTCCACTTTTAAATTTATTCTAAGCTTAATAGCATCGATCGCAGACGTTTCTGCTTGTTAAAATTAATTGGGTATAGTTTTGAACTTGTTTATATGACCTAGACGATTGTCGTGGTGATTGACGTGCATCTGACACAAGACTTTCATCGTATTTCGCATGCACTAATAATTAACCCTCGTGCGTCCTCCCCGTCACCCGGGTCACCCGTGATCCCGTGAACATGATGCATGTAACTGTGTCGAAATATCATCAGGAGCTCATAAATAATACAAAAGGTAATCACGGTCAATATAAGTCTAGTGAAACTAACCGTGAATCATTCAAAACTCTAATGCCCAGGTATGCTTGAAAATGAGTCTCGAATCGGCGCAGATGACGGAATAAATATTAGAGTTTTGATATAGACCGTGATAACCGGTCAATATAAGTCTAGTGGAATAAATATTGTCCTATTAACAAGAAGTACCGTTTCCTTTTATACAGCCACGGCCCGTGACTCCAGCCGAGTAGAACCCGTTAAAACTATTAAGAAGTAGGCCGCGTTATTATCGATAGGTATGCTGAAGAATTCTCGACTAAACTTAAATCAGAAAAACTTTCGCTCGCACCCTAATCAATGAAACCTTTAACAAACACTGAGGCTTGCACCTAATTCGAAAGTTTCGCATAACGGCAGCAAACTTTGCCGACAAGGAGATGCATTCAGATTTTAGAATACGATATTGGTTTGATATTAATCGCTGGGCGCACCTTGCTCGCCAAGCAAGCCAAACAAAGATGAAAACAAAATCACCTTCCTAGGGTTGTCAAATAGGGTTGAAAATCACCTATGAAGCTTGTTATTATCACCAATTTTTACGAAAGTGAGGGCCATCCTGACTTTCCAACCTCTCTGGGTTACTCTGGGCGATTAGGATTCGTTAGGATAACTCCGGTTTCATCACGATCCTTCACCGAAAGGCGACTGGTTAACATTATTTTTATTTTTTTGATCATAACTTTCCAAAACATGGACCTTGCCTCAGACAAATCGCCTGATGATAAGCGATTACTGTCGCCTATGAACACCCGCACCACCAGAGAAGTTTGGACTGCGTTGCCAGCCTTTAAGAAGGGTTTACGCTCTTTTCTTTAAGGTTTGAAGGTGGTATCGGTCCTGAAATACCGCAGGCGTTCATTCCGCAATTTAGCTGTGCGAGGCAGGAAGTTTCTAAAGAAACGCTCAATTGAGAACTGCCCACCATCTAAGTGGTAAATCATAACAATATCATAATTTTTGTATCCGAATAAACCTCAAAGAGAAATGAAAAAGTTGTGCGTTGGATTATTGGCGCCTGGTGAAGTTTCCGGATCAATCAGGGCCTAAATGAAGAGGAAATTGGTTTCTAGAATATGGGAGATGGGATTAGTTTGGGTCCTGAGGCGTTCTAACTATTTTAGGCTAACCGACTATGTGTGGTGTTAATTTAATCGGTTATAAAGTGGAGTTCAGTTTTTAAAGTATCTTTATAGAGTTCCGTAGCCAACTAGGAATCTTCGCCATTGTCATCTGCTCATCTGTCTGTTTGTCCGTGGCTAAGCACAGAGATTGTTAGTACAAAAAATTTTCACTTTGGGTATACAGGTGGATTCTTTTTATTGGGCACTGAGGGCAGCAGAGCTACCTGACCCTTTGCTGCTACGGTCTTAACAGACTATCCCTAACTTTTTAACTATCGATTTACAAATTTTGGAAAATATATGTAGGTATAGCCAGCGTAAAGTTTTGTCATTTCTATCCAGGATTCAAACTCTTTGATGTAAAAACAATTAAAATGAAAAAAAATATTCTGAAATATTTTTGTACAATTTTGAACGCATAGGCTATTGGATAAGTCAGCGGTTCTCAAACTTTTTTGGCGACGGAACCCTTTTGGAAAGCTATTTGACCGAGCCCCAAATAAAAAAAAAATTCGTTCGTCAAATTAACTGTGAATCAAAGATATGGGAGAGCTGGTTATTGATTTCTTTTATTTTTTTCTCGCGGAGCCCCCAGAGGCTTTGCGGAGCCCTAGGACTGCCGTGCTAGGAGGCCGCGGAGCACACTTATGGATGGGATAAGTAGAACTCAATTACATGTTTAATTGGTAGCTATTGACTACTATAAAACGAGCTCAATTTAAAGTAGCAATGCATTTTCTGCAGTCCAAAGTGAATGAAGTTAGAATAGATCACGTAGAAAACAAATGTCTGTGGCAAGGCAAAGCAAAACCAATTTGTGGATAAAGTTTTCTAGTTCTTTCTGTACCGTGTCCAGTTTTGTCTACTGTGGCGCTGTTTGCGTTCGTTAGTGTCTTACTTTTTTAAATCACAAATTTGAAACTGCAGTCTCCTCTTTGTTTCCGAATCAAAAGTGACAGTGCAATTGCGAACCTCTGATTTGAGTAAAGTTAAAAAAATGTAAACGCTAATAATTAATTGTCTGTAGCATTTTACACGTGGTTTAAGACAGTAAGTTGCATATCCCTAAAAAATTCTCCTATTTCCCTTGAGAAAGGATGGTACAAACTAAGACCTACTAAATGTTGCACGAAGACAACAGTCCAAGAAGCACAAATACCAAAAAGTCATATTTCACTAGGAGACTCGTATGGAGATACGCCGTTTCATCGTAGAGCGAAGTAATAGCTGGTATAGTCTATAGGGATGAGCGGAAAGTTTCAGCATTATTGCTTACCAACTAAATGTTTGCAACTAGAAGACCAATATAGATACGCCAAGAAACTATTGAAATATGTGGCAATATATCGACAGTTTATGTCCACCAACAGGCCAATTCGAACGTACACTGACATAGAAAGATACCTAAATGATGTCATTTAGCTATCGTGCCTTTCGCTCGTACTTTTCCGTACATGTATTGGTGTACATTCGAAATTCGAATTGGCCTCCAAGTCGTGTTTCCAACATATGATGCAAATTTCAAGTGTTTTCGTGCCTTGTGCGTGGCGTTGGATTAGGACTGGAACAAGAGAGACGCGCGCTCGATTTTCTGAAACTATCAGTAATACATCGTCGGATTGTTTGTGCATATTGTGATTGTAACCTTAGAGAATAAATAACACGATTAAATTCGATTGAACGCAGCAATACAAATTTTAAGGATGGCGCGGCGTTTACATTTTGTTTCTATCATGTTTTGGGGTAAGCGTAGGAAGTTTATAAAGATCTCAGTCACTTTTTAACTGGTTTTTTTAGGATAAACTCTCCCTTAAGGTCGACAAGCGATGTGAATACAGAAGCTGCAATTTATGTACCGTAGCCCGACGAGCGGTGGCGTGTTGACACGCCATAACTCATGAGGCTGAACAAACTTTATGGGGAATCATTATTTAGGAACCGGCTAGGACTTCACATATTTGATGTTGCGGTCAGTTTAGTTGGTAGCCAGCCAGCGGTCGAGTCAGATCCCGATGATTTGTTTGGGTATGAACTTAGAGAAGTATCTAATGCTTTATGCATTCTCTTGCTGAGCTTGGTCTTAACTGAAATAACTACTGCGTTGTGAAATGGTAACTTGTATAGCTTTATGTATACAAACCCTTTGTAGCTTTAGTCGGACCTTGGTATTATTATGAGGCCATTGTCCCACTGCTGGGCAAAGGACTTCCTCCTATTACTCCATGTATCCCTATCCCCTGAAGCCTCCCACCAGTTACTATCAAAGGCGTCAAACTCATCCCGCCATCTCCGACGAGGTCTACCGAGTCCGTGACGCTACGCCCCCCCCCCCCCCCAGCTTTACTCTGCGTAGTTTATAGGTCATACTGAACAATTTTTATTATGGCTACTATGCCGAAATCGCGGAAAAAAATTTGGCTGCCCCATAGAAATCAGCGGCATCCACATCAGCCGGAATGTATGAAACAGACAATTTTTTTTTCGCGATTTCGGCATTGGTTCCATAATAAAAGTTACATTTACCCAGTAGTGGCAGTAAGATATATACCAGGGGTCACCATTTAGTTTCTTCAGGGGTCCAGTTTTTAATACAAAATAACCATCGCGGCCCGTTTCTACTTGAGTTTATTAGAATAAGCAAAGTAATGTACAGCACAATATAGGTCGGCGGGCCGGATCTGGCGCTGGACCGAGTCCACCTTGATGACCCCTGCTGTAGAACTTGCCAACCCCCATGGCTTTGTCATTTTGAAAAAATTTCGAAAATTGAATCGACGAGAATCGGTTGATAAATGCTACCCCTAAAGGAGAACATCCGGACATACCTACGAAAGAATTTTCGCCCTAGCTGAAAAGGAGACCTTCACTTTCTCTCAGTCAATTAGATAAAAATAATCTTAAATAGTACAGTCGCCATCAGATATATCTGAGCGGCCTACGCTCTCACAAATATCTAAACACGCCTCTATTTTCAAGGCGATAGAGTGCGCAGTCAGATATTGTGCACGCCATGGCCGCTCCGAAATATTTGATGGCGACGACTACAGTCGCGACTGTACCTAACAAAGCGCTAAGTAATCAAGTACTACAGGTAATTCTAGCTTCAATAGCCTTAGCAAGTTTGCCTCGGAGTCGGATTCCAGACTAAGTTTGTTAGGAGTTGTACCTTTGCTTCGGACATTCCTTCTCCAATTTGGCGCGATTTGCCTCTAGAATAGTATTAATCTGTTGCCGAAACTTGGTCCTCATTTGCAGTTTAGTGTTGTTAGTATAACTAGCTTTGAGGACAGATTTAAACAAGATTGCGACGTTGTTGGCATCTAGGTACTCATAGGAGTTTCAAAATTATAAAAATAAATTTTTGGGTAAAGAAAAATGTACGGTACCTAAGTTGGGTAAAGTACTCAACCGAACTATTACATAAACAAAAACAATTAAAAAAGTTTCGGTGGATATTTCCGATTTTAATAGCATTGGCAGACTAGCGTGTAAGGGTGTGCGGCCTGCGAGGAAGTCCCAAAAAACTTATTGGTACGAGAAGGGGGTTTTATCCCACTATCTCCGGATTGAAAGCCGTACGCTCTTTACGGTTTAATATTTATTTAAAAAAGATGTTAAAATATAAACAAGTAATTCCAAAGCTAACTTCAAATATAAACATGGCTTAGGATAAGCCGGCGATATAAAACGCATTAGCAATTTCCCGACAATGACGGATTGCGGCTATCTTTAAATGCTCATTAGGTGAGGGGACACAGCAAAATTGAAATTCTTGTCAAAATTGTGTCGCGAACAGGGGACCGTGAGGATACGGCTGCGGATATATGTAGGTTAGTACATCAATTTATTCAAACGGAGAAGCCAATGCGAAATGTATCGGAGCGAAGTA
Source organism: Cydia strobilella (assembly GCF_947568885.1). Classification (NCBI taxonomy): domain Eukaryota; kingdom Metazoa; phylum Arthropoda; class Insecta; order Lepidoptera; family Tortricidae; genus Cydia; species Cydia strobilella. The sequence continues at coordinate 19,693,195 of NC_086048.1, forward strand.
TGTACGTGTACAAAAACGAACTCTCTTACCCTATGACAGTATTCTCTACCCATAATTTTACTTATGTATTTGCCGGTCTTCGCCACAATTACCTTAGCTACTAAAAATGTCTTAATTTCTTAATTTTTTAATAACATACGTTTCTTAAAAATTCCTCGAATCGAGATATTTCTCTACCCTTTCTCAATTTGTTCCACCCTTTTTTCTTGGTTTTAATCTCGCGGCGTTCAGGAAACTTTATCCGGGCCGCGTTAAGCTCCAAAGTTCGGGTCGCTAATTGACTACGGCCCCTGTCGATTACCTGTATATTTACAGGGTTATTCAGGCCAATTCGAACGTACCTACATCGGTCTGCGGATTACCTGTATATTTCGAAGGTTATTTGTGTCCTCGGAAATACATTCATTCGGGTAACGGCTTATTACGTGGGTTAAATTTACGTATGAATGATTTTTGTCATTGGTAAAATAGTAATCAGAATGGTAAGACTACAGTGACGTAATTGATATAGACGAACCTCTCAGTACTTATACATTAGTTGGGGCCTTAGGGGATGATGAGGTTTTGAGTCGTGAAGGTGGACAAATCACGTGATGGGGTGGAACAAGCATGTCAGTCAGGCTCAGAGAAGCTAGGGCTAGGTTCCAGATATGGCTTTGGCATGGTAAACCGACAGGTGGTCGAATCTATGACAATATGGTTGAATCAAGGCGTGTGTTTAAGTCTAAGTTATCATAGTCATCAGACCAAAATGGACCGTCTTGCTGAATTGCATTCCAAAAATGACTTCCGAGGTTTTTGGAAGAATACCGCCAAGTTAGATAAAAAAGGTAGCCTTCCAGCGAGCGTATACTGTGTAAGTGACCACAAGGGAATAGCTAATATTTTGAAATCTCACTTTGCCATGCAATCACCCCTTGGGAAGTCGGAGCATATGCCTGATGCTGAGCACATCAACAATAACCAGGTCTTGCAGTTCACTCCTGAGGAAATTTTGTGCGAGCTTTGTCATGGTATTTGCCCCTGATTAAAAGGTAAAATTTTTCATTAGCCTACTCTCAATGAAATATTTTACAAGCTACTGCACAGGAAGGAAGTTACTACAAAGGAAAAGGATGAAAGGGTTCAAGGAATTCGAAAGCCCCATGCGATATTATTAGTTCCGATAAGAGAATCTATTGGCTTCAAATAAAAATCATAGTTTCAATGAAAAATAATACTAGCAATCAAAGTCTCGTATTTATTTATAAATAAAAATCTATCACATATTGAAATTTTGAAACGTAATAAATATAAGAGCTTCGGTAGAGAGTACCGTTTTGTAGTACCATTTGGCTATGGACGGTATAGAAAGGACGACAATCTCTTATGGCAGAACTATTGCAAAAGTGATCAGCTTTCAGCTGTAAATAGGTAGCGCTAGGTAGGCTCTGGGACATGAGTATGACATGTACCATAGAAGGCAACAAATAACCCGACCAAATTACGTAGGTCGTTTTTGCTATTATTTCGGTGTATGGTGGCGCCTTACTGTTTTTTTATGGACACTTTTCATACAGAGAGATTTTGCTCCTTTATATAGTCTCCATGCATTTGGCGTTGTTTGCAGAAATCGCGAAGCGTCTGGTTGACGTAACTGGTGACGTGACGACGTGAAAATAGTCAATTGGCTAAACTATAATCACAAAAGAACCGTGTGTTCATGCATTACTGACGACAAAGTTTTAAAGTCCTGATAAATTAGGCATTTGTCTGGAAAGAGTGCCAAATGAATGACTGAAATGCAGGATGATATACTGATGGAAATTCAACTATAATAAAATAATCCAATGATTTAAGTACAACGTCAAAATTATACTGTAACACAGTTATAAAAAGAGTAAATCGACTTTCATTTATTTCGAGTAGTACCTATTCATAAATGGATTTTGAACTGAATTGCAAAAGTATAACCTCTAAGTATAAGTATAGTATAATATAATTATATTAAGTAAGTCTATAAGTATAGTGTTGAGCGTAGACTATTTTTCCCGAAGCTCGTACGCCGAAGACTGGAACGCGCAGGCCGAAGAGAAGCTGCCTCTGCTAGTTACCTCCAAAATACCACCACCATGTTACCGGGTTAGTGTGAGGGTTAGTAAGAACACTTATTTTAAGGTTAATAAAGTGTTAAGTGTAGCACTGTCCTCCTTCTTCTAGCGCCACTTGCATGACTTGCACCATCCCACTAATCCGGGATTAACCGTGGTTACCAGTACAGTTTGACACTGGGTTAACAGTTTAACCCTGGGTTAGTAGGATGGTGCAAGTGGCGCTTAGAAGTAACATGAATAATGATATAACCTATGATTGAATTACGATGTTTGTTTTTTGGCTCCAAATATGTTCTAGTTATCTATATCAGCTGTAGATAAAAACATAACTTTTCTACTACTACTTTTGTTATTTCAGCAATTTTTCAGCTAAAACTCTTCCCTTGACGCCCCTAAACAACGCATCAAACAGCACATTTTTAAGATGCATGCAACTCTCAACCTTAACCTCCCGAATTAAAGTTATACGAAAAAAATTCAACGGCACTTTTAATTTGGCGTAACTGACCGGTTCTACCACGTTAATTTAACGTCTGCTTTTAAAAATACGATGTCTTATTACGTTGGAATAAAGGTGGATTTATGTTTTGTGAACTGCATATGCTTTGGAGATGTTTGGCATTGTTCCAGGGGCCAGCAGTCAATAAGGCGTGAGCATATTGACAGCACTAAGGCGATATTTACACTTCTGGAAAACTTGAATAAACGACACACTAAATAGACGATATTATGTCGTTTTAATAGGGCTTGCAATTATTAAGTAATGGAACATTACTATACAAGTGAGAAAAGGAGAAAATTCGCAACGAGTGGCGGTAAATTTAATTATGGTACAACATTTTACAGTACATCATTATTAATTACTTTTAATGTTCGAAATGGACACGTAAAAGTGCTAATTACCGCACTAGGTAGCACCATACGAGTATCTACCTAACTGTAAATAGTTTATTGTGCTTTCAATATTGTGATTTGCAGGCAGTTATGAGCATTTTAACATTGTGCGATCCGATATCGGATGTCGGAAGGAAGTAAAATGTAAGATATATGTGTTTCTCTGTATATAATAATTCATTTCATAAATCAATATTACTAAAAAATTACAAATAACACAAAAAAGGCGGACTTAATGCCAATGTCACTCTCCTGCAGCCGTTTTTGTCATAGGTGCCTTCCGACATCCGATACCGGAAAGGCGCTTCCGATAAATTCAGCCATGTCGGGGCCCCCTGCGTCAGCTGTCGGACCGATAATTGTTTGTGTGCGTATGTGTAGGCATAATGTTTGTTGTAGTGTGCGTGACCGCTAAAGGGCGCCCGGGCGCGCCCCCGCGGCCTGACTACGCGGATGTGGGATCCATCCTACATCCGATATCGGATCGGACAATGTGAAAACGCTCTAAGAGTCGGTAAGTTTGTAGGAATGTGGGGGATTTATTTACTAAAGTTTAGTAGATATTACCGGGGCTCTAATATGGGGTCCAGAGCTAACTTTGTTCCAAATATGTTTCAAGGTAAAATCTTTAAACAAAAGTTGGGTTTGATGGGATGGGATGGTTAGGGATTTTAAGGCTGTTGTTCGTATCTATTATTATTAGGCTTATTTGACAAGCAAGGGTAACTACATGTAATATTAAACATAAAGTATGTATTTTCTAAATCATTTTTATTTGCAAATTTAATTAACTAAGCCAGCGGTTCCTAACCTGGGGGTAATTGCCCCCGTGGGGGTAAAACTAGCATTTTACGGGGGTACTTATCTCTAAGAAAAAATACTAATGATTATGGAGGAGGGGGTACAATCGAGTTCCCTAGATAGTCAAAGGGGTCACAGTACTAAAAAGGTTAAATAGGAACCACTGAACTAAGCATAATAATAGCTGACCTGCATTCAGATAGAAATAAATTTAAATTTAATTTAAACAAAATTAGTTTACTTAGTTAGTTTTGCAATACTTCAATTACAGAACACAATAAATTACACATTCGGTTTATAGACTGAAATATTATGTCAGAAAATAATAAAAAGTAACCAAACCATCCTGGAAGGACTCCAGTGCCCGAGGCCGGATTCGAATCAACGTCTTCAGTTTTCGCTGCTTCAGTTTTTGTCAGTACCTTTACACCACCCGGTGTCTATTTATAATTTAAATAATATAGATTACTTTTAACAATACAAATAAAAGTATTTGATAAAATAATTTCATCATCATCATCATCATCATGTCAGCCGATAGACGTCCACTGCTGGACATAGGCCTCCCCCAAGGCTCGCCACTCCGACCGATCCTGTGCCGCTCGCAACCACCGAATTCCCGCGACCTTCACCAGGTCGTCGCTCCATCTCGTTGGAGGCCTACCGGCAGTTCGTCTTCCGTAAAATAATTTAATTAAGATATATTACTATATAATTAGCACATTCGACAATAGATAGGTTACATACAACAACATGTAGAACAAAACGCACACATCAATGTTCAGAATAGCGCAATAAAATGGTTGGATTAGGTCCAATTTGTTAAAAAAATGCGGTGGCAATAGTCCCGCGGGTGTATTCCGGATCCTGTAAGTAATTCACGCGGTTTCACTGCCGTATCGTAAACGTGGTTTATGGTTCGCAGTCTACTGTGCTCACGCCTTCTAATGGCTAACGGGCGGTGATGGGTGCACTGGATGCATTTTATTATTATGAAATAAAATAGAATAGAAATAATTTATTCAGACAACACATCAATATAACACATATATAGCAAATACAAGACAAAGATAAACAAAACAGTAGAAATATATTAGACGTGAAGCCGAAATGGTCTCCACTCAGCAATCATGCAGTTGGCACGACTAGCGTGGTCAACGGTGCTGGTTTTCTGTGGAGCCAGCGGAGTGTGCGGGACAGCATAGTGCGGGACTCTGGCAAAAACTTGTGGTGAAAGATACCTAATTCGGACAAATAATTATACCTACGCAATAATTAGAGACATCCTGCATGACTAAATTGACTTTAGTAAAATCACTTTTTTTTGACTGCGTGTAATCGAATGGATGTGTGATAACAATATTTAATTTTAACAGTACGATGGTTTTCCGAAATTCCTGTGGTTATGTGCCGTTTTTACGTAAAAGATAACTAAAGTTTTGCCAAAAATGTACATGAATAAATGTCACTTCTAATATTCTAATATTAAGATTTGTACAAAATATCCGATATAAGGATACAACCGAGTGCTTAATGACTGATTCTTAATGAGTCAAGAACCCTCGTCTTCCGCTTCTATGACAGGTCCAATGCCAAAAACAACAAAAAACCTTCCAAGTGCGAGTCAAACTCGCGCACCGAGGATTCCGTACTTTTTAGTATTTGTTGTTATAGCGGCAACAGAAATACATCATCTGTGAAAATTTCGACTGTCTAGCTATCACGGTTCATGAGATACAGCCTGGTGACAGACAGACGGACAGCGAAGTCTTATTAATAGGGTCCCGTTTTTACCCTTTGGGTACGGAACCCTAAAAATGACCCAATGTCAGTATAAACATTAGGATTATTAATATTTTCAATAAAATAAAGGTCGCATTGTTAAGAAAAATAATAAAAACTTAATAGCTAGCTAAGCTATAGGGGGAATACATATATAGCCTGCATTAACATTTAGGAAGATGCAAGAAACGACAAAGTGCCAAGTTTGACAGGTTAAAATCGAAAACGAGACGCAGCGATAACGGAGGGCTTCAGAATAATAGCGCTAACGGAACGTTGCTGTCAGTGTCAAATCGGTCGGTTGTCAATCTATCCAGTAAACAATTGTCGACGTCTGAGTTTTCAGTATTAGAAAAAGGTCTTAATTATGTTGTGGCTCCGCGAAAGATCCCTTTTGTGTAGAAGACTGTCTGGTGAAAAATCAGGTAAAGAAGGAAGATTTGGAGGCTATACGGCAGGATGTTTCGTCATTATTACGGAAAGCCAAGCCTCCAAAAAGGAATTTGCCTAGAGATGAATTGGTCGCGTTGAAAACGTTACGCGATGATCCAGACCTTACTATTCTTCGAGCGGATAAGGGAAATGCGACGGTTGTACTTAATACTTCAGATTATAACCAGAAAATTAGGGAATTATTAGCGGATACTACAACCTACAAACATGTAAAGACGGACCCGACTATGAAAGTATTGAAAACCACTAAAGAACTAATTAGTGATTACTCGGAGAGCCTTGATCTGAATGTTGCAAGTTTAGTTCCTGACTGCCCCGTGCCTCCAAAGTTGTATGGGTTGCCAAAAATACACAAACCTAGTGCCCCACTACGTCCCATAGTGAGCCAGATAGATGCTCCCACATATAAATTGGCTCAGTACCTCGCGGGAGCCCTCTCAGCATTACGTGGTAACACTAGCACGCATACAAAGGATTCTTACCATTTCATCGGTGAGATTAAAGACCTAACATTGACTGATGATGAGATCATGGTCAGTTTTGACGTCCAGTCGCTATTTACAAGCCTACCGGTACAAGACTGCATTGAAATTGTCAAGAAGAGGTTATGTGAGCAGAACATGTCAGAGGAATATGCTAAGCTGTTGGAACATTGCCTTACATCTGGCTACTTGCTATGGAATGGTGAATTCTATCTTCAAGTCGACGGCGTGGCCATGGGGTCTCCGGTGTCTCCAGTAGTCGCTGACATCTTTATGGAGGACTTCGAGGAGAGGGCACTCTCATTGGCTCCTGTGCGACCGAAGATATTTAAAAGATACGTAGATGACACTTTTACTATACTTCCAAAAAGTAGTGTTTCAACTTTCTTGGATCACCTAAATTCCATCCATAGCAAAATAAAATTTACTATGGAGTTGGAAAAAGACTGTTCTCTCCCCTTCTTAGATGTATTGGTAAAAAGAAATCCTGATAACACCCTAGGTCGCACTGTGTATAGGAAACCTACTCATACTGATAGGTACTTAAATGGCAAATCGCATCACCATCCCAGTCAACTTGTTACAGTAGGCAAATCTTTGTTTCAGAGAGCCCAGAGGATATGTGATGACCAGCATCTGACCGCGGAGCTCCAGCATGCCAGGCGCGCGCTCCAGGCAAACGAGCTCAGGATACCGCGGGTCAACCAGAGGTCCCACATTAAGATCCCCACAGTCGAGCGCAGGCCTGCCATTCTGCCTTTTGTCAGGGGGGTCACGGACAGGATCAGCCACATCTTGAAGCGTGCTTCTATAAAAACATATTTCAAGCCAATGAAGAAGATGTCACAATTCCTGAGGCCTGTAAAATGCAATACCCCTCTACAGACTGCAGGAGTGTACAGGCTGGACTGTGAGTGTGGCCTATCATATGTCGGGCAGACGAAACGGAGCATTTCCACTCGGGTGAAGGAACACATAGCTGATGTCAAGCACCGTCGACCTAGGTCTGCTGTCTGTGAGCATGTCATGGATAAAGCCAATCACTCAATCAAGTTTGATAAGCCTCTGGTTCTTGCCAAGGAGAAGCGTTACATACCCAGAATGCTGCGCGAGGCCATTGAGATTAAGAAATATCCAAACTTTAATAGGGAAGATGGCTTTTCTCTACCACCAGCTTGGGATCCTGTAGTCCACCTGATAAAGGAGCAAGCGAGACATAGACTGTGAGACCGTAGTGTGTGTGTGTGTGGGAATTAAATCTTCTCGGGTCCGTGGTGTAGGGTTGGAGCCGGCATAGTTTATTTTTATCGCGTATATATATATATCTTTACTTGAAAAATAATTATAGTGTATAACTAGCCTTATGAACCGATTTTGCATGTACAACCAGCCTTAAAGTTTGTAGTCTATGATTGTTCATTATTTTAGTATGTGGGTATTTTTGCATTTTGTAATTTTTCCTCAGTCACCCGTTGACCACGAACGCTGTAAAGAGTTCGAAACGTCGGGATGTATTATAAATTCAATATACGCGATATAATCCGTTTTCATAGTTTTATTTCATGAGTAACTATCGCGGTAACCGAAGACAATATTTAGGAAGATGCTCATTTATATTTAGTTACAATTTTTATATAGAAATATAATGTTTACGTACCTATCCCTGTCCAGCATTTGCGTCCCAGGCGGATCAAAATTAACACATAGAATTGATTTTAATTTAACTTAACAATATTATACATTATTATTATGCAGCAGATCATCATTCACATTTTTGTTCTCTTAAAATAATTCTTTTTACATTAACTGAAGGTGATTGACATATTAGTACGGAGAGGCGGTGGTATTTAGTTTATTCCATATTTTCGAAGCACAAAAATAAAGCCATTTACAATTTTTCGCCCTCAGTAGACCACCTTCTGAACGGACTGAACATCGTTCCGCCGTTTACGGGCGGCTCCTGAATATTTCAGCGGATGGAGTGATAAAAAAATTTAGCTTCCAGTGCCCGGCGGTAACTGCCCGCGCTTGATTAAACTAACTCGCCCCGAAACTGTATCAGTTTTTTTCAATAACTATGTCAGTTAACAGTTTTGGACTTTGTAACTAAACACTGTCTTTTTAGTGTTCCGTACCCAGAGGGTAAAAACGGGACCCTATTACTGTCACCAGGCTATATCTCATGAACCGTGATAGCTAGACAGTTGAAATTTTCACAAATAATGTATTTCTGTTGCCGCTATAACAACAAATATTAAAAACAGAACAAAATAAATATTTTAGTGGGGCTCCCATACAACAAACGTGATTTTTTTGCCGTTTTTTGCGTAATGGTACGGAACCCTTCGTGCGCGAGTCCCACTCGCACTTGGCCGGTTTTTTCGACATATTGAAGAAATTGCAACAAAAAATTGTCTCAAAATTGAAGAGATCATGTATTACGGACCTAGAGCCCTGCCTCTTAATCAAAAATATGTAATAATTAATAATTCCGCGATGAATGCCGCTAAATCTAAGGTTTATCTCGCAAGCTAAAAAACTCAATTTCGTATAAAAAGTTGGTATTTCAACGTAGTATTATCGCAGCAACCGGGAAACATCATTCATTAAATATACAGGATGATTTATAAGACGTGAGCAGGATCAACACTGCGCATTTCGTAAATTACAAGCAACTGTTTCATAGTGTAGAGGAGTGTTAGGGTCGGCAACGCGCGTGTAATATCTCCGGTGTTGCAGGCGTCCATAGGCTACGGTAACTGCTTACCATCAGGCGGGCCGTATGCTTGATTGCCACCGACGTGGTATAAAAAAAAAAGAGTATTAGTGAGATTAACGTTAATTTTTTAGTCGTGGTGAAAAAAAGATTAATTTATTTACGACATTTATGGTCGCTCTACAAGTAGAATAAGTACTAAACTACCGATATTCTGTGTCAAATTGAGTGTCATCACTTCATCAGGGTCTGGTTACTGTTGAAAACTCGTATCTCACTCAAGTTTGTCAGTTTATTTTCTTCATAATCAAAATGCTGTCATTGCGGTTAAAGAGGTTTTATGTTTATTAATTAGGTGTTGTAGGGTAACCATGCTTGTAGAGAATTAAATTTGTTCTCACCAAAAAAGTAAAAAAATATGAAAAAGTGTGGAATGTTTCAACTAAATACGACGGTGATCGATCAATAAACAGTTACTGAGTGTGCAGGATTAGTCCTGCTCACGTCTCATGAATCACCCTGTATATACCCCCTGTATAACTATGGTACATTAGAAATCCACCAGAAATTCCTCGGAATGTTACATTTTTTTTTACATTTTCTGGTTTAAAATCTATTAAATCACCCCTTTTTGTTTCGTAAGGATTCTATAAAATATGTTCGTTTATTTTTCAAATTTATACAATTCAATTCGTGAGGTAAAAAAAAACTGGGTTTGGTGTTACGTCAAATACGGCTGAGTAAAACATAATTATTATTTAATATTTCCTAGTTTTAATGGAAAGTACTTACCAACTTATTTAACAAATAATCTTACAACGTACATTATATAGTATCAAAATTAAATTACTTTATCTACACACATATCATAAATCCTCTATGATGCTTTCAAAACCCGCAAATTACATACATATTCAAAGTTTATTTTTACAAATTCCCGAATTCCCCAATCAGCACCTACTTTCTCAAAGTCAAGCACAAAGTTACCCGTCAAAATAGCAAACAATATCACAAAATAACTTTATCACTTTTATCACTAACCCAATACATAATCTGATTTCACATTTTGAGGCAATTTCACGCGTCATGCTTCAGGCGGACAAAAGTGTCATATCGAAAATCCTATTTCAAAAGTGGAATGGGGCCCGGCTGTGATTCTTACCTACGTTGATACAACTAAAGTAAATACAGGAGCGGAGTCGGGTACAGTCGCGAACATGGGTGTTTGCTATTTTATAATAAAGTTTTTTTAGGGTTCCGTACCCAAAGGGTAAAAACGGGACCCTATTACTAAGACTCCGCTGTCCGTCTGTCTGTGTCTGTCACCAGGCTGTATCTCATGAACCGTGATAGCTAGACAGTTGAAATTTTCACAGATGATGTATTTCTGTTGCCGCTATAGCAACAAATACTAAAAAGTACGGAACCCTCGGTGTACGAGTCCGATTAGCACTTGGTCGGTTTTTAAGTGCTGTCAAAGTCAAAAGTCAAAATATTCTTTATTCAAATAGGCCTAGCAACGAGCACTTTTAAATAGTCAAGTTTTAAAAATTACCTTAATCTAAATATCAGAGCAATTTATTGATGCTGTTATGTGTTTGCACGATGATTTATTTTGTAATAATTATTATTTACTAATTAACACATCTTAAAAATAAAACAGGCCAAGTGCGAATCGGAATCGCGCACGAAGGGTTCCGTACCATTACCCAAAAAACGGCAAAAATATCACGTTTCTTGTATGTGACCCCCACTTAAATAGTGATTTTGTTCTGTTTTTAGTATTTGTGGTTACAGCGGCAACAGAAGTATATCATCTGTGAAAATTTCAACTGTCTAGCCATCACGGTTGATGAGATACAGCTGGTGACAGACGGACAGACAGGCAGACAGACAAGCAGGCAGACAGACAGCTGAGTCTTAGTAATAGGGTCCCGTTTTTACCCTTTGGGTACGGAACCCTAATAAATGACACAATTGCTTAAAACAGAACAAACTATCACCAACAGTTTACTATATCAAACGATATAATACAAAACTTATTACACACACAAAACTACAATTTAACACGATAATATCGTGTTCAAACTATTAATACATTTAGTTGTCGTGAGTAGTAGTAGTAGTAGTAAAACACTTTATTGTACAAAAATTAAAACAAACAGGATAAAAAACATTCGTCATTAGTACAAAGGCAAACTTATCCCTTTAAGGGATCCATTATGCAGACTATGAACTATTTACTTACTAGGTACTTTTAAAAATTCTTATTATGAGTATTTCATTCTTGTTGTCATAACCAACCAAAAATAGAAAGAATTAGATATACTACCGCGCCTAAAACATAACCTAGCCTTAGCTTTTTTGCTAATGATGTGTGTTTTTGCTGTTTTTTTTTTCCTACAATAAAATGTTTAGTGTAATGTGTGTGTGTAAACTACTGTGCTACCACTGCATAAATCAGAACTCCATAGATCAGGACCCATGATCAGTACTACTTAACTTTCATTTATTACATTCGCGAAGAAAAAAATAGAAAATTTCAGCGTTATTGCTGTAACCGTTCTCTCCTCAACTGTACCCACATCCTTTGAGCCGATTACGTCTCTCAGCGACAAACACCCGTCGCCCGACAATCCTTTATTTTATTGCGTCTCTAATACTAAATAAAGGAGAACCCGTTTGTAATTCCTTTCCGGAATATTATTAATTGGATTCAGCGATCAATACAACAAAATGTTAGCTAGCTCTAATTATACTGCTTTGCATGGTAGGTTTTAATTAATGGTACTCTGTAACATTAGTATTTAAGTTTTTGTTACTAACACTTCCATGGGTCATGCCTGAATTAAATGATTATTTAATTTGATTTAATTAATACAAATGTTCCTTCAGAACTTACTTGCTAACCAAACATAACGAAGAGGACAAATCGCCAAAAATGAAATATGCGTTGTTAAATAGACCCGTTCTGGTCATCATCAGCAGTTCCACTTCATCAAATGGTAGTGTTTTGGATTAAAATGCTTGGCTTGTTGATTAAAATACTAAAATCGCTATATAGCTATAAGATTTGAGGGGTTCCCTCGATTCCTCACGGATCCCATCATTAGAACTAGGTTTTTTAAAAAACGGGACCAACTTGGGACTATATACATTCAAACAAAAAACTAAATGTTCAAATCGGTCCAGAGATGACAGAGTTGTGAGGCACTTTTTTGTATGTACCTAACATACAAAAAAATACTCCTTTTTTGAAGTCGGTTTAAATTATTTAACTATCATAGGAACAATCATTTGACACGAGTGGTCAGAACCAACTATAGCAGCGGGTGCTGCAAACAAATTGTAACATGAAAATGAATGAAAATGAAAATGAAAAAATGTTTATTGGTTCCTTACAAGTAGTTTACAGCATGGGATGGGATCTTCTTTTAAGCATTAGATATGCTTGTGACATACAGTCAAATCATTTAATTTCCGACCCATTTCATACCTTGTCATAGTGACCATCAATATGAAACTCGCTAGACCTCATACTATTGTCACTGTGATAAAGTACAAAATGGGTAGGATATTTTTTTTTTGACTACAGTCGCCATCAGATACATCGGAGTCGCCAATGAAGACCTCAAATTTTTCAGCATCTTAGCAGCTCCAATGTATCTGATGGCTACTTGGCTACTTACAAGTTAATTTTTGTAATGATAATGATACAATTTGTTATTAGTGCACCGTCAGTGAACACTTTCAAAAAAAGACTGGATACACTTAGAACTTTGAAAAGTGCAAAATAAAATACAAGTGCTTCGATATACGCGCATCAGCTCCAAGAGCTGCTAGCTAGTGTATCAAAAGATTATTTTTTAATACAGTTGCTCAAAAAGTGCTACTTTTCGTGGCTGTTTAGCATGCGGAAAGTTGGTTTTCGCGAACTAGTGCTTTTTACTTTTCCAATTTTTTTTAAATGTTTACTTGTTCCAATTCATGACTACTTATTGATGAGTGTTAATATTAGTTTCCTTTAAACGTCGTAATCAACATAAAAACCTACTGTTAATGTAAGAATACGAAAAATATGCATATTTCATATTTTATTACTTACCTCTTTATCATTATAAGTATTATAACACGATTATTTTTTAATGTTGAAAAACCGTTCTTAATAAGTTGTCTGAATGGAACGGAACGCCTGTCAAAGAAGAGGCGTATTTTCTTACTGCAAGAATGTTTTAAGTTTCCAAAGGCAACATTCGATATTGTTTTTATAAATATACGATACACAAATAATCATAAATAACGATATTTAGGTAATAATAGTACAATGTTTTAATATTTACAATTGTTTCTGTCTTATAGAATATGCAATGAAAAAAAAACTCATTGAAGTGGGTTCAATAATAATAACAAAATCTATTCTAGTCGAATAAAAGCTAGAAAAACACTTCTTCATAATGTCAATGTCAATGATGTCACAGAATTAATAACATAAAAGTTTCGAATTCCGTTCCTAACTTTTTGCTTTTCTTATTTTTTCGCAACTGTATTAAAAACGTCGTTCGATACACGTGCGGAAATGTCATTCTTCACTCGTCCCGAGTCTTGCCACTCGCCTACGGCTCGTGGCAAGATATCTCGGTACTCGTGGAGTAATAACATACTTTCCGCACTAGCATCGAAATGTACTAATTCATCATCATCATATCAGCCTTCTATCGCCAACTGCTTCGAGTACGCCACTTATCCCGGTCCTGAGCCAATCTCATCCAGAAGTGACCCGCAGTCTTCCGAATGTCGTCCACCCAACGAGCCAACGGACGCCAGGCACTCCTTTCGTCTGAAAGCGGCCACCATTCCGTTAACATTTTGGCCCACCTGCCATCACTGTCTGGCAAAATTAGTATTACTACCAGGAAAATTATACTAAAATCTAATTTAATTAATGCTAATAGCATTATAATTTTCCTGTTTATTCCATCGAAAACCTATTAAGTGCAGTGATATATAAACTCGCCTATCAAATGTAATCCCCTAATTCCAGGGCACCCGTATGATTATTATATACCCGTATGTTAATATTTGCTCTTCTCTTAATCTGTATGTTTGCGTTTCACTGATTATCTTGGTTGACGCCCCAACGGATACGCACACTGTTTGCTATTGAATTATTAGTTTTGAATTAATAATTGTGTGATATTATATGTATGTCTTACCTACTACTGTTATTGATGCGCTACGTAATGTTAAATACAATACAATACAAATATTCTTTATTGCTCACCAAAACAATTTAACAGTACATACATATCACTACATAGTATATAACAAAGTCGCTTCCTGCTGTCTGTCTGTCCCTGTGTATGCTTAGATCACTGCATTCTAGAAAGGTCATTTTTTTTTTATTAAAAAAAGGCAAGCATTTGACCGCAATCACACCTGATGGTAAGTGCCGATGCAGTCTAGGGTGGATCATGCTTACCTAAAAGATGTCTATTCACTCTTGATTTAAAAAGATCCAAGTTATAGTGGACTGGGAATATATTTGCAGGAAGTGAATTCCACTCCTTAGCCGTTCGCATGATAAAGCTGGATGCATAGCGCTTAGTACGAATCAGTGGCAGAGTAACGACGTAAGGGTGAAACGCAAGTCCGCGTCTATAGTCCCACGGTGGCAGAATGGAGATGGGGGGATTAAATTATGTAATCCCATCGCACACTCCCCGAAATGTATCCTGTAGAATACCGATAAACAAGCTACCTTTCTACGGTGTTTAAGGCTCTGCAGCCTCTACTAATCCCGCATCTCCAATAAGCTTCCTAGCGCGTTTGTCTATGGAATCTAAGGCGGCTAACTAATATTTGGCGGACCCATCCAAAAGGTGGCTGCAGTAAAATAAGCATGTAGATGAGTAGCAGAACTGCCTTGAATTGTTAATATGTTGTTACAAGTCAGCAGCTAGTTCGAACACCCTCAAATGTAACTGCACATAGCTAATTTGCATGCGATTCGAAGCTAAGAAATATGTCGCAGATAATACGACAGCTAGAACACTCTTTAGAGAAACGCTCTTGAATTCGCGCAAAAGAGATAAATTGTGGCTTGCCATCAGAGAAGGGTCTTTTCCATCTGGAATTTTCCATCTGAAAAAGGTCCTTACGCACATTAACCATAAGTGAGTTTTTTACGAAGATTTTATTACGAAATTCCAAGTTAAGATAAAATTACTCTAGAATTGGTAAATTAAATCGAAAATCATTTGTATTCATATGTAGTTGCATAATGGGAGGATTTAATAGTAGTTTTATAATATGGAATGGATAATCTAATGATAGTTAATATAACACTACATACATAGTAGTAGTAATCACTTTATTGTACAGGTTAAGAATAAGTATGTAAGATTAAGGCAGATAAGAAGTTACTTTCTCAATAGAATGTCTCGTGATTTCAGACAGATGACCTTTTGTTGTGCTCTAACTGTGACATTCAAATGTTTTTTTTTTTATATTTCAGATTTTAAAATGTTCAATGCATTCGCTGCCCTAAGTTACAACACGTTCAGCCATAAAGCGAATCGGATACGTTATATTAACATATATTTTGTTCACGTCTGCAATATATGTATCGATTATATGTCTGTCTGGGAGTATGTCAAAATGATGTATTTTGTCTCATCGCTCTTGGGATTGTCTTTTATTTTATCTTGATATAGAGCACGTTTCTTGGCTGAAAATACCAAAAATATCGATGTACAAAACATGTGAATAATCTAATCCTTAGGGATAAATCTGTCATTTTTTTTTGACGCCATTCATAAACGAGCTACAAGACTCAAATATATATTAATCGTTGATCTTATTCTGTAATTTTACCTTACGTATTTGTAAGGAAGGGATAAAACATAAATTAAGTAATTGAGGCATGTAAAGTTTTATGAATAAGGAGGAGGAGAGGATACCCTTATCTATTTACAATCATTATCGGCCTCAATTTCGGATTGAGGTTAATGGCCAAATATACCACATAATTGGCCTGTAACATCAATAAAATGATGAGAGCTTTGAATGATTCATGGTTAGTTTCACTAGACTTGTATTCCGAATCAAACACGCGTAGTGACACTGTGAGTGTAGTATGCTTGGATTGGACAGACCAACGAGTGTGAAGGCGACCAGACCAACAAGTGTGAATGCGACCGATGGTAAAGTTGAAAGTGAACGCAGCCGACGCGCAAGAATGAGGGTAGACCGAGCGCGGTCTACACAACTTTGACACCCACCCGCTATCTTCAGTCACCCGTGAACATGATGCATGTAACTGCGTCAAAATATCGGTAGCTCATAAATAATACAAAAGGTAATCACGGTCTATATCCCGGTCAATATAAGTCTAATAAAATGATGGTTCAAACAGCCTCCATAAGAGGGCGGCACTTTCGCAAATGACTAGTAAATCCAACGCGAGAGCGGGAGCCGCGACCGCACAGCTGGCAGGACAATGCCGTGCCCGGTGACTCAGTTTTTGCCTAGTGTTAAGAAGGTTAAACCACGCTTCATTGTATGCAACTACCCTTTCACCCAGGGTCTTCCTTCAGTGGTCGCGATCTTCAGACTCCCTCATCCTCAGATCCCCAGATCCTCAGACAGAGTTGATGTCAACTGGGAATGGGAGTCTGAAGATCTCGACATCGCTGACAACATGTCTCGCTTTGCGCTTGGTCGCCCAACCGGTCGTTTAGCGTGTGCTGTTTCGCTCAGGAGAGTTACGTGGCAAACGAGAGGGCTCCATCAAAATATAACTATTATACCTGGTTTTACGGTAAGTTGTAAAACCACTCAACGATTGTTCAGTACTACAGCTAAAGGTTTAATACGTATAAATATCCATTCCTACAATATTTTCTGAGTTTGTTCTCACATTTATAAAAATATTTTCCCTTAGAATTTACTACTTCACATAATTGTGTCACTTTAACTGATATATTCGATTTAGTTTTGGCCCATATTTGGGAAGTTTTAGACTATGTTGTTGTTGTTATTGTTGTCCTATGGCACCCCAGAGGTGCTAAGGGCCTTCACAAGCTCGCGCCACTCCTTCCTATCTTCAGCGACCCTTCTGGCCTCGCTCCAGCTCAGACTGAGGCTTTAGACTATAGTCTACAAAAAAAAACGAGTCGTACTCGCCCACCGAGGGTTCCGTACTTTTTAGTATTTGTTGTTATAGCTGCAAAAGAAATACATCATCTGTGAAAATTTCATATAATTTAATATCACGGTTCATGAGATACAGCACGGTGACAGACAGACAGACAAACAGTGAGTCTTAATAATAGGGTCCCTTTGCGTACGGAACCCTAAAAATTAAACAGAATACAAACCAAATAGGTAGAATGAGCGCCTATTTATCACATCTTACGTAAGTTTATTTCCATCCATTCCCCGCACTCGCTCCCTGCAGACCTGCGCCGGTAACTGCCGGTGGAACTGTGCCGTTACACTTCACCGTAGCACAGCTGTAGTACAGTTCTTAAAGCCAGGGAGTACTCTATAAAATAAATAAACATTATGAGACGATTTTACACAATTTGACCTAGTTCAACAGTAAGCTAAATAAGGCTTGTGTTGTGGGTTCTTCGACTACGAGTCAACGATATACAGTCGCCATCAGATATATCGGAGCGGCCGAGGCGCTCACAAATATCTGAACACGCCTCTATTGTCAAGGCGTTAGAGTGCGTGTTCAGATATTGTGATCACCTTGGCCGCTCTGATATATCTGATGGCAACTGTACATGCAGGGTTTAGATAACTTAGCGGTTTCATTCATGTATGTTTAGTCACTCGCGCGAGTCTCGCGACATATTTCGGAGAGCCTAGGTAGGCCTAAAAGTGCCTGAGTAGTGGTCACGACAGGCGGGCGTCACGTGCTAAGTTATCTAAGTTAGTATGTCTCACGATAGTTTAAATTCGATATACAGGGTTCTTTTTGAGCAGTTAGTCATAAGGTAATATAAGTTGCGAAAAGTCCCCAAAACAATCTTAGTGAAAAAATAATAATCTGAAGGATACAATCTTGATATTTTGTGTCAAAAATAAAACAAACTATACTAACCGATGAAAAGGCGCAGTTAAAGGGTTAAAGAGGTATTTCCCGTTCGATATATGGATATTACGTATCATTTTATGATTAATATGTACCGTATCTGCAGTAAAGTTCCATAAGTCTAGTGAAATAGGTATTGAAGTAGAACTGTGTCACTTTGTAAAATTGAAAAATTAAAAAAAAAAATGCTAATGATATTATTTTCAAAATTGCTTTCTTGGGGTTAGACATGAGGATATCACGTATGATTTGTGCTATATTGTACAAAAAAAAAATCAGCCATATCGTGTCTGGAGGAGCCCAAACTTGGTATGTTTCGAAAATTCTTTTTGTTTTAATTTAAAAAAAAAATGCCCGAAATATAATGATGTGATATATTTTTAGAATCGCCTTAAAAAGCCCTTTCGTATGATACCACATACCCATAGGTTTTGGAATTTTTTTTCCATACAAAAAAAATAATGTTTTACCACTCCCCCCGCAGCGAAATTTTTTTAGGTACTGCGGGTCAAAAATTTTGTTTTGGCCTCTAGTATGTGTGTGCCAAACGGCTAACCTGTACATCGATTTGCGGTATTCCTTTGAAATTGGGGTCGAGCGGCTTCCGCATTATGGGTGCGTCGCACAATGACTTCGGTGCGGTGCGGTAATATGTTAGCCGCTTTTACTGCACAGTAATCAACCAATAGCATTAGTTGTAATCTAGCGGAGCGGAGAAGACAACCATTTTTTTATTTATTTAAATGTTATTAGTTGATTTCCGCACGACTCCTCTCATCTCCGCATATCTCCGCCTCATTGGAAAGGCAGCCTTCAGAAAGTATTTTAAACAAATAGCCAAATCCGCAAATAAATAGGTTAAAACAAGCCGAAAGTCTATCCATTTGGCTTGTTATTCAAAGATCTCTCAAATATGTGAGAATATTTTGAAAGATTATAAAGATATAACCAACTCTTTATATTTAATCTTCTTTAAATGTTATTGGTTGATTTCCGCGCGACTCCTCTCATCTCCGCTTATCTCTGCCTCAGTGGAAAGGCAGCCTTCATAATGTCTTTTAAATAAATAGGTTAAAACAAGCCGAAAGTTTATCCACTTAGTTTGTCATTCAAAGATTCAAAATATGAGAGAATATTTTATAAGCTAAAGATATAACCAACTTTTTTTATTTAATCTTCTTCATAATGGAGTAATGAGCTGGTGGAAACCACCCAAAGTTATCAGTTCGACCCACAAAATTTTGCTGTCAATAATACAAAAACTATTTCTGCTCACGATTTCAGCAAAAGGGTTCACTTAATCTCCAGTTCAGGTCGAAACGGTCAGACGTTAATAACAACAATAATAAGAATTCCCAACTCACTTTGTCCTCTGAATCGCCTCGGGACCCCGCTGACTTTCATTTGACATTGTATTAATGGCTTTTAGCTTCCATGTCAATACAATGTTATGAAGGCACTCCAATTTTATGACACGTCCGGCCTGATTCGAACTTTAAGATACGTCAAATATTACGTCTAGATAGATATGTCAGTATCAAAAGTAACGTTTCTTCCATGAAGACTATATAAAGGAGCCAAATCTCTATGTATGAAAAGTGTCCATCAAAAAACAGTAATTAGGTGGCGCCACCATAAACCAAAATACTACCAAAAACAACCTACGTAATTTGGTCGGGTTATTTGTTGGTTCATGTTATACTCATGTCCCAGAGCCTAACTAGCGCCACCGGAGAGATTAGGAACTATTATTTAAAGCTGAAAGCGGTCACTTTTGCAACAATTCTGCCATAAGAGATTGGCATCCTTTCTATACCATCCATAGTTTCTTCAAACAAAAACGTCACTTTTGCCACATATCTAATCCATATTGTATCTAGACATAGACATAGTAAAATATCAAATTTTATTGGAACAAATTAAATAAAAATATAGTAACAAAACTTATAAACTAAACGTAAGTAAAATATACTACCTATCCTAAACCTTAACTAAAATAAAAATTCACCCCTCGGTAAGGTGCCGTAGATGCTGGCAGCATTACCCCGCTGAATTGCAATACTAATGCGCTGTGCGAGGAAGCTGCCAGCCCTACGATCCCCAGTCACATCCACCAACCAATGTTGTTCCATTTTAGACATAGTGTATACAACTATCTAGACGTAATATTTGACGTAAGTATCTTAGTTCAATTCATAATGAGGGAAGTTGCTAAAAAATTTTCAGCCATATACTTGATAAATAGGTACGTGATATATTATCAACAAACACATACCTATTGCATATTAAGGTATCGTTCGGATTCAGATTACACCAGCATTACTATAGCAATATTGCAGCGCGACATTACTGCCAACTGCATTGCTGTCCCAAGTGTCAAAATGGAAGGCCAATTCGACAACGACGACCGATCTTGCCTAGTGGGTAGTGACCCTACCTGTGAAGCCGATGGTCCTGGTTTCGAATCCCGGTAAGGGCATTTATTTGTGTTATGATCACAAAATATTTTGTTCCTGAGTCATGGGTGTTTTACAGATACAGATTGAATTTCATAGTCACGTAAAAAGTGTTCAGTAATAATTAGAACATCACATATCAGCTCGTCGGACAGCAACACTTCTAATTGTCTAGTTTTACTCTGTAGGCCCCTAATATTATGGTGACACGTCGTGATTGCTAGATTGTATGAATGAGTATCTCGCGATTGAAAGATTCAAATGAAGTACTTCACTTGATGTCACTCTTTCATTCACTAGTTCAGTTCGGATTTATTTAGTTCTTTACTTCAGCAGTTCAGTTTAATTATTCACTTCACTTACCAGTTTATTTACTTGCTCATTTACTTAGAGAGTGACAAGGACGCCACGATTCCTAAACCTACCTTCGATTTATAAATTCATTCATTTGAGTGATTCATATCGAATGAAATTATCAATCGAATCCTTCATTCAACTCAATATATCCGCGAATGAGAGATAGAAAACCAGTACTGTTGATATAGTTGAATCTTTTGAGCTACTGAACTAAACTGAACTAAAAGAGTGAAGTACTTCACAGCGTATGAAAGATGTATATCAATCTTTTCTTTTTAGTGACACATTTTGCGCATGACTACTAGATTGCTACTGGGGATGCCTTGCCTTGATTTCGCTGCGTTGATGGTAGACGCGGCGGGGGTGCAGCGGGAGGGGCGAGCGCGCGGCGAAACCACTCGCTAACTTCTGTCCCAGATGGCCAGATTTCGGCAGACATAAGGCAGTCAAATATGCTCTGCGGGACCGTTATTGCAAAGGATGCATAGTGGTTATGTTTAAGCTGCAACTTATTTAAAGTACAAGCTGCACTGCCAGTTTTCTTAGTTATGTAGGATTTGATCGCCTCCGAGGTGGTATCTACATTTAAAAAACAAGCATGTAATTTTTTGACACGCTCGGACGTTTTGAGGTCTCTATCATGGTCCAGTGCCGGTTACCGGGACACGCGGTGGTTTCTGTCGCATGCGGCCTTTGAAATATGATGCGGTGTTCCATTTACCATTGCGCGAATCTTGAGTCGGCTCGGACGTATTATCGTTATATAACGAACTATTTTTGTCTACACCAGTACTTGCGGTGTCAGTGTTATGTTTTCAATCTCGACAGCATCATCATCCACAGGAGTACGAATAGGAGTCCTCTCAGGTTTGTCGATTTTTGCGGGTAACGAAATGCGGTGATCGTCATGAGCAGATCTCGCGAGTAAGTTTCTGGTACCGATAACTGCCGGTTTGGTTTGGCGCCCGGTCACTGCCACGGGATTCTCGGCGCGCGGCTGGGGAGCCATCGATCCGGGTAGAATTCTAGAATTGCTTGACGAACGCGGATAACACTTTTTGCACTGTTGCTAAGCAGTTTTTATTTTACTAATTCTCTGTTCTAACTTTTTAAGATCGGCTAGGACATATCCGATTTTAGTTTCTATGGGCACTAAAAACTTCTTAATCACTTTTTCTAATGCGTCAACCGTAGATTTCGCCATATTTTAATTTTAAGGAATTAATTATTACGCGAGCACTCGCAATGGTTGCTTGTCCGGAGTATGTATATCTTCGCCTAGCAGCCACATAGAACAAGCTTTGGTTTGGGGCTAGGTTGATCTGTGAAAGATGTCTCCTAATATTTATTTATTTATTAATTCAAACTAACATTTTGATGTCATAATGATATATTATCTAAAACCGTCTGTCACCATTAAATATTGTATGGAAAGTTTCATAGTTCTCGGCTGAGAGTAACTAGCACTAAACCTACAAGACTGTTGTCATGCAAATAAATAAACCAATCCCGACCAGATACCATTACTTAAGGTGCTGGATTCTTCCTGCCCTTATCCTGCGGTATGTGGGGTCGCCGCAACCTGATTTTCTCTTCCATTCTCGTCTATCTTTCGTCACCTCAGCACACTCCTTTCTTTCTCGTATCCTCTTTCACACAATATACCCATCGTTTTTTGGGTCTACCATCCGCTCTCCGTCCATCAACATTCATCCCTAACATTATTTTGCCTATCTATATGGCATTCATCCCTCCTCATTACATGCCCATACTACTAGTGCCTACCAAGAGTAAAAATAAATAAGAAATATGTTTGAGGTTTTGTGAGAAGATGGATGCACGTCCTTCAACAGTTTAAAATGTGTTAATTATTTATTTTTTAAATGTTAGTATTGTAATTTGTGATTAATTGTATACTGTTTCTTTTTGTATTTTCTGTGTAAGTTAGCAGTGGTTTGGTATTTTTACTGTCATACTATTTAACTTATTTGATAAATAAATAAAATAAATAAATATTTCACGCCTATTCTCCTTGGAATTGGAAGTTATGCCGTTAATAAAAAGCCATAAATGTTACTGAGTAGCGAATATCATAATAATATTAATGAACGAGCTGCATGAAATGGCTAAACTCACGATTGTGTCCGTGACGTCTGTCGAGCGGACGGAACTATTCCATAGCGCAAGGTAGACAGGGCAACTTCCCGAAGTAACTTTTCCAATATCTGTGTTATTGTCACCGTCCCTAGAGGAATCAGATTACGTGGCCCGAACGAAGCCCGTGCCGTCAGCTTTACCAATTTAAACTTACCTACCGTTCGAATTTGCTCCTTAAAACAATGCAGTAAGACTGCTCGATAAATCGCACGCTCGCAAAACCAATGAAGCAACCAAGATTTATTTGCCGTTCCGGAAGCTAAACGCAATCAAATTTCGTTGATAGCAGCTAAGGATTTAGGTGGACCTCTTCGTGTCCGGTCCGCAAACGTAATTTGGTGGGATGTCAAGTCGGGTAAAGTTTGCATGGAATACCTTTAGACGGAGCTTCAAAGTGAGCGAGCAAATTGAGCCGGACAATGCCTGGTGTTTGGGTTTCAAAGGGATTAATAAAGGCTGAAATGCAGTTCATAGCAAGTTAAGTTGGCAAGGTGTGACCATTGTCTATTTGTCTAAGCTGCATGGGGAAAATCATTAGGTCGTTGTTTGATGGTATAATTAATTCGTCTTGGATGTTTAGGGTTCTTACATCCAAGTAAAAAAACTTTAATGTCTTATTTTTGGAACTATGTTGAATATTATTTCTACTTAACATACTTGTAATATACTATTATATCAGCCGCAAGGCGATATCTTATATTAAGTTTTGGATAAGGTCTTCTTCAAGAATCCATTAGAAACTTATGATTTGTTTTTCTCATCATCATCATCTAAAATATAAATTTGGCATTATAAACCGTGAATCGAAGAGTAGATCTAAAATCAGATTTGGGTCTGTCATTGGGATCTACTATAAAAAATGGATTTTCGTAGTCAGTTCCATCGTCTTCGGAAAATTCACAAATAATACATAAAAAACCAAGTTACAGATTAAGAAACTCCTCCTCCAAAATATTGTTGGTTAGAAATACCCAAATTACAAAAAATGTGAATTTATGCATTTATTTGAGATCCACCAGCCGCATAAAAATAAACAGCTAATTCAATGAACAGATCATTTTGGAAATCCTTTTTAATTTGGAAAACAGTTCAAAATACAGCTATAAATAGCTACTTAAATCAGTATACCTACCTATAGTTGCACCCATAATATTCGAAAAGTTTCCTCAATCACTCAAGAATTTCGCCACCAGATCCGTCATAATGAAAATATACCAATTGACTGCAAGAAATAACTCTTGAAAAATTTGTTTTTGGCAAAAATTTAATTTTTGGTACAAGCTTTTATCGCTGACTGTACTTTTCTTTCCACAGGCAACTAATATTCATCGAGACAATTCTAAAAACCTCAAACACAATTTGGTTGCATTGTTTTATCACAGAGTTCCTATGACCACCTCCTGTCTCCATCATCAGATCAGCTCGATGGTACCATAATATTGCATTGTCACCCGACTTACATATGTATGCAAATTTTCAGCTTCATCGGAAACCGGGAAGTGGATCAAATTTAACTTGCAAAATTTGACCCTTACAAACATGTTACATACATATTACATACATAGGTACATTGCAAGTTAATAAAAAGCTTGTAAAAAACAGAGATCGGGACGAAAATCAAAACCACCTCCTTCGACGGTTCAATAAAATACGCTGCCTTTATGGCCAAACGCAGATCCTGTATCGAATATTTGATCAAGAGGCATTGGGGCGTGAAAGAAGTTTGTAACTGAATTAATGCTATAAGGCAATCGTATCGACCAGACTGAATCCCCTGTTGCTTGTTTTAACATGACACTGGCTACAGTTGGACTGATAATGTTTATTTATTTCTTCTTCTTCTTCTTCTTCTCAGCATGTTTACGTCCACTGCTAGACATATGCCTCTTTCATGTCTTTCCAAAGTGTTCTGTACGCTGCGCTTCTATGCCAGGTCGGTTTATTTATTACAAGCTTTTATTTATTTATTATTATTATTTTTATTTCATTATTATTATTTTTATTAACTTGCAATGTACCTATGTATGTAATATGTATGTAACATGTTTGTAAGGGTCAAATCTTGCAAGTTAAATTTGACCTACTTTCCGGTTTCCGATAAAGCTGAAAAGCATACATTTGTAGGTCGGGTGACAATGCAATATTATGGTACAATCGAGCCGATCTTATTATGGATACAAGAGGGTTTCATAGGAACTCTGTGATAAAACAACGCAACCTAATTGTGTTTGGGGTTTTTAGAATTGTCTCGATGAGTATTAGTTGTCTGTGGAAAGCAAAGTACAGTCAGCGATAAAAGCTTGTACCAGAAATTAAATTTTTGCCAAAAACTTATTTGTTTATACGTCTACGCTATGCTTGCACCGACTTGGTAGTAACAATGCATGACCGACATTTTTTGCTCACGTTTTTATATTTTATGTTTTTTTTTCCTGTATTCATATTCAAGAGCAAGTGTGAAAATGCTAGCGCTAAAATAACATTCGAATAATAAATGAAAAAAGTCATGAAAATGTTTACGTGCTGTGAAGCATAACAAAGATCGAATAAGTATAATATATGTAGGTATTTTATCAATGAATTGAGAATAATAATATTCAAAGTTCGAAGTGTTTTTATTTGTACCTACTTATACAGGTTGTCCCATAAATGACGCTTTACACTGACACTGGAGGTAGACCAGGCCAAGAGAACCCAAACCAACTTAACATGACTAGTAAAAGTGGCACCGTTTTCAAGTTATTGCCAAATTAAGGTTTTTAAATATATTGAACCGGGTCACTCACGTTTATAAAGTCGATGATTGCTCGACATGTTTCGCTCCATAACGAGTAGCATTTTCAATGAGCGCTCGCGTTGGTAGCCCGACGCAGACTGCGGGCTGCAGCTCTCCGCGACCGATTACTCGGTGCGGGCGACGGCGGCGGCAGGGGAGACGAGGAACTACCCTCGTTTTCGGCATTATTGTCAAATGATGGGTTGCACACAGCACTCACTACGTCATTCGCTAAAGGATCGTCCACACTGACCAACGGCGTAGTACGTAACACAGTTTTCCAGGTTGGAGGCACTAACCAACCAGAATCACGGTTAAAATTCGGAAGACGATTAATTTCAATAGCCTCCCGTACTTTCCGCTGAATCAGTCTAAGGAGAGACTTCTCCTCCTTATATGCGTGTTCTACCGCTTGTACAATGGGCTGTGCTTTGAAGAACTGTTTGACATGATGCCAACGGCCGCTTTCTATCACCGCACCGCTCGCCATCGGCAGGGTGTTCATCCTCACACCCTAGCACCTAAATGGTCGCATACTGTGCGGTTTAAGAGGAATTTCCTCCCGCGTACGCTTCGGCTGTGGAATGAGCTCCCTGCCGAGGTTTTCCCGAGGGGCTACAGTATGGGGTTTTTCAAAAAAGGAGTGTACAGGTTTTTAAAGGGTCGGCAACGCGCGTGTAATATCTCCGGTGTTGCAGGCGTCCATAGCCTACGGTAACTGCTTACCATCAGGCGGGCCGTATGCTTGATTGCCACCGACGTGGTATAAAAAAAAAACACGAATTTGATCACGATAATTTCTGGGATAACAACTACCCTATGTCCTTCCCGGGACTCAAACTATCTCTATACTAAGTTTCAACTAAATCGGTTCAGCGGTTTAAGCGTGATGAGGTAACAGACAGACAGACACACTTTCGCATTTAATTTTACATTTCAGGAAACAAGATGAAAGTACATTAGAGAAGTTATTTGAACAATTGATTACTCTCTGAAATTGCTAAAATTGTACTTCGGCAAAAGAAAATATCCAATGGGATCTTTTTTTAAATCGAATTAACTAAACGAGTATTTATTCGGAATTGAGACTTGAAGCTGTATTCGAGCTTTAGGAATCTTAGATTGATTTGATATACTTGACATTGCTTGAAATTATTCCTTTTTTGCGCTGTAATATGTACACGGTGTTTTTTCAACCCGACTGCAAAGCAAATGAAAAGTGGAAATTAAAAGCGAATATATGTCCACCATACACATTATGTCGCTAGGCGCCTCCCTAACTCAGCGTTTTACGTAACAAGCGAACAAGTCGCGAACGCGAAGGGAAGCGGCGCGGCGCGGCGGGCCCACGGCGTGCGTGTTCGCAACGAAATCGCCCACGTAGGACACTTCTATAGGTATCAAAGGAGCTTCGCTTCGCTTCGCGTTCGCGTGTTGTTCGCCTACGTAGTACGCTGCGTAAGGCGCATATGTTGGAAATATAACACTCAGTGAGTATGAGAGAATAATCTGAATTTTGAATCCATGGGGCCTTAACAACTACTTTGTGTTCAATTCATTTTGAACACCTCGCCCGTATGGCTACTTCTGCTGCTACGAGACCCCTATTTCACCACGGTGACAGGTGCGACAATTGTCGAAATAAAATCATTATTACTGACGTCACAGGCCTCCATAGGCTTCGGTAACCGCTTACCATCGGACGGGCGGTGTGCTTGTTTGCCACTAACATTTTAATAAAAAAAAAACATTATATCGCCAATAAATAAGTACTTATTTTGCAAAGCTAATAATTGTCACAAAAAACACGACAATTGTCACGAATTTCCGACACTGAACCCATTTCCTGTCAAGAATTACCGAAAATTATTTTAAATCTGTGACAATTATCATCATCATCGTCATAAACTTACCTGTTTTTTGCGGATATAATATTTTTTTTAAATATCACAATTATGGTGGCAAACAGGAATACGGCCGGCCCGATCGTAAGCGGTAACCGTAGCCCATGGAGGCCTGTGACGTCAGCAACAGCGATGTCGACAATTGTCGCACCTGTCACAGTGGTGAAATAGGGGCCTGATCAAGCGAGATATACAACGAGCAACGTCTTATCAATATCCAGTTCAGATTTTCATGCATTCGAATCTGACTCTTACGGAATTTTTATTCATGTCGCCCTACAAAGGCCGGATCGTATTTGAAATCAGTGAGTTGAATTACATTATCTATTTCAGTTGAAAGAGTTTGAAACGTGGACTTCTGCGGGTGGCTTGTTTCGCACGTAATGTTACGAAATAAGGTCTTTCTACTGTTCCTTTATTTTTAAAGCTATTGTTTGTATTGTTTGTTGTACTATGTGAGGTCAATGTTTGGAAGATCGGCACATAAAATTTGTTACAGGGCAGACCATCATAGGGCAAGATCTCTTGTATGTGTACATACGTCAGCCAGAAAGGAAGAGCTTTCACTCTACCTGTAGTGGATTAGGGTCAAGGCGGAAACAGTGGCTCAGCTTAAACAGTGGCTCAGTCGCCCAAATATCGGCTTTCTCGTATTGAAATTAGGTTGTGTGCCAACTGTACCCGGCTTTTTTCTACCGAGCTATTGTTCCCTCCTTGACCCTACTTTTGACAAACGCAAAAATTAAAAGCGTCAAAAGTGCTTGAAGACGATCTTCCCTAATAGATGGTGTTTTCTTCACATTGACTGAACCTAAGAGGTATTTTATTAGAGGAAAAATCGCTTGACTTTATCGGAACTTCACAATGAGACTGTGATAAAGACAAAATAAAAAAAAACTCATGATCCTCCCCCTCCTTCCTCCTTCCTTCCTCCTCATCCTTTGAAAATTGCATATGACCATCTCGTGTGTCATTAGTATTATTGTTGTCTTATTATCTCTCATACAAATACATTAATCGGTGGCTCCTCTACACCATCGGCAATCAAGGTCTATTACAGAATGGGCGACGATTCTATCGTATAGGCTAGGCATGCGCACAAACGGCGGGGTCGAAGGCGAAGAGAGTATGGTCGCCTCGATCCCTAGTGGGGCCAGCGGGTATGGGACCCGCATTGCACGGCTCCACATACGTCGTCGGGGAGGGATCAAGCGTTTCTGATCCCCTCCATTGCGCGGGTGTCCTGGCGCCAAGCGGGGGCTGCCGGGAGGCGCCATGGATGAAGTGTACTCGATCACATGGCGCTCTCGCAAACGGCAAAGAGGGTGGAACACCGGAGTGGGTTTAGTAGGTAGGGCCAAGTTCTCCCTCCCCTCTCGCCAGCTGAGAGGGGACAGGAGCGGCTAGTCCTACACACCCCCCCATCAATGGCCTTCCCGCGGCCGGGGGGACGGTGCGTAAATGCATTTCCCACTCCGAAAACAAAAAAAGGCACGTGCTAACATGGCGGCCACTTCCTTTGAGTTTGGCCGAAAACCGACAGTATGGCGATTACGCTCTATCATCGCCGATCACGGGCCATTGTAGGCCATTAAGCCCTCAACATGATGGGGATCACGTGAAACTGCTCATCTTGGCCAATGGTGTTGTAGAGGAGCCATATATCATTTGCAAATGCTAACGCAGTCGTTACTAATTTGGGTCTATATCTTCATGTGTTTGAAACAAAAGGGTTCGAGACTACATCGATATCGAGATCGAGTCCTCCCGAATATCGACGAGTGAATTAATTAAAATCTAATTTAGATACGGCAATATTGGCTTTCTTATCGCGTCCGAGTCGACAAATCTTGCGGGCGGCGACGGAAATGAATAAATCTTGACACTATCGATAAAGCCATCTATTTCAAAAGTGGGTGATTGGTCCCTCTTGTTTTCAATTAATTTGTTACAATATTTAAGATGTGCCGTTATTTTTAATAAGTAGTTAAGAAACTATGTCTATTGAGATAATATTTAATAGTACATTATTGTCGAGGCTCGGAAGTAGCTACTTGCTGGCTGAGGATTCGTTTTAAACGGACGACCTTGGGAGTCCGTTTAATTGAATCCGAAGCCAGCAAGTAGCCTTCCAGCCGAGTCATATAATAGTCTTTTCTCAAAAATGGCGCAATAAAAACAAATATAGTAGAAATATTTTACAGAAGCAACGTTCTTATGTATATATTTTCACAGAATTCAAATTCGTACGCCTAGCGGCAAAACATAGCATTCGCAATATGCTCTAACTATAAGACCAATACAATGTACCCATGTTATAACGAATAAATGCATTCTGATTCTGATTCTGACAGAAAAAAGTGAAAAGATTTGCTTTGCCGCCTTTTTATGTTTTAAATTAAAAATAGAAGTGTATTTTTCTGCTGAAAATACGCCAACCTATTTGAGACACCTAAATAGTCGCGGTACCAACATTATAATAATGAGAACTGATCGTCTGTTTGGCTCATAAATGGACCTATGCCTTCATTTGATATGGCCACTTCAACTTTTAAAAAGTTTGGAACTCGACAAGTAATGGAATTTGTATGCAACATTGCAGTCCCGAAATCGAGACTGCAATGTTCTTAACTTTTTAATTTTTTGACTGACCATAAACTACGCACTTCGCGGCCTACTTTTTAACCGGCATCAATCAACCAATCATCTAAGATTTGGCATCTGTACTTTACACAAATAGGTAATAATAATTTTATCACACTTCCGGTTGGGCGCCATATTGATAATGACGTTTCGTGTTTTTTTTGCTTATTAATGTTGTTTAAAGTGTAATATTGGTAGTTTATTATGCAGTCATATGGAAGTGTGCAGGTAATGAAGAACCCAGCAGTCCATGTGGTTGGTTGTAAAGTCCAGCTATCGCTTTAAAATAGCTCATAACCGTACACTGCATAATCGTCATATTATTTTGCTCCCATTACCTTCATCATCATCATCATCATGTCAGCCGATAGACGTCCACTGCTGGACATAGGCCTCCCACAAGGCTCGCCACTCTGACCGATCCTGTGCTGCTCGCAACCACCGAATTCCCGCGACCTTCACAATTACCTTAACACTAACAAAATTATCCCAATGGACCCATGAGCCCATGCAGAAGCCATTTTATGTAAAAAGAACTGAATATGTGAATATGTTATCATAAATACTTAGGTAGGTACTAATAAAATAAAAGCGGGTACATAACCTTTGCTAATGTACTTTTAGAGTCAGATCAACGAAGGTCACAGATTTTTTAATATAATTGCCATTTTGTCCACAGCTAAAATCTAAAAAGCCGACCAAGTGCGAGTCGGACTCGCGCACGAAGGGTTCCGTACCATTACGCTCAAAAACGGCAAAATAAACACGTTTGTTGTATGGAAAACCCACTTAAATATTTATTTTATTCTGTTTTCAGTATTTGTTTTTATTGCGGCAACAGAATTACATCATTTGTGATAATTGCATCGATGGTGACAGATGGACAAACAGACAGACAAACAGACAGACAGACAGACAGCGGAGTCTTAGTAATAGGGTCCCGTTTTTACCCTTTGGGTACGGAACCCTAAAAAACTGTACTAGATTAATTCGTGCATATTATTATAGAAAACCTACACTTACATAATATAGAAAAACTACCTTTGCCAACAGCAAGTTCTGCGATAGAAAATATTTCATCTAAATTGGTACCAATGCGCCGTGATAATGCGGTAGAAAGTTCCACTCTGTGCTTAAGACGAGCGCCATATTTCCCGAATTTAATCCAACAGTAATAAATTACAGATTCTGGCAAGGTACGAAAATAATTTATGCGCAAACTGCAGTCTCATATAACGAGCGTTAAAGAAAAATTTCGTCGACAACGCATGGTTAAGAATTTTGGGGGCTATCTTGAAATCTGCAAGTCGCTCGGGTAGTTATTATGTGTAAATAAATACTGTTACTAACTAACTAACTATTTTTATTATAGGAGGCACACAAGCAAAAGAAACTAAACTAGCGAATATTAAATTAATTGTATTTTGTAGTCGGACTTTAAGTTGGAAATATGCTATTTTCTTGAAGGTTTGAAAGTTGTATCGGTCCGGAAATACCGTGGCGTGGGCAGCAATTTATTACACAGTTAAGTTGAGTTTTGACTGATTGAGGAGTGCCTCAATCATTCAAAACTCAACTAAACTGTGTAATAAATTGCCGCCCACGCCACGGTATTTTGGAGCAAAACTCTAAAGATTCAAAATCGGTAAGTGAATTTTGATTTCAATGAGCGTAGTATAGAGCCCAATTAAGATTGAATACCTTGTTATGGTATTGATCTCGTTTTGATAAAACCCAGAAGAACGCTTACGTATCAACGTGAAATAAACTGAAAGTCGTGCGTGAGAATAGATACGCGTGAATCACCAAGTGTACCAAGACGATTGACGATCGTATCAAAACCAGTTCAAAACTGGTCGGGCTCTGTGGTCGTTTTTGGGGTTCCTTATACCCGGGTAAAAACGGGACCCGCTACCCGCTCATTACTAAGACTCCGCTGTCCGTCTGTCTGTCACCAGGCTGTATCTCATGACCCGTGATAGCTAGACAGTTGAAATTTTCACAGATGATGTCTGTTGCCGCTACAACAACAAATACTAAAAATCGGCCAAGTGCGAGTCGGACTCGCGCACTCGGGTTCCGTACCATTACGGCAAAAAAAACAGCAAAAAAATCACGTTTGTTGTATGGGAGCCCCATTTAAATATTTATATTATTCTGTTTTTAGTATTTGTTGTTATAGTTGTTATATAGTTACAGAAATACATCATCTGTGAAAATTTCAACTGTCCAGCTATCACGGTTCATGAGATACAGCCTGGTGACAGACAAACAGACAGACGGATAGACGGACAGACGGACAGACGGACAGACGGACAGACGGACAGACGGACAGACGGACAGACGGACGGACAGACGGACAGACGGACAGCGGAGTCTTAGTAATAGGGTCCCGTTTTTATCCTTTGGGTACGGAACCCTAAAAAGTACGGAAGCCTCGTTGAGCGAGCCCGACTCGCACTTGTACGGTTTTTGTACTTATAATTCGACATAAAATGAAGCAAAGTTTACTTATGTGAAGACATAACATAGCAACAAGTGACGCTACACTTCGTAACAATTTTACTTGAACGGGAAGGGAGGGACTTAAATTGGCTTAAATCGTCAACTTTGCATTTGCTGTCTTCACTCGAACTTCAAAGTAAACCAACAAAGTCAAAGTTAGACTGTCGACAACTCATTAAACAGATAATTTAATACAGATAAATACACTAAATATAATATGTAGTATTTAACTTTGGATATGCAAGTTAGGGGAGAAGAGTATAACATGATCCCTCAGGGTGAAATGATTCCCTTATATCCAACATATTCATTGTATTTTCGCATAGATGTTAACAACAAGTTACGCGTATAAGTACAAGGGAGATCATTTTACCTCGAGGGGTTACCTATCTTCCAGTGATCCTATAAGGGTTCCGTTTTTTTCCTTTTGAAGTACGAAACTCTAAAAATAAATATTTAAATAGAAATGTTCATGATACCTATCGTATGAAAAACTTCTATTCGCTCTAATTTCTTTGTATTTTAATTTTCAGACAAAATATAAATATGTTATTTAACTGTTCATGTCAATTTTCATGTAAGTAAGTTAATTTAAAAGGACAGCTAACACGAGTAATAAGATTGTAATGTTTGCTAACCATGTATGGACCTTTGTCTGAAATAAATTTTATTTTTATTTTTAAGCGGCTAGGTTCGTGTGACTTACGCAGCGTACTACGTTGGCGAACAACACGCGAACGCAAAGCGAAGACATGCAGTGCGGGGTGAATCAATCCTTTGATACCTATTATACATTATAGGTATCACCTTCTAGTATAATAGAAGTGTCCTACGTGGGCGATCTCGTTGCGAACGCGAATTGTTTGCTTACGTAAGGCGCAGCGTTAAAACCGTATAAAACACGAAGGTGATATTTAATAACGATCACATCCAGAATCGCACCCTCGGGCAGCTGCAGTCACCTATGATGCATGCCTTCCTTATGAGATAGTTTAACTTCCTGAAGTTTTTAAAGCATCACCGCTTTTACAAAGGCGATTATTTTTACCTAGGTACTGTGCTAGTGTTTTATTGAAGACATATGGCAAAACATCGATTTTGATACCTGTTTTTAATATTTATACTTAGGAGGAAAAAGAGCAGGAGGCAAAGCGCTGGTGGCTTAGCGGTAAGGGCGTGTGACTTGCAATCCGGAGGTCACCTGTTCAAAGCCCGGCTCGTACCAATGAGTTTTTCGAAACTTATGTACGATATATCCTTTGATTATTTACCAGTCGCGTTTCGGTGAAGGAAAACATCGTGAGGAAACCGGACTAATCCCAATAAGGCCTAGTTTCCCCTCTGGGTTGGAAGGTCAGATGGCAGTCGCTTTCATAAAAAGTGCCTATGTCAATTTCTGGGATAAGTTGCCAAGCGGACCTCGGGCTCCCATGAGCCGTGGCAAAATGCCGGGACAACGCGAGGAAGAGGAGGCAAAAGAGCAGATTAATCGCCCGATGGTAAGCGATTGCCGTCGCCGATGGATACCTGCAACACCAGACGTAAAAAAACTTTCGATAAAGTCAATATCAAGATGAGAAGCGGTCTTTAAATATCGTCTTCTTAAAAAATATATGTATAAGAGTTAGGAGCTTTAAAAAATTTGTTTAGTATTTTTTTCGCTTTTTAATCGAAAATTTAAAAAAAGGTTACAAAGAGGCATAGCTATAGTTAAGTAATACCAAATTGTGTAAAAATATTTTTCATTATGTCAATATTCAGAGAGGAAAATGGGGACTACGTTTTATGGAGACGCGTCGTCCACTGTCGTCTTAACGAGGAAGTTTTCAGACATAAAATTGTGTCAAGAAACTGCAAGCAAACGACAATAGAGCCATGGCATTAATTAACAAGCTACAAAGAGGCAGGAAACATAAACAAAAGCTAGTACTTTCAGCTCGCCGCCATCTGAAACTGTACTTTGATGTAGTTACAATAAAGTTGATTTTCCAAGCGAGCGTAAAATATTGATACGAGGTTTTGACATTGTTTTAAAAAGCTTACGGCTTAATTAAGAATTTATTCGTTAAGTTTCTTAGTTTTAAGATTTAATTATATTTTAAGCATGATAAAGTGCTGTCCAATTTGGTGATGTCGGAATCTCATATAATATAAAAAAACCGGCCAAGTGCGAGTCGGACTCGCCCACCGAGGGTTCCGTACTTTTTAGTATATGTTGTTATAGCGGCAACAGAAATAGTTTGATTCCCGGGGAAGGACATAGGATAGTTTTTATCCCGAAATCATCTCTTAAGAGGATGAAAAGCGGGGTTGAATCATAGTGGAATTGATATAATTAATGATTTGCCTTGTGTAATTTGTATTATGCTCAAATTGAATGATTGCTATAAGACTTTCTCCAGGCGCTAAACTTACTCTAGCCGCTGTTACTGATTCCACGCAGACGAAGTCGCGGGCAAAAGCTAGTAAATAATAAACTGAACAAAACAACAAAATAGAATAGGTGCATTATGTTAATGCCTAAATTGAAAAATAAACAAATTGAAATTGAAATTGAATTGAATAAAAATCAGCCCAAAGGGTATCAGACTGAAATCGTTGGTTTAGTTCAAGTGCGTATCGCAGCA
The DNA here is from genome assembly GCF_947568885.1 of Cydia strobilella. Taxonomy (NCBI): domain Eukaryota; kingdom Metazoa; phylum Arthropoda; class Insecta; order Lepidoptera; family Tortricidae; genus Cydia; species Cydia strobilella. Next base: position 19,728,944 of record NC_086048.1, read on the forward strand.
CAATAACATCTATGTGTCATGCTCACAGCAGCGAGTCTGAACCGGCACGACACAAAGACACGTTAGTGCACTTCACGCCCGCTTTGAGCTCTGCAAGACGGTTAGGGACGTGGGCTCTGTACCACTTATTAGGGTTCCGTACCCAAAGGGTAAAAACGGGACACTATTACTCCGCTGTCTGTCTGTCTGTCTGTCCGTCCGTCTGTCTGTCTGTCTGTCTGGTTGTCTGTCCGTCCGTCCGTCCGTCTATCACCAGGCTGTATCTCACGAACCGTGATAGCTAGACAGTTGAAATTTTCACAGATGATGTATTTCTGTTGCCGCTATAACAACTAATACTAAAAACAGAATAAAATAAATATTTCAGTGAGGCTCCCATGCAACAAACGTGTTTTTTTGTCGTTTTTTTGCGTAATGGTACGGAACCCTTCGTGCGCGTGCCCGACTCGCACTTGGCCGGTTTTTTATGTACCGCTCGCCGCCTGTTCGTATACAACAAGACAACTGTTACAAGTTAACTCAAACAAAATGTACTATAGTAATTATAAATTGAGAAGAATTGGTACAGCACTTTCCACAGTATGGGTATGAGCGAGCGAATATTATTTTTCAAGTGGGTCGCGCAGCCCAGTAAACTTTGGGAACCTCTGGTGGTGTAGGTTCTTTGTTGACCTAAGTCACTTAAAATTGGTAGAGGAGAAAACACCATACATCATTAAATAAAGGATTTAAGAGGTACATTCTACCACGAAAAACAGACAGCTTGGGTAAATTACACTACAACGCCAGTAATGGTGGATGATTCGATGGCATGTCCCAGCCAGATGAGCATTTCATAAGTGAACAAGTATAGTGCAGGTTCTTTGTCATCTTAAGGTACTCACATTGTACCAGTTGAAACCGGTACATGTCCTAGCCAGATCTCTAAGGAGCACTTCATAAATTAACAAGTATAGTGCACGTTCTTTGCCCACTTACGGTACTCACATTGTACCAGTTGAAACCGGTACATGTCCCAGCCAGATCTCTAAGGAGCACTTCATAAATGAACAAGTATAGTGCACGTTCTTTGCCAACTTACGGTACTCACATTGTACCAGTTGAAACCGGTACATGTCCCAGCCAGATCTCTAAGGAGCACTTCATAAATGAACAAGTTTAGTGCACGGTTCTTTGCCAACTTACGGTACTCACATTGTACCAGTTGAAACCGGTACATGTCCCAGCCAGATCTCTAAGGAGCACTTCATAAATTAACGAGTATAGTGCACGTTATTTGCCAACTTACGGTACTCACATTGTACCAGTTGAAACCGGTACATGTCCCAACCAGATCTCTAAGGAGCACTTCATAAATTAACAAGTATAGTGCACGTTCTTTGCCAACATACGGTACTCACATTGTACCAGTTGAAACCGGTACATGTCCCAGCCAGATCTCTAAGGAGCACTTCATAAATGAACAAGTATAGTGCACGTTCTTTGCCAACTTACGGTACTCACATTGTACCAGTTGAAACCGGTACATGTCCGAGCCAGATCTCTAAGGAGCACTTCATAAATGAACAAGTATAGTGCACGGTTCTTTGCCAACTTACGGTACTCACATTGTACCAGTTGAAACCGGTACATGTCCCAGCCAGATCTCTAAGGAGCACTTCATAAATGAACAAGTATAGTGCACGTTCTTCGCCAACTTACGGTACTCACATTGTACCAGTTGAAACCGGTACGTGTCCCAGCCAGATCTCTAAGGAGCACTTCATAAATGAACAAGAATAGTGCACGTTCTTCGCCAACTTACGGTACTCACATTGTACCAGTTGAAACCGGTACATGTCCCAGCCAGATCTCTAAGGAGCACTTCATAAATGAACAAGTATAGTGCACGTTCTTCGCCAACTTACGGTACTCACATTGTACCAGTTGAAACCGGTACATGTCCCAGCCAGATCTCTAAGGAGCACTTCATAAATGAACAAGTATAGTGCACGTTCTTTGCCAACTTACGGTACTCACATTGTACCAGTTGAAACCGGTACATGTCCGAGCCAGATCTCTAAGGAGCACTTCATAAATGAACAAGTATAGTGCACGGTTCTTTGCCAACTTACGGTACTCACATTGTACCAGTTGAAACCGGTACATGTCCCAGCCAGATCTCTAAGGAGCACTTCATAAATGAACAAGTTTAGTGCACGGTTCTTTGCCAACTTACGGTACTCACATTGTACCAGTTGAAACCGGTACATGTCCCAGCCAGATCTCTAAGGAGCACTTCATAAATGAACAAGTATAGTGCACGTTTCTTTGCCAACTTACGGTACTCACATTGTACCAGTTGAAACCGGTACATGTCCCAGCCAGATCTCTAAGGAGCACTTCATAAATTAACAAGTATAGTGCACGTTCTTTGCCAACTTACGGTACTCACATTGTACCAGTTGAAACCGATACATGTCCTAGCTAGTTCTCTAAGGAGCACTTCATAAATGAACAAGTTTAGTGCACGGTTCTTTGTTAACTTACGGTACTCACATTGTACCAGTTGAAACCGGTACATGTCCCAGCCAGATCTCTAAGGAGCACTTCATAAATGAACAAGTATATTTAGAGCACGTTCTTTTCCAACTTACGGTACTCACATTGTACCAGTTGAAACCGGTACATGTCCCAGCCAGATCTCTAAGGAGCACTTCATAAATGAACAAGTATAGTGCACGTTCTTTGCCAACTTACGGTACTCACATTGTACCAGTTCAAACCGGTACATGTCCCAGCCAGATCTCTAAGGAGCACTTCATAAATGAACAAGTATAGTGCACGTTTCTTTGCCAACTTACGGTACTCACATTGTACCAGTTGAAACCGGTACATGTCCCAGCCAGATCTCTAAGGAGCACTTCATAAATGAACAAGTATAGTGCACGTTTCTTTGCCAACTTACGGTACTCACATTGTACCAGTTGAAACCGGTACATGTCCCAGCCAGATCTCTAAGGAGCACTTCATAAATTAACAAGTATAGTGCACGTTCTTTGCCAACTTACGGTACTCACATTGTACCAGTTGAAACCGATACATGTCCCAGCTAGTTCTCTAAGGAGCACTTCATAAATGAACAAGTTTAGTGCACGGTTCTTTGTTAACTTACGGTACTCACTTTGTACCAGTTGAAACCGGTACATGTCCCAGCCAGATCTCTAAGGAGCACTTCATAAATGAACAAGTATATTTAGAGCACGTTCTTTTCCAACTTACGGTACTCACATTGTACCAGTTGAAACCGGTACATGTCCCAGCCAGATCTCTAAGGAGCACTTCATAAATGAACAAGTATAGTGCACGTTCTTCGCCAACTTACGGTACTCACATTGTACCAGTTGAAACCGGTACATGTCCCAACCAGATCTCTAAGGAGCACTTCATAAATGAACAAGTATAGTGCACGTTTCTTTGCCAACTTACGGTACTCACATTGTACCAGTTGAAACCGGTACATGTCCCAGCTAGATCTCTAAGGAGTACTTCATAAATGAACAAGTATAGTGCACGTTCTTTGCCAACTTACGGTACTCACATTGTACCAGTTGAAACCGGTACATGTCCCAGCTAGATCTCTAAGGAGCACTTCATAAATGAACAAGTATATTTAGAGCACGTTCTTTTCCAACTTACGGTACTCACATTGTACCAGTTGAAACCGGTACATGTCCCAGCCAGATCTCTAAGGAGCACTTCATAAATGAACAAGTATAGTGCACGTTCTTCGGCAACTTACGGTACTCACATTGTACCAGTTGAAACCGGTACATGTCCCAGCTAGATCTCTAAGGAGCACTTCATAAATGAACAAGTATAGTGCACGTTCTTTGCCAACTTACGGTACTCACATTGTACCAGTTGAAACCGGTACATGTCCCAGCTAGATCTCTAAGGAGCACTTCATAAATGAACAAGTATATTTAGAGCACGTTCTTTTCCAACTTACGGTACTCACATTGTACCAGTTGAAACCGGTACATGTCCCAGCCAGATCTCTAAGGAGCACTTCATAAATGAACAAGTATAGTGCACGTTCTTCGGCAACTTACGGTACTCACATTGTACCAGTTGAAACCGGTACATGTCCCAGCTAGATCTCTAAGGAGCACTTCATAAATGAACAAGTATAGTGCACGTTCTTTTCCAACTTACGGTACTCACATTGTACCAGTTGAAACCGGTACATGTCCCAGCTAGTTCTCTAAGGAGCATTTCACGAGTGAACGAGTAGAGTGGTGCAGATCCTTTGACGGCTGTGACTGCAGGCGTTTACACTGTGCCATTATTTATTTAATTCTTTGTTGCGCAACTTCTGTTTCAAACTGTAGCATAGGATGCTGAGATTTTATCGAATATAACCGTATTCGGAAGCGAGAAAATACAGTGTTTGTTTTGCTGTACAGGAAAGCCAAAACGAGGGTTTGTATCTGTTGTGGCACGAGCAGGTTTCCGTAACTCGACGACTTTATCTATTAATTTGTTTGATGAAACGAGTGACTGGATGAACGTCATAATCACGGCACTAATGCGGCGGCGAACATCACTCATATCCATACTATCCATACTAATCCATCCATACTAATATTATAAATGCGAAAGTCTGTCTGTCTGTCTGTGTGTTCCCTCTTCACGCTTAAACCGCTGAATCGATTTAGATGAAATTTGGCATAGAGATAGGTTGAGTCCCTGAGAAGGACATAGGATAGTTTTTATCCCGAAAACTAATAAAAGCTAGTAATATTAAAAAGTTGCGGTATCGCGAATGTAAACCTGGTGACCACGGGAAAAGGTGAAGCGAGTATAGATATCGCATTGTTAGAAGCAAATGGAACGAATAATCCATACTTACTGTCCATACTAATATTATAAATGCGAAAGTCTGTATGTCTGTCTGTCTGTCTGTGTGTTCCCTCTTCACGCTTAAACTGCTGAATCGATTTAGATGAAATTTGGCATAGAGATAGGTTGAGTCCCTGAGAAGGACATAGGATAGTTTTTATCCCGAAAATCATCCCTTAAGAAAGTAAAAAGCGGGGTGGAATTGAGATAATTAATGAAGTGTCTGCCAATTTGTGTGCATAATATGCTCAAATTGAATAATTGCTATAAGACTTTCTCCAGGCGCTATTCTTACTCTTGCTGACCTCAGCAAGAGTAAGAAGTACAAGCAGACGAAGTCGCGGGCAAAAGCTAGTACTATAAATGCGAAAGTCTGTCTGTCTGTTTGTCTGTGTGTTACCTCTTCACGCTTAAACCGCTGAACAAATTTAGTTGAAATTTGGTATACAGATAGTTTGAGTCCCGGGGAAGGACATAGGATACTTTTTATCCCAGAACTCACCCCTCAAGGGGGTGAAAAGGGAGGTGGAAATTTGTATGGGTAATCAATAACCGCTGAACCGATTTAGATGAAACTTGGTATGGGGATAGTTTGAGCTGTGGGAAAGGATATAGAATAATTTCATCCCCGAAATCATCCCTTAAGGGTGTAAAAAATGGGGTGGAAATGTATAGTGTGGACCAATTTGGGGGTGAAAAAAGGATGTATTAAAAAGCATATTTGTTTAAGAATTAAGATACCCAAATTACTAATTCCACGCAGACGAAGTCGCGGGCAAAATCTAGTAATATTATAAATGCGAAAGTCTGTCTCTCTGTCTGTCTGTCTGTGTATTACCTCTTCACGCTTAAACCGCTGAACTGATTTAGTTGAAATTTGGCGTAGAGATAGCTTGAGTCCCGGGGAAGGACATAGGATAGTTTTTATCCCGAAAATCATCCCTTAAGAGGGTGAAAAGCGGGGTGGAATCATGGTGGAATTGAGATAATTAATGAGTTGCCTAATATTTGTGTGCATATTATAAGTTGGGATTGGCCTCCTGCGCTCAATCCTTCTTTAATTTTCCTTCCTACTGTCTCTGTAAATATTTGTGTTTGAATTAAGCATCTCATTGCATGCGCTCAGCTACTCGCGACGTGAAGTTTGTCATTCTCCGATGCGGGCAATGGTGCGTGTGATTACGCCGCGAACTATGCGCCCGAGTGACACACGCTAGCGGGCGTTAAAATTAGTAGTAGTAATAGTAAGTAAGTAAAGTAAGTTAAACACTTTATTGCACAAAACAAGTACATAACACAGAGAAAATACAGTAAATATGTACAAAGGCGAACTTATCCCCTAAGGGATCTCTTCCAGGCTCTTCTTCTCTTAAGGGATCTTAAAATTAGATGTTTGTTACCATTATATCATGTTACAAACGCATTTCCGTTATTAGATTATCATTTAATTGCTTAAAATAATAAATAAAAAAACCGGACAATTGCGAGTCGTACTCGCCCACCGAAGGTTCCGTACTTTTTAGTATTTTTGTTGTTATATCGGCAACAGAAATACATCATCTGTGAAAATTTCAGCTGTCCAGCTATCACGGTTCATGAGATACAGTCTGGTGACATACAGACGGACAGACGGGTAGTGGAGTCTTAGTAATAGGGTCCCGTTTTTACCCTTTGGGTACGGAACCTAAAAAGTACACAAATTTGCCCGCGAAAAGCTATTGAGCGAAACGCGCGAAATGTCACGTGACGTCACGCGTTCGACAGATTAGTTCACATAAGTGACATTAGTTACAAACGTCAGTTAGACCGTCCAACGTGTGACGTCATCACGCTCTGTCGAATTCGCGCCAAAAATTATGAGTGTTTCAACCGCTCAATATTTTTCAACATTCCGCACAAAAGTATTTTTATTTTTTCCGGTGTTCAAATGGTTTATGATTACAAAATTAAAAAAAAAACCATGCATGTATCTAATGTCGATGTAGGAAGGGTAAACTATTTTCACTGACGTATATATAATAGAATAAATGTATTAATTTTAAACATATTAATAACGTGTCACTCACGTATTTTAAGTCGAAAACGCTCGACATGTTTCACTCCATGTTTCTTGTCTGTGACTCACGGAAGTTTTGGTATTAATTTTATATGTAATAGATGGTTATTTTGATATATCTTTTAACATATGATATTGGTGACCGGTCAGTACCTCAGGGGTCCAATGTTGGTAACACGATATTTCTGGTGCTGATGAATGACTTGCCATTTTTATCTTCTCACACGCAGCTTATTATGTATGCAGACGATATCTGCGCCGTAGTGAGTGGGGACTGTGAGGATGAGCTCCGTATCAATGTCGAAACGGTAATAGTGAGGCTCTTGCACTGGTTTACTGCGAACGGCATGCAGCTCAACCTCGAAAAAACGAATATTCTGGACTTCTCATTGGCTACAAGTAAGACCACAAACTTAAACCCTGTAGTAATACAAAACACAAACATTGAAGCCGTGAGCTCCGCAAGATTCGTGGGATTCACTCTAGACGGTAGACTGCAGTGGCAGGAGCATATTGATTCCCTCTGTGCTAGGTTAAACTCTGCTTATTATGCCGTAACCAGACTCAAAGGCTCCTTGTCTCAAAATAATCTACTAGCCGCCTACTACGCTTATTTTCACTCCCATCTTTCCTATGGAATCGATCTTTGGGGTTTAGCTGCAGACCGTGATCGCCCTTTTATTATTCAAAAAAAAGTCGTCCGGTCTATATGCAGAGTACCACCTGACGAACCAGCAAGAGAGCTTTTTATTGAATTACGCATCCGAACGGTTCCCTCGCTCTTTATATTTGAGGTGGGAAAACTTATCCGACGGAGCAGGAAACACCTTTCCATCTCTGCTATGCGTGAGTCGTCAAGACGAACGCAGGTACTAGTAATACCTAGGCACAGGCTTGCAAAAACAGGTAACTTCTTCCAAATTATAGGCCCACGCATCTATAACAGGTTACCGTCTGATATAAAGGATGTTGCATCAGATCCCATTTTTATAAGAAAACTCAAGTGTTTCCTGATCCAAAAGGCGTATTACTCGATTAAGGAATTTCTGGAAGGCTAATTGGGATCACTCCTAACGTATTGGAACGGGGTATGATTATTTTATTGACAATTGAATTATTTTTATTATTTTTTGTTATTATTGTTATTCTAATGTTTAATGAAACCCAATTTTAATTGCACATATTTCTGACATATCTATTGTAAATAATAATATTAATAATGTAAATTACGCATCCATGACAATGTATGATTAATACAAATAAAAAATATGAATATGAATATGGCAGTATCACAGCTCTCCAGCTCACTATTAAAATTCATAATTATTTCCTTCCAGCACTCAGTTATAATAAATGAATATGTCATATACGATAGATAAAGTAACCAAAGGCCGAAAGTCCAAAGGGGTCGATCTCTCGATCGATACACGGCAGATGCCATACACGTTGTATGGGTCATTTTGTTTGAAAATTGTGCTTAAAAGCGACTCGCGATGTCAAGTTTGTAATTATGTCACTGTCGACGGATATCAAAACAAATTAATTCATCAAATATTTTATCAGTGACATCGCCCGCGTCAATGCTGCAGCAGAAACTTTGTAAGATTGACCCTCGCAATCTAGATGTATCTGGGTAGGTTACCTACTACGATATTTGGATACCGTCACTCCGTCACTCCTGACTTGCGTCGCAGCCGCGTCATCGCCTGTCAATCATCAAGGAACTGATTTATTGATCTCGTGTGACGCGGCGAAGCCTGATTCTAGTCATGCTGCTGAAATTCATCATCCACGCAGCGGTAGAGAGGAAAATACGTAGATATGACGTTGTTATTACCTCAGATTTTTAGTAGCATATTCTAAACATGACTTTCTCAAAGATCCTTAAGAGGAAAGGGAACGGCGAACCATAATTATAAACGTAGTCCCCATTTTCCTCTGGATAATGACACTATGTAAAATATTTTTACATAATTTGATGTATATTAACCCTAGGCTTGACTTTTTTCGATTTCATACAAATTTTTGAATGCTTCTCATCATTTCTTGTGCATCTGCGCCAGGACAATCTGTCCTGTGTTGTCAGTGGTGGGATGTTTTGAGTCTTCAGGTCTCTTTTGACAGTGGTCCACCAGGAAGCCGGAGGTCTACCCGATGCTCTTTGCTTGGTGGTGATATGGTGGTGGTTTTGAATGCTTCTAACTCCTATAATAATTAAAAATTCTAAAAAAAATGAAACGTTAGGTTAGGTTAGTTGTAGTTAATATACAACAAATTGCGTCAAAACTTTTTCAATAATTTTAATAGGCAGAGAGGAAAATGAGGACTACGTTATGAAAAGGCGATTTCGCGAGGGTCCTCCACTCTGACCAGATTACACTTGGGCCTCATTTGCCACTAATTTTGTAGCCCCCTGTTTTTATAGCCTTCTTAAGCAGCTCTAGTGACTGCTCTGGGTCCTTTAAAGGAAGCTGAGGGCCTATTGCAAAAATCAAAAATCGTAATTTCGTTATCTGCCTCTCTATTAGAGCTCGTTCGGCTCGTTCCCACTATGTCGAATGTCGGGACGACTTTTAATCGGGTGTCGGCGACTCTGTTCATTCTAGTCGGCTGTCAGGACGATTTTTAATAGGGTGTCGGTGCCCCTGTTCACACTAGTTAGCTCTGCTGTCGGCCAGAGGTCGGTCATGACCGCAGCTGGTGCCATTTGAGGTTCTCATTTGACGCACGGGAGGCACAGGGGGTGCGGCGCGGGCGGGGTCGGTCCGACATCCGACATCAAGAGAACAGCGCCGCCGACACGATTTTTTTCCGGACGGAGGGCTGACAAAACACACGATATTTTATGTCGGATCCGACACAAAATCGTTGTCGTTCGTGAGGGAACAGCTTCATATAAAATGTTCTGCCGCTATGACACCCGATTAAAAATCGTTCCGACATCCGACATAGTGGGAACGAGCTCTTACTCGTTCGATTTTCTCGTTAGACCCTCTGTAACTCAAGAGAAAGTAACGAAGCCTATAAGCTGAGTTTATCTCCACTTGACGAGGCCTGCGTCGCTGATCACAAATTATGTATTTAATGATACTTATCCAATAAATATTTCAAGTCTGTTCTCAAATAAAGATGGAACGAATCTGGATTCAACCCACATTGTCCTAGCAGGTGTTGTAACACCCAATTATGTTTTGTTTTTTTTGTAATGGCTAATTGACAATATATCGAAAAATCATAAAAATCCAGGTGCAAGATGATTGTAGTTTTAGGTTTAATCTGGGTTAAAGATATAGATGGCAGTACTTTTATCCATTGGGATATGTACATTATAGACCGGATTTTTCATTAACCCTCCTCAATCCTTAGCTTCACTTTAATTTTTTATATAATGGAAAGAGATGCAGCATAAATGTTTGGGCAAATCCCGCGAACCACGAATTCATGTGTCTCGAATTTTTTTGTTTGGCCCTATGGTTGACTGGTAGAGAATGCCATGAGGCATTAAGTCCGCCTTTTGTACTGTTTTTTTTATGTGCAATAAAGTTTAAAATAAATAAATAAATTCAACTTGCCGCATGATATCAAATTGGTAGGTAAGTAAAATTTGTCTTTAGCAAAAACCTCTGCAAACGATGCTTAGGGATACTAGGCTTAGGGAGGCCCCTAGTTAGTTAGTTAGTTAGTTTTGCTGGGCATTTTCCGCAACTCGACATCCAATGTGCCTATTTTGCGTGAAACGAGGTAGCGCTGCTCTAACCACCCCAGCTTTTCCACTTTTCATTAATTTCTAAGCTTTTTGGTGGGTAAAGTTCAAAACTTCACTATAATAGTAAAAAAGGAACACTAATATTTCCTCTCTCTATCCCTCAATACCGATAAACTATACAAACTCGACATTAGCCGCATTCATATGTATAAGTCCGGCCCGGCTTTGCGTAAATTAGCATCCGATCCGTACCCTTACCACGGGAACTACCCAGCGAATGCGTCAACTCCCTCCCTGTGGAACTCACTCGCATTGATTGTCTATTATCTTTTTTTGCGGGAGGGTGCATTGGACAGAACTCAATGGCGGGAAAGAGGGGAATCCTTTGCCCATCAGTGGAACACCCTTATAGGCTAACATAAAAAAACCTTATTCTGTACTCATGGTAAGGGTTGAGAGCCGCAGGTGTGCGCCAAGCGGCACTTCGACGGATACAATTTGCCTTTCAGATTCTAAACAAGCGACTGCAAAAGAGACTACCGTTCAATCTTTGGTTATTCGGATTTGGTTATGAAGCGTTAGAAAATAAGCGTCAAATCCGTGAAATATAATACAAGGTGTAACAAAAATAGTGGAAGTCCGTTTAGGCCGGCTAAGTGCGATTTGGACTCGCGCACGAAGGGTTCCGTACCATTACGCAAATAAACGGCAAAAAAATCAAGTTTGTTGTATGGGAGCCCGACTTAAATATTTATTTTATTCTGTTTTTAGTATTTGTTGTTATAGCGGCAACAAAAATACATCATCTGTGAAAATTTCAACTCTCTAGCTATCACGGTTCATGAGATACAGCCTGGTGACAGACGGACGGACAGACAGACGGACAGTGGAGTCTTAGTAATAGGATCCCGTTTTTACCCTTGGGGTACGGAACCCTAAAAAAGCAGTAGAAAAATCTTATTGGCGCGAAAAAATGTTTTTCTATGGGGCAGGTCGTCCAAGTCGGAAGGTCAAACACTTTTCTAGACCAAAAATTTTTCGTCTACTTTTTTCTAATCAGAACACGATAGGTACCGAATGTACCCTTAAAGGGGGCCCTACTGTTTTTGTTACACTTTGTAGTGTTAAATATAAATATTTATTGTTAGAAAATGTTTTGCTCGTTTTGTACTTTTTGTTGGCCTCAAATGGAGACCTAAAAATACATTTTGATCTCTTTCTCTATGTAACCTCTAGATAATTATTACAGTATAGTATACCGATAGCTAAAGACGCAATTCTCAGAACCATTATATTTCCTAAAGATATAGAGACAAATGTTTTGTCTGAAAGTATTTCCTATATTTGATAAGTGTCTCAATATTACCCTTAATATTCATCCTACATTGACTCAAAGCAAGTATATTACATATGTAGATAATAATCAATCACGCGAAAATAATTTGTCCGTCGTAGCAGCAAAGGTAGTATTCGCTTGATTGAACATGTGAGCAATTTGTAACATTTTCTCTTTTATTTATAAATTGTATATTTTTTTTTTTTTTACTAGCCTAATTTAGTGTCCCACTGCTGGGCAAAGGCCTCCCCTCGTTTCCTCCACTCGACCCTGTCGTTTGTAGTGTCCCGCCAATTCGGATAAAATGCGTCTAAGTCGTCCCGCCATCTCCTTTTCGGCCTGCCTGCACCCCGGCCAGCACCATCTATGGTGTTCCGTGGGTCCCACTCGGTAACCATTTTGGCCCACCTTTCAGGGTGCATGCGGCAGACATGCCCAGCCCAGTCCCACTTAAGCTTAGCGGTCTGGACACCTACATCTACAACTCGAGTTCTGGAGCGCAGTTCCGTGTTTCTGATTCTATCAGTTCTGCGAACACCTAGTATACTGCGCTCCATCGCTCGCTGGCAAAATAATTGTATATAATAATAATAATTGTAATAATGAACTTTATCAATAGAACTACGAACACAAATTGTATATTGTAACGTAGTATAAATTTATTATAATTATATGGTTGACATTGTATATTATAGTATGGCTGAATTGACGTGTAAAATTTGTACAATTTTATCAATAAATGTATCTTATCTTATCTTATATACAGATGTTAATCACAATGAAAAAATCAAAGACGATGAACTCTGGCCAAAGTGGGACTCGGACAAACATCCTATAAACCTACACACAGATTTAAAGATTGTAATAATGTGGTAAGTCCCACAATAAAAAAGGAAAAATATACTAACATTTTCTCTTTAAATAGAGAAAACCATAACTACCACACCGACCACCGACCATACCATAACCGACGAACTGCCGGTAGGCCTCCAACGAGATGGAGCGACGACCTGGTGAAGGTCGCGGGAATTCGGTGGTTGCGAGCGGCACAGGATCGGTCGGAGTGGCGAGCCTTGGGGGAGGCCTATGTCCAGCAGTGGACGTCTATCGGCTGGCATGATGATGATGATGAGAGAAAACCATGGAGTAAAGTACGTAGTTCCATAAAGTACAAAATATTTCAATGTTACCAATAATGACAACACAAAGATACGTACAAAGGCACGTAAATACCCACAAAAGCCTGAAATCTCTCAATTCCACCCCCCTTTCACTCTCTTTAGGGATGATTTCGGACATAAAAACTATCCTATGTCCTTCCCCGGGACTCAAACTACCTCTATGCCAAATTTCAACTAAATCGGTTCAGCGGTTAAAGCGTGAAGAGGTAGCAAACAAACAGACAGACACACTTTCGCATTTATAATATTACTAGCTGTTGCCCGCGACTTCGTACGCGTGGATTTGTATGTTGGTGGTTCAACACCAAAAGATATCAGTAGGGACGGTTAATATTTTATTAATAATTATACAACGCATGATATTTGTCTTTAACAAAGTACGAGGGAAATAAAACTATGAAAACGGATTATATCGCGTATATTGAATTTATAATACATCCCGTCACCCGTTGACCACGAACGCTGTAAAGAGTTCGAAACGTCGGAATGTATTATAAATTCAATATACGCGATATAATCCGTTTTCATAGTTTTATTTCATGAGTAACTATCGCGGTAACCGAAGACAATATTAAAGTACGAGGGTTCAAGCCCCTAACTGAAAAAAATTGTTCTCGATATAATCCCTCTCAACACTTAGATTTTTATGTCCACTATTTAAAAAAAATGTTCGCCCCCGAATACTCCCGATGCAAACTTTATTAATACAAACTTATCAAACACGGTGCAATCAGTTTTCGTCTATTTTAATATAATGCTCTTTTACCAAGTTTCATGTTCCTAGCTTAAACGAAAACTTGTACTACATATAAACTTACATCCCCTTTTTAACCCCCTTAGGGGTTGAATTATTAAGAACGTTGAAATAACTTTTTTTTTGTAATATTATACAATGCCTTTCTAAGAAGTTTCAATAAGCATTTGTAATGGATTCAAACTTTCAACCCCTTTTTAACGCTTTTAAATTAAATTAAATTATCGTTTATTTCGAGCTCATGGCTCATAAAATGTTAGTACTTACAATAAAACTTAAAAACTACGTTAGTGACAGTAATAATTTCTTAACTAAATTTACAGTTACTATACACTGTTACTGGGCTTGTGAAGCCCACAACAGTGCATTATGTACGGACAATCCATTCTATCCGCAATCATAGACAGGATGGTGTTGGGGCTGGCGCGCACGCGCCGTACTAGCGATGCGGCTCGCAGGCGCATTACGCGCGCCTCGGCGAACATTTGTGAGGCGCTGCAAAAGCGCGGCAGCCCCATCAACACCCGGAACGCGGGTTTTAGGGGATGAATATTTAAAAATGCTTAAATTACTTTCCCTGTATTCTAATAATATGCCTATATACAAAGTTTTAAGTCCCGCATTTGATAAAATTTTTGATCTCTATACAAACTTTTAACTCCTTTTTCACCACCTTAGGGGATGAATTTTCAAAAACGCTGAAAGTAGTTTTCTTGTTTTTTTAATAATATATCTTTTACCCAAGGTTCGAATTCGTAGCTTAAAATAAAACTTGAACCCCATACAAATTTTGGACCCTCATTTCATCCCCTTAGGAGATGAATTTTGAAAACCCCTTTCTTAGTGGATACTAACGTTATAAAAACTACCTATTGTGAAAAAATCAGCTCTCTAGGTCCAACGGTTTGGGCTGGGCGTTGATTTAAGTGAGTCAGTCAGTCAGTCAGGACTTTTACGTTTATATATATTGATATATAAGTATGGATATCACAACCTCAGTTAAGTGTTAATTTTTCAATTATTTCAATTTGACATTGTATATTTATTTCAAATAGCGTCAACTATTAAAAACAATATTAATTAGATCAGTACGGTTTCACTCACTATTATTACTATTATTTCCAATATTATTTTATTGAAATATGTCTCACGATAGTTTAATTTCGAATATTAATCAGGCACAAAACCCCTGAAATTTAAGCATTATTCTCAGCTCTCAATATATTATCGATACGTACTAAAATATTTACTTTATAAACTATGGAAATCCGATACTGAAACGTAAACACTATATTAGAAACTCCAATCTGAAACTTAATTAAGCTTTCAGTCTCACGGTCCGATAACAGTGATTATTCGAATTACTCGGATTCGAACACGCGACGAATTCTAGCTTTGGCGGGCGGAATGTTTCAATTGCTTCATTTGTGTAGGTCACAGCCACAGCGCGTATTTTTTTGTTAAATTTTTTGATCGATACTTTGTTATAAATTGACACGAACACAAACATTTTGATGAAACAAGCTAGCAAATATAGAAACCTATGAGATTGAATATTACTTTGACAGTGAGCGCAATAATATTTTTAAATATTCTGGCCACTATGGGAATGACAACATAAAATAGTAAAACTGTACAAAAATATGGATTTCATCTTAGTTGCCTAACAGGAGTGCTCTGTGCTCGAATGCCAATCCGCACAAAAGGAAAGAAGACGGAAGACCGGCATTGCTGTATGGAGCCGAATGCTGGCTAGCCGGCCTAGCCAAGCTGACAATCGCTTCGCTCCGTAGCGATCTAAGCGCAACTGTCACGTTCGCACTATATGGAAGAGTGAAAGAGAGACACAAAGCGTTTCGTTGTCGTAGCGATAGCGATTTTCACCTTGGCTAGGCCGGCAGTGCAGAAGACAGACATACCAAAGCTTTACACGACAGAAATGAAGATGCTTCGATGGTCGGGAGGGATGGAACCTTCAGGGTAGCCATCCCCGAAAAGTTAACGGAATGTCGTCTGCGGTGGTACGCACATGTCATGCGCAGAGATGACGAGTATGTGGTTAAGAGAACGCTATATCTGCCGGAAAAACAAAGAGGTAGAGGCCGGCCCCCAACCACGTGGTGGACCAGTATGGCCAGCCTGTTAAAGAAGGAGAAGCTTCCCGATCCGACAAACTTAGACAGAATGTCAGGGCGCAGAATAGGAGAGCCGACCCCACCTAATGTGGGAATGAGCAAAGAAGAAAATTAAGATTATATTTGCGAAGATAATTTGTTTAGAACTTTATCTAAAGGCGAATAATATTATCTCAAAGATCCTGAATTTGCATTTTATAAAAATATGCTTAATTTATGTCTCAAGCCCTACTTAAAGAGGGAATTTATACACAGTAATGTATATTACCGTAGTATAAAATACAGTAACAATAAAAATGGTATATTGCGAATGTTCATACTCTTTGGATATAAATAAAACAAGTTTACAACAAACATCGTTGTGAAAATTCCACACCGTTCTCTAGCGCGAAACAGGTACAGTCATAGCGCCGACAAAGGGGAGAAAAGGGGAGAAAATTAAAATTGGCCCGAATGCCTGCGCGGCAGACTGTATTTTGTAAAATTCTTGGACGAGATTGGAGGGAGCAAAAACTCCGCTTTAAGCACCGCTAATTAAAGAGTTAAAAAACATGAGCGGAGCTTTGAATACATTTTAGCGGAGCCAGTTAACTAGTGCGCTCTCAAGCTGCGGTAATTTGTAGGGTGTTTCACAATTTCCTGACAAAAGTCCTTTGTAGGTTTTGAACCAGTTTTAATCCGCGTTTTTCGATGGCCAATCTTACGAAAACTTTATGAATATTAGAACCAACTGCGTTTAGTATCACCTTTTCAGCATCTCCCTATGTCAATGACACTGCGTGGAAGTAGACACAACGGGACGCCGGGATTTAATCCTCGACACATCTAGATAAAGATGGTCGCCCTTACTCACGTGACAGCGTGATAGTTATTGTGCCTATCTCTTTTAGTCGCCCGGTATTAAAAAGTGATGGTTGCTTTATCGCGTACATATATTACTACCAGCCGGGCTAGCACATGATTGGCGACTATGGCGAGATAGACTACCCGTCGCTCTTTAATTAACATAGAAAAAACGGGTAGTCTATCCGCGAGATACTTTTTTTTTATACCACGTTGGTGGCAAACAATACGGCCCGCCTGATGGTAAGCAGTTACCGTAGCCTATGGACGCCTGCAACACCAGAGATATTACACGCGCGTTGCCGACCCTTTAAAAACCTGTACACTCCTTTTTTGAAGAACCCCATACTGTAGCCTCTCGGGAAAACCTCGGCAGGGAGCTCATTCCACAGGCGAAGCGTCCGCGGGAGGAAATTCCTCTTAAACCGCACAGTACGCGACCATTTAGGTTCTAGGGTGTGATGAACACCCTGCCGATGGCGAGCGGTGCGATAGAAAGCGCGCCAATCATGTGCTAGGTCTACTGTATGTATGTGGACATAAGTATTATGTTTTGGTTGAATTTACCATAGCGTCAACGCTTCGTTTGTTGGTAAAAAGTACCTTTTAGACAAAAGAATAAATAAAGCTGCTTGTTAACGTAGTGTGTTCGCAGTGGCTCTGTCAACCATATTTATTACCTACTTGTATATTTAATATAATATGTATGACATATACAAAGTAACCAGCCAGGCAATTAAGTCCAAAGTTTGCACGGTACACTTAGCCAAAAACAATATTACCATCGCTTTTGCGTTGTCCTTTCCTTTGTACTTTCACTACGCTCGATTTCCTTCAAGCCTAGCTCGTTAAGCATATTTTCCAATTTGTCTCATTCGAACAAAATGTAACTAAGCATAATATATCATAACCTCTAAAAGCTTTGATGTTCGGGCTGTCAAATTAATGTAGGTGGAAAGACCTGCCTTTGATAATGGGAGAGATTTGCTAAACGTGTACAACAGGGTATTTGACAAATTTTTATTAATGGTATCAGTCGATCAGGTTTGTTTTAAGGATCAAATAATTAATGTCTGTATGGGTCTTTGTCCATAGCAAAATAAGAGTCACTTTTTTCATTAGCTTCGCATAATAAATACTTATTTATTGGCGATATAATGGAGTTTTTTTTAAATTAAAATGTTGGTGGCAAACAAGCACACCGCCCGCCCGATGGTAAGCGGTTACCGTAGCCTATGGAGGATGTCAGTAACATTAATGTCGACAATTGTCTCACCTGTCACCGTGGTGAAATAGGGGCCTGATGTGCTTACAAGGCAAGCAGTATATATATATATATATATATATATACTGCTATAGGCTGCTATAAGGTTTTCAAGGGTTTACGTAAAATTGTTTAAATATTAGTGTATTAGTATAATCGAAATGAGCAGCCCCTCTAAGTCGGTATGTCCCTACTGCCCTGGATCACCAAGGCTTTATGTGGTGCCGAAAGGCCTTAAGGTCCACATAACACGCGTCCATCGGGACATTTTATCTCCTAGTCTGGGCACCTTGGGGGTTCCGGGACCTAACAGTCCATCGTTGGCGTCACCAAATAACGGTAATTCGTCCCCAGCAGCACCCATTCCTCACGTTTGCTTCGATAAATTGGCTGAACTTAAAGCTAAGGTAAATGTCCTAAAGCACATCCCAAAGGGCGCGAGATGCTTGGCAGCGGAGAGATTAGGGGTCATAATGGATAAATGTGTACAGTCCAATAGCGTTGAGGACTGGTTCTCGTTGTTATCCTTTTCTTTTTCTGCTTTGCGGGTTCCAGAGAAAGGTACAAAAAAGTCCTTGACTTCCAAGGTGAAGGAAAACGTGGATAGCGCAACGTTATACTTCCCAGAGGACTCATCGCGGAAGTCAAGGTCTTTGTATAAGAGCATAGAGGGCAAGGTGCATGATGGTGACTTGAGAGGTGCGGTCCGGCTCCTTTTGTCAGACTCGTCGCTGGCGCCGTCGAACGATGAAACTTTGGCATCCCTTCGTGAGAAACATCCGTCACCGTCCAGGCCTCTAGTGTTTCCGCCGGAACCTGATGCTTCGAGCCCTTCCTTGTCGGTGACGCCGGCTGAAGTGGGGGAGGCGTTAGGTTCATTTTACAACGGGTCTGCTGCGGGTTTGGATGGTTTGCGTCCGCAGCATCTTAAGGAACTGACATCTTCTACGGCGGGTAGTAATGGGCCCCGGCTACTCGACTCATTAACGAACTTATGTAATTTCCTTTTGAAGGGATCGCTCAATCCCCTTGTCAGTCCGTATTTATATGGCGCTTCCCTTTGCGCTCTTACCAAAAAGGACGGTGGGGTCAGGCCGATAGCAATAGGATGCACAATTCGTCGACTCACGGCTAAATTGTGTTGTCGGGCTGTTAAAGAACCGATGGCCGATTATCTGCAGCCAACTCAAGTGGGTTTTGGTACCGCTCAGGGTTGTGAAGCAGCGATCCATGCCACTCGAGCATTTGCACTAGCGAATAGGGATACGGGTGCCGTTATTTTGAAGATAGACATCAAGAATGCTTTTAATAGCGTTGAGAGGGACACTATTCTTGATGAAACTATGTACAAAGTACCATCGATTTACCCGTTCCTTTATCAATGTTACCATGCTGACAGCCATTTACAGTATAGCGACACCCTGATATCCTCGCGGGTTGGGGCCCAGCAGGGAGATCCTTTGGGTCCATTAATATTTTGCTTGGCCATGCAAAAGGTTATCACATCTTTAGATTCACCCCTGAACGTGTGGTATTTGGATGACGGAACGATTGGAGGTGATCAGCAACAAAAGGTGCCGGCTTTGAGAGGGATCGGTTTGGAGATAAATTCGGGCAAATGCGAACTGTTCTGTTGCGATTCCGATGAGGCTAATACCATATCGAGATTTGAGGCGGTATTGCCAGGGGTGCGACGTCTGCAAAAGTCAACCTTTTCTCTTTTGGGTGCTCCTATATTTCCGGAAGGCGTCAGTTCGGCTCTGGAAGAGAAAAGGTTGGCTTTAGCTAAGGCCCAGATACACCTCAGCCATTTATCCGCCCATGTCTCGCTTGTTCTTCTGCGGAACTGTTTCGCGATGCCTCGGATAATGTATATTTTAAGAACATCTCCCACCTGGATGTTTCATGACGATGTAGCGAAATTAGATGACACACTCAAGTTAGCGCTGGAGTCAATATTAAATGTACATCTGAATGAGGCGCAGTGGACCCAGGCTGCTCTTCCGGTACGTCACGGGGGTCTTGGGGTTCGTCGGTGTCGTGAAGTAGGCGTAGTAGCTTTCCTTGCCTCGGCACATGGTACTTTGGGACTAGTCACTCGAATATTGTCTGACAATGGTGGCAATTCCCAGATACCTTTTGCTGCGGAGGCATTTGTCAAGTGGTCATCGTTTTGTCAGGGTACGGAACCGCCAAGCAATCCTGCGACCCAAAGAGGTTGGGACGACATCCTATGTAAGAAGGTGGTTGCAGATTTGCTGAGCGAGGCTATTGGCTCAGATTTAGCGCGCCTCAAGGCCGCATCTAGGTGCGAATCAGGAGCATGGCTTCATGCGTTGCCTTCCCCTCAGTTAGGCACGTTACTAGATAACGATTCTTTGAGGATTGCGGTTGCCTTACGATTGGGTTCGAAGGTTTGCGAGGTACATAGGTGTATATGTGGAGCCATGGTTCAGGAGGACGGTCACCATGGCCTTAGTTGTCAGAGGTGCGCTGGGCGTTTTTCGCGTCACCATGCGATAAATGAGGTAGTTCGCAGGGCTTTGGTCTCAGCCAATGTTCCCTGTGTCCTGGAGCCTCCGGGATTGTGCCGGGCTGATGGCAAAAGGCCAGATGGTCTTACATTGGTTCCTTGGCAGAAGGGTCGGTGCCTCTTATGGGACGCAACGTGTGTTAGCACCTTTGCCCCGTCCCATCTGAGTCACACCATCGGTGCTGCTGGTTCAGCTGCGGAGTATGCGGCTAAACAGAAGCATACGAAGTACTCTGCCTTGGAACCAATGTATGATTTTATACCAGTTGCGGTGGAGACTGCAGGACCTTGGGGTGCGGAGGCTAAGGAGTTTGTGTGGGAATTTGGTCGGCGACTGAGAGATAGGGGTTGCGATCCTCGCTCCGGATCGTACCTGGTCCAACAGATCTCCTTGGCAATTCAACGGGGCAACGCTGCCAGTGTCATGGGGACGTTTGGGCCGGCTACGGTCCGGGGTGGCACCATAACCTAAATAGTTTAATTTAGTGGTTAAGCTAGACAAAGCAAAAACAAAAAAAAAAAACTGTGATTTCAATTTGTAAAATATTTGGTAAATAAACGATTTGTATTGTTAAAAAAAAAAAAAAAATATATATATATATTATATATATATTGTTTTCTATCGGTACAGAGCTTTCGATCGTAATAGAAAGGTAATGTGAAAAAACGTGTCTCCTATTCTAGCCAACGAGCCAACACAAATAGCGCTAGTGTCAAACCATGGAGACTATATAAAGGAGCCAAATCTCTATGTATGAAAAGTGTCCATCAAAAAACAGTAATTAGGCGGCGCCACCATACACCGAAATACTACCAAAAACAACCTACGTAATTTGGTCGGGTTATTTGTTGCCTTATATGGTTCATGTTATACTCATGTCCCAGAGCCTAACTAGCGCCACCGGAGAGATTAGGAACTATTATTTAAAGCGGAAAGCGATTCTGCCATAAGAGATTGGCATCCTTTCTATACCATCCATATGTCAAACGTCAACTTTTGACAATCAGAGTTGTCGCATAAATGCACGGAACCGTACAGCGCCACGTTTTTTTTTTTTTTTTTTTCAATTTATTTATGACAAAAAAGAACCGGCCAAGTGCGAGTCGGACTCGCGCACGAAGGGTTCCGTGCCATTAAGGAAAAAAACAACAAAAAAATCACGTTTGTTGTATGGGAGCACCATTTAAATATTTATATTATTCTGTTTTGTGAAAATGTTTTTAGTATTAGTTGTTATAGCGGCAACAGAAATACATCATCTGTGAAAATTTCAACTGTCTAGCTATCACGGTTCATGAGATACAGCCTGGTGACAGACAGACAGACAGACGGACAGCGGAGTCTTAGTAATAGGTTCCCGTTTTTACCCTTTGGGCACGGAACCCTAAAAAATTGAAGCACATGTCTTAGACTTTACACATGTTACATAATCAATGAATCATAGCTGTGGTCCGACCGATCCCACAATAATCGGACCCTTTTCGCCCAATGTAAATATACGAGCGGCAAATACTGGTCCTGCTGAATCGACGCACAAGGAAAGGCCTTTGGTAAAGGAGCACACACATTGAACTAGAAGCTAACACGTGACGGTATTATTGATACTTTTGTGACCTTGCTGTTTATTATTACGGTGTGCCTTTTGAGGTGTCTGCCCTTTTTTTTAACCTACTTTGGTGTCCCACTGCTGGGCAAAGGCCTCCCCTCGTTTTTTCCACTCGACCCTGCCATCGGCATTTTCCCACCATTTGGGGTAGAATGCGTCCAAGTCGTCCCTTCTCTTCTTCAAGTGCCTTCTCCGTCCCAGAGGTTGGCGACCTTATGCCTATATGCCGTTCTATCCGTAGTCATGCGAATTAGTTTTTCTGTACTGTCCACGTCTAACCAGTCTCTTATGTTCCTTGTCCATGATATTCTCCTTCTGCCACGTCCTCGTTTCCCTTCAATCTTCCCTTCAATTATTAGTTTTAACAAGTCGTATTTTGCGTTTCTATATATATGTCCGAAATATGAAGCTTTCCTTTCTTTAATAGTTGTTACGACTTCCACCTTTTTCTTCATTAATAACATGACTCTTTCGTTACTAACTTTGTCGGTCCATTTTATCTTAAGCATTCTACGATAGATCCACATTTCAAAAGCCTGTAATTTACTGATCAAATTTTTCCTTAGCGTCCAGCTTTCGGAGCCATACATGAGGATTGGAAGAATATAGCATTTCACCATTCGCCACCTTAAGTGTAAATTAATCTTCCTGTTCGTCAACAGTTTCTTCATATTTTGAAAGGCACTCTTGGCAATACCAATTCTGGTTTTAATCTCCTGCTCAGGGTCCCACGTTTCATTAAGCCAGCAGCCGAGGTATTTGTATTTTCTAACTCTTTCCAGACTATGTGAACCTAGTTTTAAGGAGCGAGTTTGTGCACTTGTTTTACTAACCACCATGTGTTTTGTCTTTTTAGTGTTGATTTTTAGACCATACTGTTGAAGTGCATCATTCAATTTTTCAAGCATTATTTGAAGGTCATCGAGGTTTTCAGCCAGAAGAACAGTATCATCGGCATAGCGTATGTTATTTATAAGTTTTCCGTTCACACGAATGCCCACGTCGAGATCCTCGAGTGCCATTTTGAAAATAGTCTCCGAGTAAATGTTAAATAAACAGGGTGAGAGAATGCATCCCTGTCTCACACCTTTTTCTATCTTTACTTCCTTTGATATGTTATTGTTTACTCTTATTTTTGCTTTTTGATTATAATAAAGGTTTTTAATAAATTTTATATCTTTTCCATCCCAGCCAATCGATTTTAGAATTTGAAATAATTTATCGTGTTGTACGTTGTCGAAGGCTTTTTCAAAATCTATAAAGCACATATGGACGTCTCTTTGCACATCTATGCATCTCTGAACTATGTTTACTACGGCTACTAAAGCATCCCTAGTACCAAGGCCTGCTCTAAAACCAAACTGTGTTTCGCTTATATTTTCTTCAATTTTTCTATATACTCTGCCATGCAGTATTTTCAGAAGCCACTTCAGAAGGTGACTCGTTACACTGATCATTCTGTGGTCACCGCAGGATCTCGCATTAGCTTTCTTTGGTAAAGGTGTGAATAATGAGACTAGCCAGTCTTCAGGCAGCACGTCGTCAGAGTTATACAATTTGTTAAACAAAAGATTAATCTCTTCCATATTATATTCGTGTATGAGTTTTAGAATTTCCACTATTATTCCATCCGGACCCACAGCCTTTCTAAGTTTCATACGTTTTAGAGCGGTTATAAGTTCAGACTTGAGTATAGGAGGTCCTTCCGTATTATCTTCTTTTGTCCATGTACCCTCTCGCTGGTCATCTTTGAATAGATCCTGCACATATTCTTCCCATACCTCACATGCTTCTTCTTCATCAGTTACTAGTCTATTGTTCTTATTTACTAACATGTTAGGTATACGTTTCTTATTTCTGCCCGTAAATTCTTTTACTCTTTTATGCAAATTATAGCTATCATGTTTTCTCTGCAGTTCTTCTATTTCTGTACATTTGTTTATCAACCATTGTGTTCTAGCAGTGCTAATTTTATTTTCAGTGAATTTATCTATATTTTTATATTTAACAGGATCTGAGTGTTTATAAAGTCGGCGTTGGTCCATCAGCTGCATTATTTCATCTGTCATCCATTCATGGCGTTTTATGTTTTGTTTTGGAGCAAGGTGTTCTACTGTAATTTCGTTTATTTTTGAAGACAGCATTGAACATATAGTTTTAGGATCCTTTCCACTTTGACATATTGGTTTAATGCAGTTATTGAGCTTTACGCTAACTATTCTTTTAATGCTATCATCCTTAAGGAGGTCTATATCTACCTTTGTAATTTGGGTGTTCTTTGGTTGTAGCTTTTTTAATTTGATTTTAACATTAGCCACAAGAGGGTTATGGTCTGATTTCACGTCTGCTCCGGGGTAAGTTTTCACGTTAACAATAGAGTTTTTAAATCTATCTTTTATCATTATATAATCTATTTGGTTTCTCACTATATGAGATGGTTTATCGGCAGGTGATCGCCACGTATAGAGTCTCCGAGGCGGATGTTGAAACCAAGTGTTCGTAATTACCAATTTATGTTCAGTGCAAAAGTCAATAAGTCTGTCTCCCCTTTCGTTTCTTGTACCAAGTCCAAACTTCCCGACAATTTTTCCTACCTCACCTTCACCAACTTTGGCGTTTAAATCTCCCATCACTATAACGACTTCTTGAGATTTTACTGATTCTATTACTTTGTTAACTTCGTCATAAAATTCTTCTATTTCCCGTTCTTCGCTATCGGCTGTAGGCGCGTAAAGTTGTACTAAATTTATATTAAATGGTTGGGCATTAATTTTGAGCATCATGCATCTGTTTGAGAAATGGATTATATTAGTTATGTATTTTTTTAGTTCATTCCTCACCAAAAATCCCACTCCATGATAATTAGATTTCAGAATTTCTGGGTTCCCGGTGTAATAAAGTGTAAATCCGTCTCTAGTTATATTTCCGCTATCAACTAACTTAGTCTCACTTAGGCCTAATATATTAATCTCTAATCTTGCCATCTCGGCCATTACGTTTTCTATTTTACCTGGTTTGTTGAGTCCTCTTACGTTCCATGTACCTATCTTCAGGTATTTATCCTTCTTCTTCGTGGTGACTTTCAAACATTTCGCATTAGATTCTTCACCAGTAACAGATTTAACATCGTTGAGCCTGGTAACTCCACGACGCCGAGTGCTAGTCGGTTTGTATGGCATACTACAGTTCGTTATTGACATGGCATAAGGTTTACTAAGGGCAATTTTGACTGCAGTGGGACCCCAATTCCTTCTGCATCAAGCATTTCTGGAGTTATTTACTCTCCAAGGCCGCTGTAGCCTCACCTAACTAGTTTCCCAGTTAGGGGAATGGATATACCGCCATTAGCTCGGTCGCCAGAGCCCTGTCCGTTGTCTAGCAGGGAGCACCACGGAAGCCTATTGGCGTCCAAGTCGTCCCGCCATCTCCTTTTCGGTCTGCCTGAATTGCCCTAATGAATGAATGATGATGATGATATACTAATTACCTACAGTGTATTTTGAATAATTTTATTATTAAATGAAACAGAGTTGCTTTTGTTTTATTTCATTCGATTTGAAAATAAAATAAATTATGTTATTTTCTAATACCATTAATTCAAATTTGACTGAGATTTTTTTTGTATGGTGGGCCGCTAGAGGAAAACTAAGAAAGTAAAAACCGGCCAAGTGCGAGTCGGACTCTCGCACGAAGGGTTCCGTACCATTACGCAAAAAACGGCAAAAAAAAACACAAAACACACACGCATCATAAACATTTATTTTTGGATTGCTCTTTTGTACAGTCGAAGGCAAAAATATTGATCCAGACAAATGACTCAAAAATATGTGAACACGACTTTATTTTCTAAGGTGTAGAGCGTATTTTTGAAACTTTGGGAATGTATATATATTTATTCCCTCGACTGTATGCTTGCCTTGAATGACGATTTGGCACCAGGAAAGCCGGGTCTGGTATGAATCTTCCAGGACCTCTGGGGCTTACGCAAAGGCTTACGGGCTTACGTAAAGTAAACAAAAACGATACCCAGTGTAAATTCATCTTTACAAAGGTGTGCGTCAGCGCGGTAAATCATAGGTGCTATCTTCCTCTTTGTAAATACATGATGTTTAAATAGCTTAACAATCGCAATTGAGAGGGTTGTTTATATTGCCTACGTGTGTGCTGTGGCTTTGTGTCGATAACTTTGAAGAGCACCGAAAATTGGAATTTCGCATTTAAATTCCAGACCAAGTAAATACAAATACCTTTTGTGGCTCTTATGTGTAATTAAGTGTATGTAAGTGATAGTAATTAATAAGTACAATCAAACCAACTTACTCTAAGAACAAATTAAATTATTTTCTATGAAAATATTTTAAATTGTGGTTTTTCAGTAGACACACTACTATCTATATTCTGAAATAAATGATACGAAGGAAAAAATGACCAAAGCCTCCAGTGTCCAGAGCTGGAATCGAACCACGGGTTCGGGTTTGGGGTGGTAAACGGGGGACGCTGGTTCGATTCCAGCTCTGGACACTGGAGGCTTTGGACATTTTTTCCTTCGTATATGACATTTATTTCAGTTTAAACCAACTTAATTTCTTAATGAAGGATTACATAAGCATAAAAATTCTAGCCAATAATTTCATAATCGATTCCACTGCTGCTATAAAGAATTTCAATAAAAAAAAAACAATTGTTCTATTAAGTCAATATTACAACCATAATCAGCAGTAACCACCGTAATATCTCCGGTGTTGCAGGCGTCCATAGGCTACGGTAACTGCTTACCATTAGGCGGGCCGTATGCTTGATTACCACCGACGTGGTAAAAAAAAAAAAAAAAACAGAATGAAATGTCTAGATCTAATATATGTGGCATAAGAGCCTGAATCAATAATAAAGTACTTACAAAACCATCGATTTGAACTAAACTTGTATGTATAATCGCATTGAAGTGCACTGACACTAGTGACACTTAATAATTTTACATTACAGTGAATAATCGAGTGTCGCACTACAATAAGCCAAAGGAGCAAACCGTTGTCACGTAGCTACAGTGCAGGGATCGGGCCAGCGTAACGTGACAGCTTGAGCTGCAAGTTACAGCGGGCATTATAGGCGGCAGCGGACGTTGATAGGCGGTAGCGGGCGCTGAAAGGCGGCAGTGGGCGTTGAGAAGCAGCAGCGGGTGTTGACAGTCGACAGCGGTCGATAATACGGTAGATAGTGATGAGCAAACCGTTGTCACGTCGCTACAGTGCAGGGATCGGGCCAGCGTAACGTGACAGCTTGAGCTGCAAGTTACAACGGGCATTATAGGCGGCAGCGGACGTTTAAAGGCGGTAGCGGGCGCCGAAAGGCGGCAGTGGGCGTTTACAAGCGGCGGCGGGTGTTGACAGTCGACAGCGGTCGATAATACGGTAGACAGTGATGAGCAAACCGTTGTCACGTCGCTACAGTGCAGGGATCGGGCCAGCGTAACGTGACAGCTTGAGCTGCAAGTTACAGCGGGCATTATAGGCGGCAGCGGACGTTGATAGGCGGTAGCGGGCGCTGAAAGGCGGCAGTCAGCGTTTACAAGCGGCAGCGGGTGTAAACAGACAGGCGGCAGTGGGCGTTGAGAAGCGGCAGCGGGAGTTAACAGTGTAGCCGGTCGATAATATAGGCAGCGGCGGACAGTGATGAGCAAATCTATGTCACGTCTTACAGCAGGGATTGGCATTAACGTAATCCGACGATTCTAGAGTACAAGTCACAGGCGCCACTGATATTAATGAGCGAGTGAAAAATTCCAAAATTGAACCACGAGCGTAGCAAGTTCGAACAGTGGAACCTTGAACGTTGCTAGGGTTTCAAAGTACGAGGGTTAACAACCTTTGCTACCGAGTGAAACACAACATTTTTAACAACATCAACGCGAGGAAAATACTAACTGTATTAAAAACCCTCTACGCAAAAAAAACTAATAAATAATAAAAACCCTTAAATAAAAAAATTGGTAATAATCTTTTATCAGTCGTTAGAAACCAAAGAAACAGATGTTTATAATAGAGATTGTAATAAAGAGAACATTGCGAATAGAATAGAATAGTTTTTATTCGTAAACACACAGACAATAGACATACATTACAATCATCATCATATATTTAAGAGTTATACTCTTGTCGGTGGAGCGATTTCCATAAGTGTCGGTCCTCTGCCTTCTCCTCGACAGCCTGATACGACACGACGTTGAGTTTTTCCTTTACTTGATCTATGTATGTTCTACTTGGTCTCCCCCTCCGCCTCCTTGCCTCAACTCTCCCTTCAATTATGTTCTTGATAAATTCGTCGTGTCGTAGCAGGTGTCCAAGCATCTTTCCTCTTCTATTTTCTATGGTTCTCAACAAACTCCTCTTCTCTCCTACCATGCGTAAAACCTCTTCATTTGTTTTCTTCTCCGTCCAACTGACCTTTGCCATTCGACGCCAGCACCACATCTCAAAAGCCTCCAGCCTTTCCCTATCACGTTGCCTCATTGTCCACGTTTCGCTTCCGTATAGTGCTATACTCCAGATGTACACTTTTATGAGCCTCTTGCGTATATTGCCTGATATTCGGGCTTTAAATAGGCACTTTTTTGTGTTAAAAGCTTTTTTAGCCATCGCTATTCTGGTAGTAATATCTTGTGTACATCTGGAGTCACTAGTAATTATGCTGCCTAAATATTTAAATGATTTAACCTGTTCTATGGTGCTATTATTTAAAATTATCGGGTTTTGTCTTTGGTCTTTATTTGAGGTATTTTTCGAAGTCTGTTTTGAAGCTATAAGTATCTTAGTTTTGTTTATGTTAATTTTTAGGCCAAACTCGTCAAAAACTGTGTTCATTTCATTGAGTAATTCTTCAAGCTGCTTTGTTGTAGATGCCAGTGCAGCGATGTCGTCAGCAAAGCGAATAAACTGGATATTTTTTCCATTAAATTTAACTCCTCCTTTACCAGACTCTACGAGTTTCCTGATAGCACACTCTATGAAAATATTAAAAATTAGTGGCAAAAGTGGACAAACTTGCCTTACCCCCTGCTGGATTTTTGCTTTCCTTGTCTCTTCTCCTATTTGTATATCGTTTTGTAACTTCGGTCCTTTAATTTTAAGAACTCTCATTATGAGCTGTTGCACAAAATGGGGCATTTTCTATGAAAAGGGACCTTATTGTCGATGGCGCTTACGCCGCACAGCGTCGCGCGGCGTTGTGTTTATATCGGAGCATCGTTAATAATTGCGTAAGCGCCATCGACAATAAGGTCCCTTTTCATAGAAAATACCACATATGTTATTGTAACAGCTAACTTCGCTTCAGTTTGTGCCTTAAGTCGCGTTGTCCTAAGAAATTGTCTCCCCGACGTAGCTGAATCAATAGTTCAATACCCGATATTATGCGGCGTCACGCTGCCTCTGCGCAATATTCCCTATTTGCATCTTTGAACTTTCGGCGATAATTGCTCGACAAATAGAATGAGATTTAAATAGATATCATATAATAGTGACGAAGTCGAAGTGGTGAAGGCCGGATTCGAACCGGCGTCTTTAGCAATCCGGGCTAACGCCTTGAACCCCTAGGCCACCCCGCAACGGCGGAACTGGTCCCAATTTCTTGACTATAATAATATGCCATCTTACTAAAAGACTAGGCGTCTTTGAACAACTCTAAGGGTGAGCATCTATTTAAGTTTATAATTTATATATAGTAGTGAGACTACTTAAAACACAAATCAAAAATATTTTATAAAATAATTTATGACACTACTTTGGGAACAAATCAAATTATTTTATTAAATACTTTGATTTGTGTTTATAAGTAGTCACCCTACTATATATAAATTAGAAACTGTAATATATGTCATATATTAAAGAAAAAGTGACGAAGCCCTCCAGTGGTGAAGGCCGGATTCGAGCCGGCGTCTTTAGCTATAGCGGCTAACGCCATGAACCCCTAGGCCACCCCACCACGGCGGTGCCCGTCCGAATTTCTCGACTTTAAGCCACCTTGGTAAGACTAGGCGTCTTTGACCAACTCTAAGGGCAAGCAGAAACGCTTGCACCTCCTATACTCCTTACGGAATTACGATATAGCGAGAGAGACTGGTGCTGCCATCTATACTTCACCACTGGAGGGCTTCGTCACTTTTTCCTTAATATATGACATCTATTACAGTTTATAATTTATGACACTTAAACTAGTATAGTCGAGATGTCATTTTGGTCACCGTTTTTCATCAAGCTCGTGTAAAACTGTTATTTTTAGATGCCTTAAACCTGGTGGTCCTAGGTTCAAATCCCGGTAAGGGCATTTATTTGTGTGATGAACACAAATATTTGTTCCTGAGTCATGGGTGTTTCCTATGTATATAAGTACCTATGTATTTATCTATATAAGTATGTATATAGTCGCCTAGCACCCGTAGCAGCCTTGCTTAAGGGGCCCACTGACTATCAGTCCGCCGGACGATATCGGCCTGTCAGTTGTTCGGAACTGTCAAATTTTTGTTCTAGCTGACAGGCCGATATCGTCCGGCGGACTGATAGTCAGTGGAACCCTTTAGTTTGAGGCTAGATTGATCTGTGTAAGATGTCCCTAAATATTTATTTGTTTACTTATTTACCTATTAAAATTTGTACAAATCTGAACCCGAATTTACTTTAAAACTCGCTAAAATAACTTCAAGCCGCCTTAACAATTATATTTTCCGAAGTTGGAAACATTAAACCCCCTAATTCATAAAACTTTACGAGCCTGATTTAGTTAAATTATGTTTTATCCCTTTCTTACAAATACAAGTCAAAATGACAGATAAAGACAAACGATTCGTAGCTAATTCAGGCCAGTACAAGTTTATGAACAACGCCATTAAGCCTTTAAGTCAATCGGAAATTATTTCACAGTTAAAAAGAAGTTAATGGAACATGGAACGGAGTTTTAGTGATGTCAAGTCTACAGAAAGGGTGAGATACTTTGGCAACATTATTACTTTTGATAAGATAAGTGCTTTAATGAAATATTAGGTTTTAGTCGGGCATTTTTGAGTTTTTTTAGTAGACTGCTTTTTAGGGTTCCGTACCCAAAGGGTAAAAACGGGACCCTATTACTAAGACTCCGCTGTCCGTCTGTCCGTCCGTCTGCCCGTCTGTCCGCCTGTCCGTCTGTCCGTCTGTCCGTCTGTCCGTCTGTCTGTCTGTCCGTCTATCCGTCTGTCCGTCTGTCCGTCTGTCCGTCTGTCCGTCTGTCCGTCTGTCCGTCTGTCCGTCTGTCCGTCTGTCCGTCTGTCCGTCTGTCCGTCTGTCCGTCTGTCCTTCTGTCCGTCTGTCTATGTATTTCGGTTGCCGCTATAACAACAAATACTAAAAACAGAATAAAATAGAGATTTAATTGGGGCTCCCATACAACAAAACTTGATTTTTGACCGAAGTTAAGCAACGTCGGGCGGGGTCAGTACTTGGATGGGTGACCGTTTTTATAGTTAATGGTACGGAACCCTTCGTGTGTGAGTCCGACTCGCACTTGGCCGGTTTTTTAGTACCGTTCCTACTCGAAATTGATCAACGGGCCAATTCGAACATATAAAGAAAAATATTAAAATAATATTATTTAGTTATCGTGCGTCTCGTACATGTACGGACAAATACAAGCGAAATGAACGATAGTTATCGTGATCAGTGAGATGCCCTTCTGATATCAGTCTACAGTCGCCATCAGATATATCGGAGCGCCCGAGGTACTCACAAATATCGGAACACGCCTCTATTGTCAAGGCGTTAGAGTGCGTATGTTCAGATATTTTAAGCACCTCGGGCGTTCTGATATATCTGATGGCGGCCGTACCTTCGAATTTGGCCTGAAAGCCGTAACAATTTTCAGGTATGAACAGATAAGATTAGTTTTTTTTTATCTTTTTCTATATAGTCTTAAGGGGCTCACTGACTATCAGTCCGCAGGACGATATCGGCCTGTCAGAACATAAATTTGACAGTTCCAAACATCTGATAGGCCGACATCGTCCGGCGGACTGATAGTTAGTGGGCCCCTTAAGAACAATTCGCGAATGCGAAGCGAATCGGCGCTGCGCGGTGCGGCGGGCCCACGGCGTTCGCGTTCGCAACGAGATCGCCCACGTCGGACACTTCTATCGGTATCAAAGGATTGATTCACCCCGCGCCGCATCGCTTCGCTTCGCGTTCGCGTGTTGTTCGCCTACGTAGTACGCTGCGTAACTGAGGATTATAATCACAAATCCTCCTGTTCTTCCTACTTACGAAGCCGGAGGTCCCGTATTCGAATCCTGGTAAGGGCTTTTTTTTGTGTGTTTATCACAATTTGTTCCTGAGTTATAGATGTTTTCTATTTAGATACCTATGTATTTATCCAGCGTGGGAACGCGGCGAATGTGATGGGCACCTTTGCGTCTGGAAGGGCGCGGGACGAGTGGTTTGACTAGGTTCTTAGTTGTGTCTTTTATAGTTTAGTTTTATATTAGTTTAGTTTATAGTTAATTTTAGGGTAATTTACTATTATGTACCTACTCGTATTGTTGTGACTTAGTTTTAGTTTAGTTTACTTTTTAGTTAGTTTAAATATAATTTAATAATGTTTTTAAATATATATCGTCCTCCAGTATCCACAACACAAGCTTTAATGAGCTTACATAAGTGAATAAATATTGTCCTATAATATTTATTATTTATTTATTTATCATTTGTTTTGTATAATTTGACACACGGACGCGCTTCCAATAAAGAAAACTTAACAGCGCAGTTGAGTCTTCTACCAAATCATCTAGTCCTTAAGCAAAATGTTACTAGATTTGTTATACAATTACTTGTTGGGGTGAACTAACGAAGGTAATGTTGAAAAACATTTTTTTTAGTTCCTTTACTTGTAGTTATTGTTTACAAGTTGAGCAAAATACATTTGAGAATGAAGCCCTAATCCCTAAGGCAGAACAGTCGCTTGAGCAGTTTTCCTTGACCTGCCGTCTTTGAGCGACTTTCAAATGAAATATGGTGGGCACACAAAAGAATTCGCAGCAATGAATAAAAACTCACTGGACAATAGTTTCGGTTCAAATCTACAGTACCGGCCAATAATATATCAACTTTGTATGATCATCTATACAGTAAACCATATAGGTTTGTTTGTGGACTGCATATTTTACCAGTCATTTTATACAAATATATAATGAATACCGCAATAAAATACTGTGAATTTGTAATAGGAGACTCAGTATATTACTAAAAACCGGCCAAGTGCGAGTCGGACTCACGTTCCAAGACATGACATAATTTAAACAATGTTATTATGTTATGTGAAACGTCAGTGAAATGTCTTAAAAAAACCCGTAGGGGCCGGATCATAAACTAAGTAATTAAATCCGACTCACGCTTGACTGCACATTTCTAATAGGTTTTCCTGTAATCTATTATGTGTTGATTTTTTTTTTAATTTTAGACCCAGTAGTTTCGGAGATAAAGGGGGAAATGGTCATTTTTTGCCTATTTTCTTGAATAACTTCAAAACTTTTATCATAAAATTATAAAAAAAATATATTTGAGATTCTCACAATGAGCTCTTTCATTTGATATGTAACACGATGTAGTTTAAAAACTTTATTTTTAAATTTTCTCATTTACCCCCCAAAAGTGGCCCCCGTGTTTAAAATTCATTTGTTTACGTTACATGTTCGTCTTTGGGTCACAAACTTACATATGTATACCAAATTTCAACTTAAATAGGTCCAGGTAGTTTCGGAGAAAACAGGTTGTGACAGACGGACAGACAGACGCACGAGTGAACATATAAGGGTTCCGTTTTTTCCTTTTGAGGTACGGAACCCTAAAAAGCTCTACTTACCAAAAAAAATCCTCTATTAGAAACCATTCCATGAGACCAATTATTTTTCTCATCGCTCGCACAAAGGACTACAGACTACTCTAGAATACCTAAAGTAGTGAGGTGGAAATCACTTAAAGTTATAAAAAAAAGTTATACCGTGAAAACATGGAGGTGATATGTTATTAGCCGGTACTGTACTTACCTGATTTACATTTCAGATACGTTCGCCATCGGTTTCACACTACATCTAATTATGCACTACATCTCTAACATCGTGGCAGAGCTACGCACAATAAAAAGCCGCGAGCTTAGCTTTGAGTAACGACTAAATACAATACATAAATCCCAAAATCCTTTTTAAATAGCCAAAATTAAAATGCCCAAAACATTTAACGCTAAAACCTGACTGAATTTAATCATCAGCGTTCAAAAATGGCGGCGCTCCGCACACGGCGCGATTATGTCTAATTTATGTACATAATTTGTAAAACAAACGAGTAGCAAGCTGGATAATTAATTGTCCGGGAATTTTTCCCCGGTTCGCGGCTTTGCCCGGATGTGGGGTAATGGCCCGGTTATTGGTGAATTGCGAATTGATTCCGAGGGATTTGGAGGACCTACATTTCTTTAAAGCAGGTTTTATTCCAATTTTCGCACCTTGAATGTCGAGCATATAAAAAGAACTGAACATTTTGGAGGGAATACTCATTTTCTCTTTTACAACTTACAAAATTGTAATTTATTTTGTATTTCCGAAAAGGTGAAAGGTAAGCGGAGGAGTTCAGTCAAACCGCAAAGCAAAGCAGTGTTTTTTACGACAAGCATTTTATTTTTAGACAAATCTACATTACCCACGCGAGAGATGTTTGTATGCATCCAATTGTGTGGAGGTGAATTTCATGGATGTTTGCACTATCTACGCCCACAATCCCACATTTTTTAAATCCTATTGTAATTTTATTAAAACATTAGGTTGCTTCTGCCCGCGACTTCGTTAGCGTGGAATGATGATGATAAGTGATAAAAACCGGCCAAGTGGGACTCGCGCATGAAGGTTTCCGTACCATTACGCAAAAATCGGCTAAAAAATCACGTTTATTGTATGGGAGACCCACTTAAATATTTATTTTGTTTTGGTTTTAGTAGGTATTATTTGTCGTTATAGTGGCAACAGAAATACATCATATGTGAAAATTTCAATTGTCTAGGTATCACGGTTCATGAGATACAGCCTGGTGACAGACGGACAGACAGACAGACAGACAGACGGGGAGCGGAGTCTTAGCAATAGGGTCCCGTTTTTACCCTTTGGGTACGGAACCCTAATAAAAACTATTTTCCATCCCGGGCCTCAAACTATCTCCATACTA
Source organism: Cydia strobilella (assembly GCF_947568885.1). Taxonomy (NCBI): domain Eukaryota; kingdom Metazoa; phylum Arthropoda; class Insecta; order Lepidoptera; family Tortricidae; genus Cydia; species Cydia strobilella. The sequence continues at coordinate 19,764,469 of NC_086048.1, forward strand.
AAATACTTTTAAATCGGTTAAGTGGTTTAAGCGTGAAGAGGTAAAAGGCAGACAGGCAGACAGAGTTACTTTCGCCTTTATAGGTATATTTGTGATAGTTAGTAGGGATAATCGTCATAATATCCTGTTTAAAATTAACTAACATTAAAACAAGCGTCTAAATATTTTTATATAAATAATGATACATGATACTCATGTTAGATATAGGATGACACGTATGTGTATAAATTTATCTTCAAAGGTAAGCAAAGGTAAGCACAAAATGGAGCTCGGTAAGAAAACATTCATTACCTCAGCACACGCATGTTTTCACAATTAGTTACTTGGTCTGGAGTCTTGTGCGATTCCTCCTTCGCTTTCTAAATTGTATGTTTACTGTTTAGTATGCAAAGTATGTTGTTTTATGTGAATAATGTTAACAATTTTTTTTACAAACATTTGAATTAATAATTAATCATAATCTTTATTGTCTGTGAGAGATGGTTACATATTAGGTTTTTAAATCACTTTCTTCCTATATGTATTATTACGGACGAAAAACTGTTTTTGCGTATTTTTTTTTTCATTAATTGTATTATTTTGCTTTGCAGAACTTGTTTTATTATTCTGATAGATTTACTAAGAAACACAAAGAAGAGGCGTTTATTAGGCGGAAGCCATGACTACATAGGGTACCTAGAAGTTTCATAAGTAGGTCAGCTGACTTAGCTAAGTAACTCTACTACTCTGAATATACCCGGACCCGGGTATGTCCTTAAACTACGTCCAAAAGAGAGGTATGAGCACTGTGAATGACATCTCGCTTTGTGTGGTAGGGCACAGGACAGCGGATGTCATTCCAGATCTAGAGCAGAGCCCAACTGGGGAGGTACCTCCACCTTACAGAAAACCGCAGCCAAATAACACTAGACCCTATGTTCGCGACGCAAAATACTATTTCATTAACCGCGTCAATGAATGTGTAAGAGCTGAGAGAGGTGCGGGGAGCCGGGGTGCATCTATGCATTTCCGAACAAACCCGATTTTGGTTCCGAACTAGATTCCGCGCCAGCCGCACGTCTCTTGCGCTCATTTTTTTTGTGTGTGTACCTACTTTCGATTTTAAATTCAAATAATATAGTTTTGTGCATAATTTCGGACTTTTCACTTGTGTTTTGACTCCCAGCCGTTACAAAAGCTGGTCTTCGAGCCGGATCGTTAATGTTCCATACGCCTAAGATGTCAAATGTTAAAACACGCCGTGTTGCTAAGCGAGAACTGTTGGAATTGGAGGGTACCTCTAACAAAGAAGCGACCGGTACCGATAAGCCGCAGGATACTGAAGCTAAAGAAGAAAAAAATGAACCTTCGACTTCACCAAAGCGGATTTTGGATACGACATCAGTGATCGCGAGTACCGTCAAGACAGAAAAGACTCGCAAATCTGAGCGCGCGGTTAGTATGTCGAAAACAAAGAAATCTTCGGTATCTTCTGTAGAAGCGCGCAGAAAGAAGCTGGAACTAGAAGCCGTGGAACAGAAAGCACGAATTAGAATGGAGTTGATCGACAAGCGATTGGAAGCCGAGATAGCGGAATTAAATAACGATTACAGTCCACATTCATCGGAGGCCGCCAGTATAGTTTCCAAACGCAGTGAGGTTGCTAAATGGGTGGAGCGAAGTCAGCAAGAATTGGAGTCACGGCCAGTCACTGAACGGAACGAGGGTCTCGAGGGGCCAGGCTTGCCGTGCCCGCTAGCGTTACAGAACGACGCTAGCACCGACGGTCCAATTCACCAGCTCGCTAACGTACTCAAAGATTTCCTCACAACTAGCATCTCTGAAAAACAAAACTCCAAGCTCCTAAGTCGTATCAGTACACCCAAGGACCTACCACTGTTCACTGGTGACGCAATGGAATGGCTACAGTTCAAAATGGCATACGAAGAATCAACTCGATTGTGCCAATTTAGTGATTCCGAGAACTTGTGGCGGCTACGAAAATGTCTCCGTGGCGCAGCTAAAGATGCAGTCCAGGCGTTACTCATCACGGCTACTTCTCCCGAAGTACTTATGTCTACGCTCGAGCTACAGTTTGGCAACCCAGATATTATATTGCACCGTATAAAACAAGAAATAAAAAAATTAAGTTCAGTGGCTCCAGAGTACCATAAAGACATTGTTATGTTTTCAAATAAAATTAAAAATTACGTTGCCGCCGTACTCGCACTTAACCGTGAAAATCACCTAGAAGACTCGAGTGTAATCACAGTTGTGTTATCTAAACTGCCTACTATTCTTTTGTCTAAATGGGCGGACTACCGGTACTCACACAACACGGCGAGCACCACGACTAGACTCGATCAACTATCGGATTTCCTCAACGAAGAAGCTATTAAAATATCACAGTGCAGTGTTATGTTAATTAATGCTCCAAGAGACAATTTTAAGCGTAAATACACGGACAATAATATCAACGCTAAGACTATACTACTACAAAGTGAACAAAGTTATACTAAGTGTCGTTATTGTCACGGATCTAATCACAATCTCACAGACTGTAAGAAATTTAAAAAATCACTACGAAAAGATCGCTGGAGCTACGTAAAACGGTCTGGACTTTGTTACAAGTGCCTATTACGTCATCACGATAAACAGATGTGCCCGGCGCCGGCGTGTGATATTGATAACTGCGGCGAAACGCATCACCGCTTATTGCATTTCGTTCCGAATAATCGTGGTACATCAAGCGACAACCCCGTGGTAGAAGAACCGCCCGAGACGGAAAATACCGAAACTCAAGTCGTTACTCGTATTGACTGTACCTCCGAGAGTGTTGTGTTAGTAAAAGTCGTGCCAATAAGTGTACACGGACCTAATGGAACAATTATAAACACGACCGCGGTCCTTGACGACGGTACTAGTGTGTCGATGATAACAGCGGGTCTGGCCGCGCGGGCCGGGCTGCAGGGACGACGCAAGTACATGCATGCGCGTGGTGCATGGAACAATGCCGAGTTATCGTGCGAAACGCAGCTGATAGATAACATTACGGTGTCTAATTGTGACAAAAAACTGTTTACGTTGAGCGCGCGCAGTGTGAATGAACTTGATTTACCTACACAAAATATGAACTTAGTTAATTGTGAAAAGTTCGCGCATGTGCAAAAGTATAAAAAATATTTAAGTAACGGACAGTATAAAAAACCGGAAATACTAATCGGTCAAGATAATTACCATTTGATTTTACCGTTAGAAATCATAGGTGGGAGTACATACGACGAACCATATGTGACTCGTACTCCGCTGGGCTACTGTTTACACGGCAGGGTACCCTCTGGTGTGACGTCATCACACCGCGCACTGTTTACAACCCTGCATTTAACTACTTATGACGACGATGCTGACGTCACCGAGAACAACCGGTTGCTTAATGAACTACACGAGAAGGTTCGCCGTAACTTTGCAGTGGATTCTATGGGAATTTCTACTAAACCGCGGCTGAATAGCGAAGATGAACGCGCTCGTGAACTGCTGGAGCAAACTTCTACTCTCGTTGACGGCAAGTGGCACGTCGGCTTGCCCTGGAAGGACGTGAACTGTGTCATGCCCGACTCATTTCCCCTTGCGATGTCACGCTTAAAAAATGTCGAGCACAAGATGTCAAAGAATAGCGCATTCAAACAGAGATATATGGAACGTTTCGAACACTTATTCGAAAATAATTATGCGCACGAACTACTCGACACTCAAGTTACGCCAAAGACGTGGTACTTAGGACATTTTGGAGTAGATAATCCAAATAAGTCAAAACTCCGGCTAGTATTCGATGGCGCAGCTACCACGAACGGTTTTTCGCTAAACGACTATTTACTAAAAGGCCCCGACCTACTCATGTCTCTCTTCGGCATAATGCTCAGATTCCGCGAGCACCCTATCGCCATATCTGGGGACATAAAGGACATGTTTCTGCGAATAAAAATAAGATCCGAAGATCAGAATGCTTTCCGATTCTTATACAGAAAAGAACCCGAAGAACCCGTGAGAACGTATGTGATGTCGTCCTTAGTATTTGGAGCCTGCTGCTCGCCATTTATTGCCCAATTTATCAAAAACAAGAATGCTCAACGCTTCGAGTCATCATATCCATCAGCGACGGAAGCTATATATAAGCAACATTATATGGATGACTGGATTGACAGCGTGCCAGATGAAGAAACAGCTATCAAGTTGATACGTGAAGTAAAAATGATCCATAAACAGGGAAACTTTGAAATACGCAACTTTATGTGCAACAGCCCAGCGGTACTCGATAGCCTACCAAAAGAAGCCCTAGGTGAGACGGCCGTAAAGTTCAAAACCGGCGAGCATTACGACGGCGAGCGAACTCTCGGCCTATTGTGGCGTCCAGATGATGATACCTTGGGGTTTGACGTATCGTTTAAAAAAATACCGGAAAGTATTATAAATGGACAACAAAGGCCAACAAAGCGTGCTATGCTGCGCGTTGTGATGTCGATTTTCGATGTTTACGGATTTTTATCGCCTATTACTATCATAGGAAAACTGATTATTCGTGATACCTGGCGATTAAATATATCTTGGGATCAAGGTGTACCTGACGATATATACGACGAATGGTGCAAGTGGACGAACCTACTTAAATCATTAGAAAATGTGAGACTGCCCCGGTACTATAACGACGCCGCCGCAACGAGCCCCGCCAGCGTAACGCACACCGAACAGTTGCTAGGAGGCGACGCGCCCGGCCCGGCTTTATCGTTATCTGCACCTGCGCCGCCGCTGCAATTGAATGAAAATAATAAATATACAAACCTGCAGTTGCATCTGTTTTGCGACAGTTCATCTATAGCTATGTGCGCGGTGGCTTACTGGAGATGGGAATGCAATGGATTAATACACGTTGCATTTATAGCTAGCCGAAGTCGTGTGATGCCTAATAAAACCTTATCAATTCCTAGGGCGGAATTACAAGCTGCTGTATTATCTGCTCGCTTAGCAGATACGATAACAAAGGAACATAAGATAAAGGCCGAGCGACGAACCTTTTGGAGTGATTCAAGTTGTACTTTGCATTGGATAAGGAATGCCGCTCGTACTTATAAACCGTACATAGCGCATCGTTTAGGCGAGATTGACGAGATGACGCTCATTAGTGAATGGAGGTACGTGCCTACAAAATTAAACATAGCGGACTTGGGCACGCGAAAAAACTATGACTGCTGCATTTTGGAAAACGAATGGCTTCACGGACCTACCTTCCTCCGACGTGATGAGTGTGACTGGCCAACCGATGTACTGAACCCTGAAATAAAAAATACAGCTGATTTAGAATGTGTAAATATTATACAAAATAATGAAATTGACTTACCAGTGCCGGACCCAACAAGGTTTTCTTCGTGGTTGCGCCTACTTAGGTCTACTAATATGGTACTTACCTTTATAAACAAATGTAGAAAACATACCGTTGAGAAAGATGTTACCATGGAGAGAGCTGAAAGTTTAATTTTGAGAACTTCACAAGCTGAAAGTTTCGGACAAGAAGTAAGTGACCTGAAACAAGGAAAACACATTAATAAAAACAGTAAAATACTTACCCTGTCACCGTTCCTCGACGAATATGGAGTCTTGCGCGCGGCGGGCCGCATCGATGAGGCTGCAGATGTTTCGCCGGCAATGAGAAGACCTGCAATCTTAGATGGTCAGAATTATACGGCGCGCCTGATTGTAAAACATTACCATACTAGCGCCGCGCATGGATATCAGGAATTGGTTGTAAATAATATAAAACAAAAATACTGGATTACAAAATTAAGACCGACCGTTAAGAACGTTGTATCTAAGTGCATGACCTGCCGGCTTAAAAAATGTAAACCAGAGATACCCAGAATGGGGGACCTACCTAGTGCTAGATTGGCTCACCATCAACGTCCCTTTACCTTCTGTGGTGTAGATCTGTTCGGTCCTATGGAGGTAACTATTGGGCGACGACGAGAAAAAAGGTATGGCGTTCTGTTTACCTGCTTAACGGTGAGAGCTATACACCTGGAGACCGTCGCATCACTTACCTCCGATTCCTTCATCATGGCCCTGCGCCGCATGGCAGCAAGACGAGGCTGGCCTCAACAATTGTTTTCGGACAATGGGACGAATCTCCGAGGTGCCGATACTGAACTTAGAAGGTCGATTCAGGAACTGGACGAGGAGAAGCTCAAAGACGGAGCGATGAACCACGGGGCAAAATGGACATTTATTCCCCCTGCTAGCCCACACTGGGGAGGTGCATGGGAGCGCTTAATACGAAGTGTGAAGGTATCCCTGAAAACCATACTAAAAGAGCGAGCTCCTAGAGAGGAGACCCTGAACTCTCTGCTCGCGGAAGTTGAAAGTATTGTTAACAGCCGACCACTAACCCATGTTTCTGTCGAGCCAAATAGTCAGGAAACGCTGACACCTAACCACTTTCTTGTGGGTACATCATCCAACCTACCACACATGGGAGCATTTGACGGATCAGAGTTATTTCTAAGAAAACAATGGCGCATAGCTCAGCTCCTTGCTGACCAATACTGGAAGCGTTGGGTGAGAGAGGTTCTACCTGACCTGGTGCCGAGAAAGAAATGGCAAGCAGAGCAGAGGCCATTGCAAGTTGGAGACCTCGTACTCATAGTGGACCCAGACGGGCCTCGCAATGTGTGGCCCAGAGGCCTAGTACAAGAAGTCATACCAGGCAGAGATGGGCGGGTCCGAATGGTGAGGATTAAGACCAGAACGGGAATTCTTACCAGATCTGCCACACGCGTCGCTCACCTTCCGATAGGGGATGAGTGCTGCTAGTGCAGCACTAGGGGGGGGTATGTTCGCGACGCAAAATACTATTTCATTAACCGCGTCAATGAATGTGTAAGAGCTGAGAGAGGTGCGGGGAGCCGGGGTGCATCTATGCATTTCCGAACAAACCCGATTTTGGTTCCGAACTAGATTCCGCGCCAGCCGCACGTCTCTTGCGCTCATTTTTTTTGTGTGTGTACCTACTTTCGATTTTAAATTCAAATAATATAGTTTTGTGCATAATTTCGGACTTTTCACTTGTGTTTTGACTCCCAGCCGTTACACCCTACTAATAGTGTTGTGTTCCTGCCGGTGAGTAAGGTTGCCAGAGCTCGAGGGAGAGGAGTGTTAGGGTCGGCAACGTGCATGTTGTCCTCTGGAGTTGCAGGCGTACATAGGCTACGGAGACTGCTTAACATCAGGCGGGCCGTATGCTTGTTTGCCACCGACGTAGTATAAAAAAAAATACGTCAAAGTCCCTCATGGTTTTTGTATTAAAAAGTGAATTTAATTAGGTTAATTGAGTGTTGATACGAAAATAGGAACGACCACAAATGCAATGCATAAATTCATCCTAAATTTGGTCAAAATGCACAGAATTCGAGCCGGTTCGAGCGTAGTGTACTAGTATGAGTTACGTCCTAGTTCCTGTAACACACAAACAGTGAACGCATAATCGAGCAAACCACAGCGTTAATAGACGTCGTTTTACAAAACCGCACTGTTACTGAGCTGCTGTTATGTTATGCGTAGTTGAACATTCAAACAACTTTACCTTCTTCTTCTTCTCCTTGTCCTTTTCCCATTATTTGGGGTCGGCTCTCCTAGTTATATTTCGCCAGGCTTTTCGGTCCTGGGTCATCTCAGGCGGGATTAAAAAAAAAAAAAAAGATTTATTCGTGACGATCACAACACAAGTACGAACATGTACAGACAACAACAGCAAGAAAAGAAGAGATCATCAAGTGTGCATCACGAAATGGACCCAACTCAGCATAATGCTAGCTATAAAGACAGCGCTGGTCTTCCGTAGGGCCCATTCGGTGATGCCACGACAGATAACAAACAAAGATACATATTAAAACATTACACAGCTACACACAAAGAATACCTAATTATATACATACATATTAACCAAACCAAAAAGATATACATGAAGAGCACAAACAAAAATAAAAAAAACAAGTATACAAGAAAAAAAAGAAAAACATTCAAGAAACAAACAAACAAATCCATAGACAATTAATAATTATGAATGCGACCATACCATCTGTCAAAAACCAGCTTGCAGCTGCTAGCGCCAGCGGCTACTGGCAAAACTAAAACTGCCGCCAACTGCAAGCACGGTATAACCTCAACTAAATGGTATTTTCGCAACATAAGACGTAATCCTAACATACACTTAAAATTATAAATTAAAAGAAGTAATATGGCAAAGCAAAAGGGACAAAAACGAACGGTAAATAAATACGAGAGACAAATTATATGCAACTAGTGTCATGACAAAGTTTCCTGTGATTGTTGGTGTAAATACATAAACTTCTTGAGTTTGAGTATTTGGGCTTCTTCCATATCCCTCTTCACTTCAAACAACTTTACCGTTATAAACAAGTTTGGGAACAAATCAAATTATTTTACTAAATATTTTTGATGTTTTTTTTTTTTTTTTTTTTTTTTTTTTTTTTTTTTTTTTTTTTTTTTTTTTTTTTTAAGTAGTCACACTTTACCGTTATACTTAAAACTAAGTTGGGTACTTAGAACTGTATCTAGCACAGATTTAGAACGACGCGTACGCTAGGTGCAGTAGGTTCAGCCAGAAGCTTTTGAAAAATCGTAGCGCATTTTTAGATTACAATACGGTTGGCAAAAATTTAATAAGCAGTTCTGACGCCTTTTCTAGTAACTTTATCGATTCGAAAAGTGATTTCTTGATTTCCGCTCGATAGAAAGAAATCACGAACACGTAAAAGGCACCTTAAAATTTGTAACAATTGTTGCACAAAAGCTAATAAAGGAAATAATGTAATAATGTGTGAATGTATGTGAACTTTATGTGCCATTCTATCCATGTTTGTAATGTGATATGCAATAAAACGGTACTATTCTAAAATATGAAAAATTCAAAAAAATTCAAAAAATTAAAAATTCTTTATTGCGTAAGACACACTTATTTCATAATATAAGGTGCAGTCATAATAATGTTTCGAGTAAATATCAAGTTGTTTGTTCAATTTATTGTAAACATGTGAAGATTTTAAGCAGAACTGTCTGCGCGCAAATGAGGTCCTTGTTTTTACGAGTTCCGCGCGTTGGTTTTATGATTTGTATTATAGGGTAATATTTTATGTTTTTTTAATGTGATATGTAGAATATACAGTTTTCTGACTGTTAGCAAATCACTGATTAAATAGAGTTGGTCAGTAGGGAACCTAATTTTTTTTAAATACATAACTTTAATTAATGCACGTTGAGCACGTACAAGGTCAATGAAACGACTCTTCGCCGATCCCCCCCAGACGGAGATACAGTATACCAGGACAGATTGGACCAGGGATATATATATTTCATTTAATATATTACGCGAGTTTGACTGATTGTTTTTCCTCCAAAAATGCTTCTAAAAATGCACAATTTTATTATCTACATGCTCAGAAATAACGCTTAAATTAGAGTAACTTTCTCAAGACATAATTTTCATAGGACGTAAATTTCTGAGGACGTCACCGCAAACGTCTAAATTTGGACTTTTTAATATCAATTCCATTCCATTTATATCGCTCGCTGTTGCCTTATCAGGAAATGTAAAAATGAAAGTGTATATAGAATTATCCCGCATATATCAATGTGGTTCAGTAAGGGGCAGACTGAAAATGATGTAATGAAATGGCTGGCGCAGCATATGCTGAGCCCGTTCCTTTTGTCTCGTATGCCAATTGTTATAGTTATTTACGATAAAAGTGCGGAAAAGAGGAAATTCGAAACGAAACGGGGGTGTTTTAAATCGACACGAGTTGCGAATTACCTATCCGCACGTGTATCGTACGTTTTACAGTACATATGGCCCTTTAAACATTCGACATATGCACGAAAAGTGCTCTTTTACGCACTAGTGCGAGAAAGTAGCACCATATGTACTGTAAATGTTATTTTAGATCCCTGTAATCCCTCTTTTTTTTTTGTGTGGCAATAAATGTCTTCTTATTCTCATTCTAAATTGAACTTTTAAATAACTTCCCTCATACAAAAACATCGCTACCACTTAGCTGCCAGCTCATGCAATAAATCCTTGATATTAGCCACAAATAGCCACAGCATCCGTTCGCCATCGAGGCTTGTGTGCGCTGCCGTGCCGCTGCCCGCCAGCAGTTTGGCAGGGAAACTGATCGCCTGAAAAAAGTTGCGGTATCGCGAATGTAAACCTGGTGACCACGGGAAAAGGTGAAGCGAGTATAGATATCGCATTTTTAGAAGCAAATGGAACGAATAATCCATACTAATATTATAAATGCGAAAGTCTCTGTCTGTCTTTCTGTCTGTGTGTTCCCTCGACACGCTTAAACCGCTGAATCGATTTAGATGAAATTTGGCATAGAGATAGGTGGAGTCCCTGAGAAGGACATAGGATAGTTTTTATCCCGGAAATCATCACTTAAGCAAGTAAAAAGCGGGGTGGAATTGAGATAATTAATGAAGTGCCTGCTAATTCGTGTGCATAATATGCTCAAATTGAATGATTGCTATAAGAATTTTTTCAGGCGCTATACTTACTTTAGCTGCTGTTACTAAGTCCACGCAGACGAAGTCGCGGGCAAAAGCTAGTAAAAATAAATCTGGAATTTGGAAAGGTCTTGACAGTGGATACCTATATGATGATTAGACGCCGTGAACAGTTTAAGTTGTGTACGTACGTGTTTCGCGATTTCGGGGTTGATCCCATAGTAAAAGATGCTCAATATAATCCCAAAACCTCCCTGGCAACGGGAATGCACTAATTTTTAGCCACCGTGTACTTATAGAGAGAAATTAATACGAAAGTAAATCAACTATAGCCAACAATTGTCGACGTTATAGGGAGTGAATCGTTTTATTGACCATAAGAAGAGAGTACCAGGCGGAGTATAATTATTATACCATGCGAGTGACGTATGGAGTTTACACTGTAATAATAATATCGGCAATAACAAGATCTGCTACCGCCTATAACTCGGCCACACCACAAAGAGGGTAGGCAAATGGCAGGCGCCACTGGCACGCCCGGTAAAGTGCCGCTAGGTATAAATACTATTTGTTTATGGAACTCTGTGTTAACTTCTTTTGCAACTATTGGGTCAGTTTGATGATGTATCGAATATTTAAAAAAATGATCAGCCGGGCTAGCACATGATTGGCGCGACAGTATCTCGCTGCGTAATAGACTACTGTACACGTCCCTCTTTAATTAATACAGTTAGAAAAAGGAGGGTAGTTTATCTCGCGGCGAGCTACTGTCGCGCCAATAATGTGCTAGGCCAACTAACTTGGTATGTGGTTGGCTTAGTATGTTATTGAAATTTTGAATACATTAGTTTAATCTTCTAGTGGATGAAACAAAACGCAAAAGTAATTACTTTACATCTAAGAGTTTTATGACGTTATTAACTAGACATTAGTAATCAAATTGATTATATCTAACGTCACATTAACGCTTTATTAATGTTCGACTTTTTATAATAATAAAACCTGGAATAATTTGACGTCAGTATTTTTGAGGTTTTCTAAGCAGAAACTATCTCACACAACAAACCGTATGGTCCTTATTGAATTTGTAGGTATACAGTATACATCTATCATCTATCTACAGTACCAACCAATTCTAAAATCTTGCTGACCAAGTAATTATTTTGTAGGTTAAGGTAAAAAATTAGTGTATTAGTTTTCAGAGACTTGATGACCGCTTACCTAGCATATTTAATCCCGATTTAAGCACTTTATAAATTGTATTTACACGTTCGGAGCACTTTTTAGAGGCCGACCGGCTTTCCTACAAAAAGTGCTCAGCGACCATGTAGATGTAATAAGCGCTTTACAACAATCCTCATTTACTTTAAATCTATGTCAATTTGATATCCTGATAAAAGACTAAAGGTGTGCATCCATTAAGTCGTGTCGTTACAGACGACTGGCTGCTATAAATTAGTTCAGGTGTCGACGTCGCTGGCGACGGAGCTGGCTCCTATCTGGCCAGATAGCAGCCATAAATACAGCGCTGACGCCCAGACGATTGCACCTGGCGCTCTCAGCGGACAATGCCGACTGCAAAAAGGCTTGATAAGTGAATGAGGGCAATTGTACAATACAATATTATCACGCCTAAAAAAACGTGCAGAAAATATTTCGCACAATGAACCGTATGGTCCTTAATCGAATTTAAACTGTTGTGAGACATACTAACATTAAATAATTTCACGGTTTAGACTCACTCACACACAAACAAAACATGCAAACATGTACGCGAGTGACTAATACAAGTGAGTCTTAACCGTGAAATTATTTAACGTATGTGGTCCTTATTGAATTTGTAGGTATATAGTTATACATCTACAGTACCAACCAATTCTTAAATCTAGCTGACCAAGTAATTATTTTGCAGCTCAAATTATAATGATATATGAATGATAATTGATTATAATGTTGACCGTTTGTGACTTGTTTGCTGAACAAAAGTTGTGGCTCGATTTTTATTTATGGTCAGCAAAATTTTTGTATACTTACAGTCCAAATGATTTAATGGTAACTTTTTTTTGGATTCAATTATGGATTTTTAGGACTTTTGATAAGTAGTAGTAGTAGTCAGCTAGCTAAAAGCCACAGACAACTTAACGTTATATTATGATTGCATGTTTATTATGTAGTTTGATATCCACAAATTATTTACCGGCCAATTGCGAGTCGGACTCGCGCACGAAGGGTGCCGTACCATTACGCAAACGCAAAAAAAAAACACGTTTGTTGTATGGGAGGCCCACTTAAATATTTATTTTATTCTGCTTTTAGTATTTCTTGTTATAGCGGCAACAGAAATACATCATCTGTGAAAATTTCAACTGTCTTGCTATCACGGTTCATGAGATACAGCCTGGTGACAGACAGACGGAGAGTGGAGTCTTAGTAATAGGGTCCCGTTTTTACCCTTTGGGTACGGAACCCTAAAAGTGGTGTAGTGTATTATAAAAACGGTGCTTTACAATATGACTGAACTTGGTAAATGTAATATAATGTTGAAATAGAATCCATAACAAAACAATGTTCCTAAATTCATTATCAACACCATTAAATCCAAAACTCGAGTGTGAAAATTCAAAACGGATTAATGTTTTAATCACGAAGTTTAAACACATCTGCTTAAGCTAAAGACTTTACAATATCTTTATTAACTCGTTAGCCGCTCGCTTTATTACTAATCCCAATCCGGCTATATTCATAGACTAAGAGCTAGTCCCAGAAAATAGTACATGATCATGAGAGCAACGACGGTTTCGTTCTCTCTGGATAGTTTGCCTTAGTCTGGTAACTGTTCCTTGGTGTTGGTCAGATTGACATGCCAGCAAGTGTTATTGATAAATATTATAGGATATTCTTACACAAATTGATTAAGCCCTACAGTAAGCTCAAGAAGGCTTGTGTTGTGGGTACTCAGACAACGATATATTATATATAATATACAAATACTTAAATAAATCTATGTATCCGATGTAACCATGTCTGAGAAACAAATATCTGTGTTCATCACACAAATAAATGCCCTTACCGGGATTCGAACCCAGGACCATCAGCTTCATAGGCAGGGTCACTATAACCACTAGGTCAGACTGGTCGTCAATACATTCGCAGACAATAAGTCTACAAGAACCCCGCTTGTTGAAGTACTTCAGCACACGCGATAATTGGAAAAAAGGAATGCCAAAGTAAATGCTGACTACTTATGTCTCATTAATAGAAAGCAGGTCCCATAGCCTCCTAAGGCCCAAGATCCTAACTATAGTACCTCTTCAGTTCGATGAAATTTAAATCCTATTCCACTGGAACAGAGTAGCTTTTGCTTTGTTTCGTTTAATTTTCCAACAACGCAAAATCAACTATATTTCCTACACTACAGGTTCAAATTTCAGTGGCAAATTTTAGATTTTTCATTTGTATGGCTGGGCCTTAGGAGGATAGTTTACACATTAGAATAAACAATAAGTATTGCGCATTATTGTGGAAACAAATCCGCAGCCAAATAATGTGAATTACGTGTTACCTAGTCCGTGTTTCATCCAACAGAAATTTGAATTTACAGCACATCCAGAAATCTAGTACTACTAGTCTACTACTAGTCTACTAGAGATAAATCACAAATTTTTACATGGTAATTAATAAAAAGTATCGTTAAACCAGAATGGTTTGTCTCGATACTCCATTCCGCAGTACTTACATAATCAAATATACAATACAATACTTAGGTACACATCCAGTTCGTAAACAACACAATAATTGCAAAGAATCACAAGTGAGCGCATCTCTTATCACACCGGCCGCGGTCGGCCGAGCAAAACTAGAAGTAGTCTGTTATTTTATGACTCCACCAATAAACAGCTGCCACATGCCTGTCAAGTAAGAAGGATAGTGTAGCAAACCATTAATATTATAATAGTGGCCATTTGGCGGAGCTCTTGGTCTATAATGGCAATCGGGCTCGATTCAGGCCGCGATAATAATTATAATAATACTTCAATGAAATATAATCTTAACGACAATGACTTGGTTAAGCGAGGGAGTGTATACTGTGTATTGTTTCTGGGTTTTCAGACTTAGCTTTGATATTAACCCCTCGAACGCCCGTGTCAAAAATTTGCTACTGAATGAATAGCCTTGAAATTTAAGTGCTCAGGGATGTGGTGAGGACTTGCTATTTTGCCACTGTGCACTCGATCCTCCAATACGGCGCGGAGCTGTGGGGCCGCGCTGCCGAATGGGAGCGTGTCTTCCGAATGCAAAAAAGAGCCGTGCGAGCGATTGTGCAGGTAGGACAAAGTACATCTGCAAAACCACACTTTAAGGACCTCCACATACTCACGCTGCCCTCTGTGGTGATATACCAAGTGGCTGTCTATGTGCGATGTCACCTTAATGAATACGCGAGAGGAGCTGACGTCCACGGTCGTAACTTGCGGAATGCCCACAGACTCCTGGGTGTTAAGCATAGGTTAGCCAAGTCAGCGAAACTAACCCACGTGATGGGGCCGACTGTGTACAACCGACTGCCGAGTCATGTCACGAATGCGTCGTCATTAACGAGCTTTAAAATGCACCTGAAACGATGGCTTATCGAGCACACTTTTTATAGCTTTAATGAGTTTATGGAGTACGAAATAAGTTCCTAATCATAGATTTAATTTATTCTAATTTTTATATTATTAATATTATTATGTAAAATGTTACATTAGCTACAATACAAATCATATTTTGTAAATAATTTATAATATTGTGACATGTAATACGAATTATTATGAATAAATATATGAATATGAATATGAATATAAGTTCAAATTGACTGTGACGTATACGGGACAAGGCATTCGAAGGACTGATAGGCTTGGATGATAGACTGATGTCTACTACTGATATACTTCTTCTTACTTACTTACTTACTTCTGCTTTGTCTACATGCGCCAGTTCCTTATGTGACGGGTCATAGATTAAGTTAATTTTGTTTTATTTTATTTTTTAGTTTTTGTATTATTTAGTTTTATAGAATATTAACACTAATTTTACGTATAGTAATAATGATACTAACCCCAATGGACTTACGTCTGAAATGAACGATTTTTTTTACTTCTACTACTCCTACCTCCGCCATTTGTACATTTCTCTTTGTTTGTGCAATAAAGTTTAAATAAATAAATATAAATAAATACTACCTATTCAAATAAGCTTGCTTGTACAGTAGAAGGCAAAAATATCTATCCAGACAAATGGCTCCAAAATATGTGAACACGACTTTATTGTTTAAGGTGTAAGAGCATACACATATTTTTAAAACTTTGTTAATGTAAATATATTTGGGGCATTTTCTATGAAAAGGGACCTTATTGTCGATGGCGCTTACGCCGCACAGCGTCGCGCGGCATTGTATTTATATCGGAGAATCGTTTATAATGGCGTAAGCCAAAATAGGCGCCAGTCGTCGAGTTGCGGAAAATCGCCCGAACTACAATACAATACAATGGCGTAAGCGCCATCGACAACAAGGTCCCTTTTTATAGAAAATACCACATTTATGCATTTATTTATCGACTGTACTAGTGTTTACTATTGATATAGTAGTGGATAAAACGATGCACCAAATGCATCTTTTTAGGGTTCCGTACCCAAAGGGTAAAAACGGGACCCTATTACTAAGACTCCACTGTACGTCTGTCCGTCTGTCTGTTTGTCCATTTGTCTGTCACCATCCCATGAACCGTGATAGCTAGACAGTTGAAATTTTTCAACATGATGTATTTCTGTTGCCACTGTAACAACAAATAGTAAAAACAGAATGGAATAAATATTTAAGTGGGGCTCCCATACAACAAACGTGATATTTTTGCCGTTTTTTGCGTAATGGTACGGAACCCTTCGTGCGCGAGTCCGACTCGAACTTGGCCGGTTTTTAGGGTTCCGTACCTCAAAAGGAAAAAACGGAACCCTTATAGGATCACTCGTACGTCTGTCTGTCTATCTGTCTGTCTGTCTGTCCGTCTGTCACAGCCTATTTTCTCCGAAACTACTGGACCAATTAAGTTGAAATTTAGTATACATATGTAAGTTTGTAACAAAAGACGGACATGTAACGTAAACAAATGAATTTTAAACATGGGGGCCAGTTTTGGGGGGTAAATGAGAAAATTAAAAAATAAAGTTTTTCAACCTATATCGTGTTATATATCAAATGAAAAATCTCATTGTGAGAATCTCAAATATATATATTTTTTATAATTTTAGGATAAACAATTTAGAAGTTATTCAAGAAAATAGGCAAAAATGACCATTCCCCCCCTTTATCTCCGAAACTACTGAGTCTAAAATTTAAAAAAAAATACACAAAATAGATCTTTACCTATAGATTACAGGAAAACCTATTAGAAATTGCAGCCAAGCGTGAGTCGGACTTAATTACTTAGTTTTTGATCCGACCACGGGTTTTTTAATGACATTTTACTCACGTTTCACATAAAAAACACATTGTTTAAATTGTGTAATGTACGGAACCCTTGGAACGCGAGTCCGACTCGCACTTGGCCGGTTTATTTATGATTTACGAAGCCAACGAGCAGACAAATTTATGGCATACAACCGTCGCCTATGGACACCTGCAACACCAGGGGTTACAAGTGCTTTGCCGGCCTTTAAGATGAGTGTACTATCTTATCTTGAAGGGTTGATGGTCGTATCGGTCAGGAAATACCGTGGGCGATACTTGCACAGTGTATCTTGCAGGAATGGCAGGTTTTTTCTTATTTTTTTTTTTCAAAAAAGTATGGTACATTTTAAAATTATACTAGGTTCACCAAACATACGTTACGTTTGCATTTATACGTTTGTAGTTAAGTGGCTGTCAACACCCAATGTCCTTCAAATTCATGTTAATTAAGCAGTTTTTAAGAAAAACTATTTGTTTTAGTAAAGCAAAAAAGAAATCGAGTATCTGTATTGAATCGAATAGTCAATAGGATATTTTCACGACAGTGGCGGCGCGGCGCGGCGAATAAATAAAACTGAAACTGGCGACCTGCCAGTCCCGCGGTACAGTCAGAGAGAATATTCACTTTTACAGTGGACTTTAAAAACTGGTGGTTCCAACTTCCACAACTGTTACACTCGCCCTTTTTCATTTCCATCCCGGTTTGATGGTTGCCATTTGGTTTGACGTTAAAAAAGTACGAGGACAAGTGAAACTTGCAGGCCAATTCGAACGTACACTGACATCATCAGAATGATATTTGAATTATTTATTGTTTTTATTTAATCGTGCATTTCGCTCGTACTCCTCCGTTAAATACATTTTAATATTTTTAATTATACAAGCAAAATTTGTATTCAGATTGAGATAGTTCTAAGCTTATGTGAATTTGACTTTTTGACAAAAAAATGCCTCCTATAATAAAACGAAATGATTGATGTCATTACAATGAGCATAAAACAGCTTATGAAAATATAATAAAATTGTGGCGTTGTAGTAGAAAGCAAATGAAGATTATCAAAAGCTATATAAAAAAATATAGCAGAAAAATCCGTGAAGTCATTGAAATTAGAAAACATAGAAATTTTAATCGAAACGAAGGTTTTAAGATTTCATCTCAGTAAATGTAAGCGGAAACAAAAGAATATCGTGAGTGTTGTGTTTCGATCCGGTGACTGGGGACGCGAAAAACGTCCAAGTTAGTAAACAAGAGCAAGTGCGGGTAGTACGAAAAACGCGTGCGCCTAGAAGATGTTGACGTCAACTTTAGCCAGTCTTCTCCGAGACCACGGAGGGGGAGGGAGGGTAAATTTATAACTTATTTTACGCGATTATAAGTCCCGTCGTTGTGAATAATAATATTTTACACAATTATTTGTGTATGAACCACAGATTATGCCCCTTCGTTTGTTTTTTTTTCAAAATGTATTGATTATTATAAGAATTAGCAGCGAAAAAATAATAGGTTACTATGCAAATTTTTAAAAGCTTCCATCTCTTATAATAATCAATCAATCTTATAAATTATAGGGATAACTCCGCCTTTGTACATTGTATATATTTATGTTCTTTTATTGTGTTTGT
This sequence comes from Cydia strobilella, assembly GCF_947568885.1. Lineage (NCBI taxonomy): Eukaryota > Metazoa > Arthropoda > Insecta > Lepidoptera > Tortricidae > Cydia > Cydia strobilella. Next base: position 19,783,127 of record NC_086048.1, read on the forward strand.
AATCTGTCTTATGTACAATAAAGTGTTTACATACATACATACATACAATCAAAAAATCTAAAAGAGAAACGATAGTGACAAGATGTGGTCAGTATACATCAATTTGCTTAAAAATATTTTTATTCAATGTTAACATCCAGAGAGGAAAACGAGGAGTACGTTTGAATGGAGAACCGGTCACATGACTTTCTCTTTCGTCTTAAAGGCAAGCGAGAATGAAATTTGACATCTGACTGTACAGTATCTCTGTCTTAAAAAGCGCAAGGAGCGAATATATTGAGTGCTTCACCGATTTACTATTTGAACGCGCGCCATTGTTGCCGCGAATATTCTTCATAGCGGCAGACACTGCACTTACACTTCGTATTATAAATAACAAAGTGTTGACAAAAGGAAGAATATAAAATCTCTATTCGCTGGCGCTTTTCGCTACATACGGTTTTTCCCGCTTACACTGACGGCCCAATTTGAACAATGCTTAGGTATAATATGTCATTAATTCATTCTTTTAAATGGCTTCAGTCCAGTGGGCCTATTTCGCCAGTATTAAGGTCTTAGGAGCAATGATTACGACTAAAATTGTACCGTTAGTACAAGACAGTGTACGGTTACTTTTTTATTATTAGCTCTTGTAAGGAGATAGGACTTTACAAGGGCCACGGTACTTGGCGTTGACGCCAGAACGACGGATATAGTCGTATCTAGATTAATTCTTCATTATCCGCACACTTCCACATTAGTTTACTGCATAATAAGCTATGAGTATTACACTTTAAACAACGTTAATGAGCAAAAACAAAGAAATTTATCACGAATCGATATCACCAAGATCCCGGTCGACAAACAACTCGGTTTAATATATGTCACACCGATGCGATACTTATCTGTCAGTGTCAAAAGTGTAATTTCTTCGACCAAAGACGTCACTTTGACACTGACAGATCGATATCGTATCGGTGTGATATCTTATAAGCATTGGGCCGTGAATGTTTTAAGGTTGGAGTTGCTTGCAAATATTTGACAGATTGAAAAAGCCGGATCCGTTTCGTTGTATAAAAGAGCACGACGTTTTCTTATATTGAGTGCATCTATATAAATCTCCAAACTTCGAACCAAAATGCAAAATCAAGTAAGTATTTTTATAAACTAAACATTTTTGGGTATTATGATCCGAGTTTTGAAATTTAAACGTACATAGGAAAACTTAGATAAAAAAATACAGTGTTCCGTTATTTTGAATAGTATCAAAACGCAAGTTCATTTTCCTGACTTTTGTTTTAGTTTCGTGCTCAGAGGAACAATACCATAGAAGTAACTAGGGTAGGGGTTAAAAGGGAAAATACCACTCTGTCACATTAATTGTATACGAATGTTCATGCAAAAAATATAAGTTACTCTGTAACTTTATAACATATTATACAGTGGGGGAAAAGGCAATCGCAATGTAACAGACAATTAAGGAAACAAACTTGAAACTCTAGGTCCATGGGGTCCCAGCGCGCATAAGTTGTTTGTAGAAATCGCGAAGCGTCTGGTTGACGTAACTGGTGACCGAAGAGCTGGCGGCTTTCTCGCACAACGTATCAGCATTGCGATACAGCGGGGAAATGCCGCCAGCATCCTTGGTACAATGCCTCAAGGGCCTATTTTAGATTTAAGCTAGTTATTAATTTCGTTTACGTAGTACCACTGTATATATCTTGTATGTTAGTATTAGTTATATATTATGAATATTATGATATAAGGCTTTTGTAAATAATTAATACGCTAAATCAGGAAACAAATATACTAACAGAAAGATGCAACACAATTTCCGTGCCTATTCGTGCCTATGCGCTCAAAAACCGGCATCGCTGACGTAGGCGAGAAAACCGCTAGGCTCAAATGGGACTGGGCCGGTCACGTTTACCGCATGCATCCGGAGAGGTGGGCTAGCTTAGTCATCAAGTGGATGCCGGTAGAGGGGCGTGGACGGGGCAGGCCCAAACGGAGATGGCGGGATGACCTGGACAGCTTCCTGAACAACTGGCCGGAGGAAACACCAAATGTGTGAATCAAGGGGAGAGGCCTTTGCCCCGCAGTGGGACACTTAGATAGGCTACGAAAAAAAAAAATCGGCAGCTGAAATATTTCACGGATGACATTTTAATTTAAAACAAAACAAAAGCCGCAGATGTTACGCATCGGCATTGATCAGAAGCACAAAACATCTCTCTTCAGATAAAAATTAAATCAACGAACAAATTGGAAGCTACTCGATGCCAACTCACAATCAAAACCCAATCACAAAGTATAATCTACAGCTGAGACCGTGTTGGATTTAATATTCGAGACATTTGCATAAACATTGGGCCAATATGCAGATTAGGACGCAGGGTTGACCAATGTTTGGCCAACACGATTACCCAATTTTCTTCCAATGAAACCGTATAACCTTTATGAAAACCTGTCGGGAAATGCCATGCCATGGAATAAAACGTCATCAACCATCAAGGGGCCGAAATAAAAAAGGACAAAGTGCGAGTCGGAATCGCCCACCGAGGGTTCCGTACTTTTTAGTATTTGTTATTATAGCGGCAACAGAAATACATCATCTGTCAAAATTTTAACTGTCTAGCTATCACGGTTCATGAGATGCAGTCTGGTAACAGACAGACGGACAGACGGACAGAGGAGTCTTAGTAATAGGGTCCCGTTTTTACCCTTTGGATACGGAAGTCTAATATATTTTGTCGGTTTTTGTTAGCCACATTTTGATAAAAATTGGTGGATAAAGTTCGTTTGAAATAGGAGTTCTGTACATAATAATCGCAATTTTTTTTTTCTCAATATTTTATTGCAAATTCACAAAGTAATTGTACAGGTGGTAAACTTATAAGCTAGGTCTTTGTGAACCCTGTTGGGCACTGCAATATACTATAACTACAACTATAACTATAATTTACAATTCCAAGGAGAGGAGAATTTTTGATTAATTATTTTAACATACAATCATTATAAGCAAATGTAAAAATAAGAATTTAAATGTCAAAAATACACTCTTCGTGTCGAAAGTTTTAATCAGTTTTAATTGCAATGTCATTTGTCATTTCACAGTATGCATACAAAATTTATATATCTGAATATTGTCTTCGGTTACCGCGATAGTTACTCATGAAATAAAACTATGAAAACGGATTATATCGCGTATATTGAATTTATAATACATCCCGACGTTTCGAACTCTTTACAGCGTTCGTGGTCAACGGGTGACTGAGGAAAAATTACAAAATGCAAAAATACCCACATACTAAAATAATGAACAATCATAGACTACAAACTTTAAGGCTGGTTGTACATGCAAAATCGGTTCATAAGGCTAGTTATACACTATAATTATTTTTCAAGTAAAGATATATATATATACGCGATAAAAAACTATGCCGGCTCCAACCCTACACCACGGACCCGAGAAGATTTAATTCCCTCCTAAATTGTAGGAGGGTATCCCAATATGGGACCGGCAACAAACTCGGCGGGACACATCTTTTCAAAACATCAGAATGTCCAGCATCATCCAACACTACGGTCTCACAGTCTATGTCTCGCTTGCTCCTTTATCAGGTGGACTACAGGATCCCAAGCTGGTGGTAGAGAAAAGCCATCTTCCCTATTAAAGTTTGGATATTTCTTAATCTCAATGGCCTCGCGCAGCATTCTGGGTATGTAACGCTTCTCCTTGGCAAGAACCAGAGGCTTATCAAACTTGATTGAGTGATTGGCTTTATCCATGACATGCTCACAGACAGCAGACCTAGGTCTGCTACCTGATAAAGGAGCAAGCGAGACATAGACTGTGAGACCGTAGTGTTGGATGATGCTGGACATTCTGATGTTTTGAAAAGATGTGTCCCGCCGAGTTTGTTGCCGGTCCCATATTGGGATACCCTCCTACAATTTAGGAGGGAATTAAATCTTCTCGGGTCCGTGGTGTAGGGTTGGAGCCGGCATAGTTTTTTATCGCGTATATATATATATCTTTACTTGAAAAATAATTATAGTGTATAACTAGCCTTATGAACCGATTTTGCATGTACAACCAGCCTTAAAGTTTGTAGTCTATGATTGTTCATTATTTTAGTATGTGGGTATTTTTGCATTTTGTAATTTTTCCTCAGTCACCCGTTGACCACGAACGCTGTAAAGAGTTCGAAACGTCGGGATGTATTATAAATTCAATATACGCGATATAATCCGTTTTCATAGTTTTATTTCATTATATATCTGAGTTACGAAAACGTATTATACTCGTATTGTCGTAACTCAACGGAAAATTACATATTTTTTATGTCTAAACTAACAAAAAAAATCCTGAGCAAAAAAAATCGTCTCCAAAAGTAAAATGGGACCGTGAACTCGTACCATTGGCAAAAAGTAATCAAATCACGAATCCGTATGAACTGTCCGTCCTTTCTATCCGTCATGTTGGTTTTTTCAATGGCTTTTACCCTCCAAGGCAAAACGTCAGGTATATAAATATAACCACCTACCGTATCTCGTGAATACAGCGTTGTTGTGAATGAATGAATGAATGTTTATTTGTATCAAACAATGAAATGAATGTGTATTGTGTTTTTGAATTTCAAGTAGTACCAAAAAAAGTAATGGATGAGTTTGATCAAAAATAATATATCTATTATGCAGAAATGACCGGGTGTAAAGTTATAAGGGATATTCACGGTGATATTTGGTTTTTGTTTTGCATTCAAAATGAAAAAGCGATTGAATAGTTTTACACTAACTACGTAGTACAGTAGCGATAACTTATAAGATTTAAAAAATACTAATTTTGTTTATTTTTTACATATAGTTTCTCAACCACATATCAAACCTAATAATATTTATTCGTGTTGTCCTAAGTAGTAGTTTAAGTCATAATCATAATATACCTAAATAAATACCTATAAATTAAACAATATAAGTACACCACAAATAAAAAAATAAGCGTGGCAAGCACATCTCACCCAAATTGTACAAAATTGGAAGTAGGGCGCCATCGTAGTGACGTCATCATCATATGTAGTACAGAATGTACACATTAACCCACTTTATTATAGGCTTTACTGTAGAGATTTAGCTGCTTGCCAAAAATGCAACTATAGAAAAAATCTGATGGAATCCCATACAACTTGAATCTTAATTCGTAGTGGTACGGTTTAGTTTGTGAACTGTAAATTAAATGAACTTTTCTTTCATAAAATTACGTGTCAAAGAGCCAAGACGCCGGTTCGATTCCGGACTCGGGCATGGTCACTATTTCTTTAGTATATGACATCTATTTCTGTTAATAATTTATATACAGGATGGCTACAAAATAAGTGCATTCCCGTTGCCAGGGAGGTTTTGGGAGCATACTGAGCAACTTTTACTATGGGACCAACCATCGCGGATTTTTTTTTACCCCCTTAGAAAATGGACCAGCCAAAATTTATGAAACAGCCAAATCTTTTTTCGCGACAATATAACAATACACCAAAATACATCACAGTACATATATCGCGATGATATGACAAGTGACAAAAACGCGACCATGATACCGGTGCTGAATAAACAACATAGGTCTAAATAATTAAATTAAAAAAAAAATTAAATTAAAAATCATTTATTGCAGACTAAAAGGTCCATACATGGTTAGCAAACATTTCAATCTTATTACTAGTGTTAATAATGCAGTATGTAAAATACGTACTTCCTTGTTAGTTGCATTACAATATAGATATAGGACTAGGAGGAATACTTATATACCAGTTTGATGAAAATCATTCTATTTAACCTTATTTTAAAATATGAACTTGTAGTTCTCAGCCTCTATGTACTTCCACCGTTTACCGTAGCAGCAATTTAAAACGAGAATTTAAAAGCATGGGCAACTCATTAAAATTTGTTTACTATTAACAAAGATAGATATAACTCCGTAATAGATGGATACAGTCTAAGGAAAAAACGTGCCTCGAAAATCAAGAAAATTTGATTCTCGTTCAGAGGGCGCTACTAGTTTTGGCCTACAGTCGTATAGATGGCGTTGACGGTTTCGTTTGTTATTTAACAATTTTAACGCATATCAGTGAAAGAACATGGGTCAAAATCATAAAAATAATTAATGCAAATAAATCATGTTATACGTAGGTAACAAAGTAGGACACCAGCAATGAATTATCGTCATCTCACTAACGTCCAGGCCTCGTATAGGTATGTAGTATGTTTACATATCGTGTTTCCAGTATCAGTAAAGGCACAGCTCATTCAGTAAAGGTATCAGCTCATTCGATAGGTTAATAAGTATAGTGAGCTTGACGACACCAGCCAAAATCTATGAAACAGCCAAATCTTTTTTCGCGACAATATAACAATACACCAAAATACATCACAGTACATATATCGCGATGATATGACAAGTGACAAAAACGCGACCATGATACCGGTGCTGAATAAACAACATAGGTCTAAATAATGCAATATGTAAAAGACGTACTTCCTTGTTAGTTGCATTACAAAAAAAATATAGATATAGGACTAGGACTACTTATATACCAGTTTGATGAAAATCATTCTATTTAACCTTATTTTAAAATATGAACTTGTAGTTCTCAGCCTCTATGTACTTCCACCGTTTACCGTAGCAGCAATTTAAAACGAGAATTTAAAAGCATGGGCAACTCATTAAAATTTGTTGACTATTAATGAAGGTTGTTACTATTTCCAGTTTTACAAGTATAAAACTCTTCTGTTTGAGGTAGTATAACTTTCTTTTTAGCAAAACATTTTTGGTAAATTCATCATTCACGAGTGTATGTACAGCAAAAAACTTACTGTTTCTTTAGTACCTTTGGCATTATGCCTTTAGCATGCTGAAATATATATTTCAGTTTATTATTAAGTGAGTTATTATTCTCTAGGTATTTTAATATGGAAACACTCCAGCGATTCAATTAATATTTAGTTAATATATTAAAATTGGACACACACGTTTTTAAGTCTAGATGAAACTCCCCTCTTATATTTATAGCTAGCTAGCTAGCTATTTCTATTTATATACATAACAATGAAACCCCCACCGTCCTCATCTACCCTAATTTCCCTCATAAGTGCCCCCACCCGTACTCAAAATAATAAATCTGTCGTCTCCAGTCATTTTGTCTCGCTGACTTTTCATTCCTTTTTCGTCCTTTTCTCTCACGGCTCCCAGTTCACCTCATTTGTGGGCTTAATCGACAAGAAACGACGATATGATACGATTACGTCCCATCACGTTATATCGTGCCTGGTTCAATAGCGCTACCACAGGCTAAAGTTATAATAAACATTATTTAGAGGCATCACGAAGAAGATAAAACAGTTAGATGGAAATTGTTTACTCTGTGATTTTTAAATGTCTTTTGGTGCCTTTATATGCAAATACATGAGAAAGAACGTTCATTCAGTACAGGAATTTTAGCTTTCAACAGAATCGTGTTGTAAATTCCTAGTTCCATATTCTCTTGATGCTTTCGTTCGTTAAAAAGATATAATTTGAATACCCGAGTCTCCGTTCAGTGTAACTATTATAATTTGTTTTTAAATTTTGTTGTAGGAATTTTAACGAGATTTTAAATAAATATAAAAAGTGGAGCTTTTCGATGAATGTGTTGGTGAATTAAAATAATTAAATATTCGTTATAATGTGGCATACATTTTTATATTAAAGGTAAAGAAAGAATACTTAGAAACGGAAAAAAAATACGGCAGTTTTCGGATTTTTTCATATACGTTGATTTGAAAACCGACGTCGGCCCTTATGTTTTAGCACGGTAGAAATAATCACCAAAATATTTAATTGAAACAGTTACATAAGATAAGTACTTTAAAATTATTCTAAAAACCAAAGTTACTAAAGTAGACCTAAATTGAAACTGTACATAAGTAAACTAATTTTAAAGAATAGAATAAAGAATAAAGATCATTTATTTTCAGCTAAAGGTTACAGACATTCCAGGGGTCTCCGCACTAGGCAGTGCCTGTATCGCGGGGAACCAATTACAATTTAAATATCAGACTTTGTTACAATTAAAAACTATCATTTAGTAAGAAACTACTAACTACAAACTAAGGCTTAATCTAGACACAATATTGAAACTAAATTTAGTTAAATTTTAATCATATTAATCAGTGCATCTCGCCTCTAGTCATAAATTCATTTGTAAGGGATTGTGAGGGTATTAATGGGAAGCGTATTTTACTAACAAAAATCAGAATACGCTTCCGTGTGGGAGGTTATCTACGCCTCATTATAGACCGCGGGCCAGGAACAGATTTCATGACCAATCGCCTCCCGGGCGAAAACTTGTATAGTGGTTAATGGCTATGTATGATGAACCCTCGTGAACGTCAGCTGCCGCTCCGTTGGTGGGTTGAGGAATGGCAGCAAATAAACTCTATAAAATTTTTTTGTCATCGCCTCCCGCTTGATACTTTGTCAGATGATAGTTCAGATGCTATTGTAAATAAACAATATCGTCAGCCGATTGTATCGCTGTGGAAAGACCGTCAGCTGGTCACATGAACATGTAAAAAAGAAAATTATTTTCAGTCATCGGCGTCATCGCCTCCCGTTTGATACTTTGTTAGATGATAGTTTAGATGCTATTGTTAATAAAACAAATCGTCAGCCGGTTGTATCGCGGTGGAAAGACCGTATTACGCGCTTCGGTAGCTGCCATTCCTCAACCCACCAACGGAGCGGCAGCTGACGTTCACGAGGGTTCATCATACATAGCCGTTAACCGCTATACGAGTTTTCGCCCGGGAGGCGATGACTAACGAAATTTGCGCCTGGCTCGCGGTCCATTACGGAAACGCCCGTGATAATAAAAACCACGAATCACATGAACACAGATTATACAACACCAGGCCAGTCTCTTAGGAGTCCAAGTTATCTCGCCATCGACGATGACTCATTCGGAATTCGGCAGACGTGACCAACCTGAATACAGTATGAATTTCATGAAATGATTTTTTCGGCTCGGGCCTTAAACAAAAGGTATAATATTGTTTCCTATTGTTTCCGTTATGCAGTGAGTACTAAAAACTCCATCATAAGTAAACGGGAACAAGCTATTTAAAACCAATTTTACCATCTTATTTATCTATCTTATTCATGAAATAACCCATTCATAGATAACTATTTTTGATATCCCCATTAAAATTAAATTGTCCTTCAATAAGCTGTTACAAAAATTAGAACTATAAAGGATGACTCACGTTAGACCGGGCCGTGTCCGGGCCGGAGCTTCCGGCGCTTCGTTTTCTATGGAAAGCATCACGTGATCACCTGTCATGTCATAGAAAAGTAAGCGCCGGAAGCTCCGGCCCGGACACGGCCCGGTCTAACGTGAGTCATCCGTAATACTATTATATTAATTGCTTTCTAACGACATTGGTTGCTTTGGCACGCGCCAAAAACTGCTCTCCTTAAAAGAAACATAGGCTTTTGTTTATCAGATTAGGGCCCGAGCCGAAAAAAAATCATCTCTATTCCACTTCAACTTAGCTGCTTTTAGGGCTAAGTCTAGAAATCGGGAGTGGTGTATCGTTTACATCGGTACATATTATGTAATCTATGACAAGGCTCGTGGAATGTCGTACTGTAAACAATTTTATTTCTGTACTGTGCCAAAAGTGAACATAGATTTTTAGTTTTGTTAGGGGATTTAGTTACATGTTCGTTTGTACGAAAGGAAATCATCATTATCATATCAGCCCTTTATCGCCCACTGCTGAGCATAGGCCTCTCTTCCAGTACGCCACTTGTCCCGGTCCTGAGCTAATCTCATCCAGAAGTGACCCGCAACCTTCCGAAAGGAAATATTACCGTGTTATTATGAAATGCTACACGTATTATTTATTCCGAAACGTAATTTTAAGGTGACCCAAACGACATACGAGAACGCCGTTCTGCCTTATTCTGCGTCAATTTACGTCAGCTGTCACTCCAGCGGTATCTGGGACGCACGAACGGACCTTTTTCACCCGGGTGCCCACATTTTTTATAATATAGAAGGCAAACGAGCAGAAAAATCGCTAGTATATATCTGAGTAATAAACACATTTATTAGCAAGAAAGATTTTCAGCTCATTATTATGAGAGGTTTATCCAAAGTTTTAGGAAGTTCAGTATGAAAATAAATTATTATATTTTGATAGTCATAACGAAAGGCGGTTCTAGAAGTAAGGGCAAATCACCTAGCGTGGTACGGGCATGTGATGCGGAGGTATGAAAGTCATGTGAAGAGAAAGGTATTAAGAATGAATGTGGAGGGAGGTACGAGGAGAGGAAAACCGAGGAAAAGGTGGATGGACTGTGTGAGAGATGATATGAAACGAACGCAAGTGAAAGATGAGATGACGGGTGACAGAGAGGTATGGAAGAAAAAGACATGCTGCGCCGACCACAAGTCAATGGGACAAGGGCAAGCGAATGATAATTATGATGAACGAAAGGCACTTCACTTTTGCGGTTAGGTGAATATTATTCCATTACCAGAATGGCCCCTAGTACCACTCTATGAACATCCGCCTCGGAATGGCGTGTGTCCATTTAAAGCCATCCGGCAGAAAATAAAGCTGCCCGAAGCTCTCGGTTTATTGTTTGGGGACCAGCGAAATATGCTAATTAGTCTTTGTTCTTTGACCTTGAGGTTGATTCTAATTTAACAATTTGTTACGGTTTTATACTGGTTTTGATACGAATGATTCACGGTTAGTTTCACTAGCAACGTAGCAACAACAACAACCCGTTACCCGTGAAAAAGATGCATGTAACTGCGTCAAAATATCAGCTCTAAAACAATACAAAAGGTAATCACGGTCCTTATCCCGGTAGATATAAGTCTGGTTTTGATACGACCTTGACGATAGTGTTGGTGATTGGCGCGCATCTTACGCACGACTTTCACATTATTTCGCATGTACCAATCAGTATGTTAGGGACGAATGAATGTTGATGGATGGAAAGCGAATGGTAGACCTAAAAAACCGGCCAAGTGCGAGTCAGACTTGCGCACGAAGGGCTCCGTACCATTATCTATAAAAACGGCAAAAAAATCATGTTTGTTGTATGGGAGCCCCCTTTAAATATTTATTTTATTCTGTTTTTAGTATTTGTTGTTATAGCGGCAACAGAAATACATTATCTGTGAAAATTTTAACTGTCTAGCTATCACGGTTCATGAGATACAGCCTGGTGACAGACTGACAGACAGACAGACAGACAGCGAAGTTTTAGTAATAGGGTCCCGTTTTTACCCTTTGGGTGCGGAACCCTAAAAACGATGGATGGATTGTGTGAAAGAGAGGAGTAAGTGCTGAGGTGACGAAAGATAGAGGAGAATGGAAGAGAAAAACATGTTGTGTCGTCCCCACATAACGTGGGATAAGAACAGAAAGAAGAAGAAAAAATACCAATCAGAGTGAGCGATCTTCAAGCTCTTATAAAAATAACCCGAAAACCGTATTAAATTATTAAATCTGAGCCTCTAGAGTATAACACTCTATGAACATCCGCCTTGGAATAGTGTGTGTCCATTTACAGCCATCCGATGCCTATTACAGCCGCCAGGAACTCTTGGTTTGGTTAATTGTTCGGGAACCAGCGAAATATGCTAATTGGTCTTTGATCTTTGACCATACTAATGCGCTAAATCTACCCTCATCTAAACCAGATGTATAATATATATAGATAATAATGTTATTTTTATAGCAGATCAGATCTCATTTCGATAGTGAACAATAAATTGTAGGTATATCCACTAAGATAAAAAATATTTATGTATTACTAAAATTGTTATGAAACTAAATACGCCTCATGTCTATAAACATCTTCACACAACTGAGTAAATATTTGTGCGAAGTTTATTGAACTTAATAATACATCTATTTACCGAGAATAAATTGAGCGAGAGATATATTACAACAACAACTACAAACAACAACCATGAAGTCTCTTCTTCGAAATAAAGATATTTTATTTATTTATTTATATTATGTAGATACAGTATCATGAGAAAAAAGGAAATGTTATTTACCTAATGTTACCTCATCTGTCTACCTACTCATTATTATATTTATATATCATAGATATTATAAATTCCAAAGGAACTATGTTTATTATAGTTGGTCAATCCAATTTGACAGTCAGTATATAACAACCAGGAAAATTATACTTATCCCTTTCTTTTGGGCGCTAGTACAAATGTATGTAAAATACAAAGATAGTATGATTCTCTCTGTCTATGTTTGAAATGAGACAGTCCTTTGACGAACTTTACCTTTTCACGCTTAAACCACTGAACCGATTTAAACAAAAACTTGATTTGAAGAATGTCCGAGGTCCGGGGAAGGAACTTCGTTATCTTCTTCTCTATTTCTTTCTCTCTAAATAAATTTCAACGCTTCGTTTTGCTTTTCTTTGACATTAAAAAAATATATTTTACCAAAAACTCGTTCCTTGTGTCACATTGTATAATCTTCGTGTTAGTTTGACAATGAGTCACGTTCAAACCAAGTTGGATCCTTCGGCGAGTTGACTAATCCACCCGCAAAAGGATTTTGAGGAGGTCTTAATGGACTACGGGTACCTTTGAGACGTGGTACAAGGTGTAAGATATTCTCTTTCTTAGCTAGAAAAATCCACAATATGTTTTCGTACATGCCGACTGGCCCTACCACTCTTATTTATCAAGCCAACTTAACAAGGTTGTTGACGGTTCCAGACTTAAGTGGCAGTGGGCGGGACACATTGCTCGTAGGTCCGATGGCCGATGGGGCAGGAAGGACCGCAAACCAGAAAACGCAGCAGGTAAAGAAACACAACCAGATGGTCCGACGATCTGGTTAGGATCGAAGGCAGCCGATGGGTATGATGTTGATGATGACTCATTGACCCAAAAAGGGATTTCCGCCTCAGACACAAGAGAACGTGCCTCATCTCGTGGGTACTCCGAAGTCAGCCAGATCTTTTAGGGCTTCATCACTCCAGCGCTATCTGGGGCGGCTGATACTGGATAGTTAGCAATAATATGAGGTTAGCACCCCTACAGACATTTTTATATCCAGGGGTGCTAAGCTAATTGTAAAGTGCCGCCTCCACCTGGGTCTGATACAAGAGAAAAGCCAATATGGTCTTATGAAAAGATGCCAAGACCGCGCGAAGTAAAGGGTAAATCAGTCGGAATGCCGATTACAACTAAAAAATCAGTCAGGATATACAGGATGGCTAAAAAATAAGTGCATTGTATTTTTTACAAGTAGTACACTACTATTTAAACATATAAATAAACGAAATAATTTATTTTATTTTTTTCTAAACCGTAAAATGATTTAATATTAGTATGTCTCACAACAGTTTAAATTCGATAATTTATTTCGTTTTATTTCGTTCTCGCACCGCTCGCCGTCGGCAGGCAGTTCATCATCAGCCTCACACCCTAGAACCCAAATGGTCGCGCACTGTGCAGTTTAAGAGGAATTTCTTCCCGTGGACGCTACGGCTGTGGAATGAGCTCCTTGCTAAAGTTTTCTCGATAGGCTATAAGTATGCGGTTCTTCAAAAAATTACCGTACAGATTTTAAAGGATCGGCAACCCGCAAGTGACACAGAGTTTCAGCCGTTCATAGGCTACGATGACCTCTTATCCATCATACCAGCTAGCCGTATGCTTGTTTGCCACCGTGGTATAAAAAATATGACAGAGAGAAGAGAAAGAGAGATACACGCTTGTCGCTCATGCCTCGTCCTTCTTTTGTTTCTCAGCTCCACTGTTCGCAGGATTAAAAGAACTAAGTCGCCAACTTGAAGCCTACACGTGCCTACCCTTTTTCTGCCACTTAATTGATTCACTCAAGAATTGCCTAGCTAGGATTATGTGGATTTAGTTTAGGCTGTAATGAATGTCTGATGTAGACTTGGATCAGATTAGTAGAATAGGAACTCGTGACTATTAAAGTACCTACGTATAAGCTATTAGCTTTACACCGATTCGAATGGAACAAAGTGAGGCAGTGTCATTATTAAACTTTACATTTTCATAGACATTGGCCATTAATGATGACATTGTCTCACATTATCCTTCCAAATTCAATGCAGTTTGCTTGATCTGATTTTAGCTCGTTTTCATAGTGTGTGGTGTTCATGTGAAAAAATTTCACAATATAAAATTTTCTACCGCCTCGTGAAAGAATATCTTAAAACTACAAGTTTCTTTACATAACAGAGTTTACCCAGAACATGAGGCCATAGTTGAGAATAGGTGACAAGACTATGGTAAAAATTCTAAACAACTTATAATATAAACACTAAAATTGCGAAAAGTAGTTGCTTGTGAGAATATTCTCATTAAGAAGTGAATTGTTTATTATAATTATTATTATTATTATTTATTTTATTATAACCTAAATATATTATAAGAATATAGAAAATTTTAATTAAAATTAACATTGAAAAAATGCCGTTAGGTGGGCCAGGACAGATTCGTATTAAGGCAGTTGGGTTTTAGGCCAGAATCTAAGTAAGTACGACTCTGTTGAGGTCTGATTAGCTATAGGTATGTTTCTGAATAAAGCAGTTTCGACATACGACTTATGATATGGAAGTCACTTTCTCTTTAAACCAATTTCTGAGTAGGACAGATTCGATAAAGGGGTCCCGTGACATGACAGTACTACGTCAGATTGGTAACGAGTTGGATTAGGACTAATGCAGTTTCTTATCTCATCCGATTAGCAACGATTCGATTAAGAAATTGAACAGAATCTTTTAATGATGAATAACGTCACACTAAATCAATAGGTAGGTAGGTTAGGTTCGTTAGGTTGCTTTAGATGCCTGAAGGGCAAACCGCCGAGAAATAGGAGCTCCGCATAGCGGGGCTCCGTCGACTCAGGGTAAGAAGAAAATGTTCAATGGACAAGTATCTATTTTGGCATAATGGTACATATTTTGTGGATAATTTTTTTTTTTTTTTTTATAACAGAATCCGATCAACATCGAATCGGTCGTAATCGGAATTACACATACTAAGATTCCAATATGTAATTTTCTGTCCTACTCAGAATTCGGCATTATGAGAATCTGAAGTGCTAGGAATTTGAGATTTTAATAACCTAACATTTTAGGAACTTGGATAACTTAGAAAATGCCCTATTCATAATCAAACCTATTTAGAATCCGAATTAAATAGAAACTGGCAACCTTAGAGTCGTACTTATTTACTCAGATTAAGGCCTAAACCTCAACTGATTTAATACGAATCTGTCCTGGCCCGCCTAAAGGAAAAAATGTTCTTTGTGTACCCATAAGTGAAGCGACAAAGTTCAATAGGTACATAGATTAGTCTCGTTTAATACGTGATCCAATTTCTAGTTAAAATAAAACAATGAAATTGAAATTAATAGCGCTATCGCCCCTACCATAACATAGCTTGTCGTTAAGCGCCAATAACCTTTGCAAATCTTGATTGGCTGTATAAAACTTTAGTACAACGGTATCGTAAACAAGAACCACAATTTGCGAGTAATACCATTCATTATGTATTACTCAGATTAAGGCCTAAACCTCAACTGATTTAATACGAATCTGTCCTGGCCCGCCTAAAGGAAAAAATGTTCTTTGTGTACCCATAAGTGAAGCGACAAAGTTCAATAGGTACATAGATTAGTCTCGTTTAATACGTGATCCAATTTCTAGTTAAAATAAAACAATGAAATTGAAATTAATAGCGCTATCGCCCCTACCATAACATAGCTTGTTGTTAAGCGCCAATAACCTTTGCAAATCTTGATTGGCTGTATAAAACTTTAGTACAACGGTATCGTAAACAAGAACCACAATTTGCGAGTAATACCATTCATTATGTATTACTCAGATTAAGGCCTAAACCTCAACTGATTTAATACGAATCTGTCCTGGCCCGCCTAAAGGAAAAAATGTTCTTTGTGTACCCATAAGTGAAGCGACAAAGTTCAATAGGTACATAGATTAGTCTCGTTTAATACGTGATCCAATTTCTAGTTAAAATAAAACAATGAAATTGAAATTAATAGCGCTATCGCCCCTACCATAACAGCTTGTTGTTAAGCGCCAATAACCTTTGCAAATCTTGATTGGCTGTATAAAACTTTAGTACAACGGTATCGTAAACAAGAACCACAATTTGCGAGTAATACCATTCATTATGTGCTAATAGGGGTCTGCAGACGTTAGGGCAGAAAAGAAGCGAGATTCGAACATTAAGAGGGCGTAAAACCGGAAAATTTTAAGGAGACAAAAGATTATGGCGCGCCGCGCGAAACTTGTGAGGGAAGGAATAGCCATCGCACAGGTTTTTACCTTAATTTATCTTAATTACTCGTTAAAAATTTTGCTTGTCAGTTCCCTCGGTTATATCACTAGCTATATTATACTGAAATTATAATGCTAATGCTATGGAAAATTTTACTTTTGTTGTGCTTTTTTTCTACCGAGCCTTTTAAGGTTTCGGTTAAAGTGTAGTTTAGTTAGTTAGTTCATGGCATTTTCCCTTGATTATATCGTTCAAAAATTCAATAAAAACTACAATTATGCATCCATGCATGCATGTTTTATTTTTATTTTTGTAATCATAATATATATCGTTTGAACACCGGAAAAAATAAAGATACTTTTTGTAAACTTTCATATTATTTTATTAAAGAATATTTAAAATGTTGAAAAATTTTGAGCTGTTGCAACGCTGAGCGTGATGACGTCACATGTTGGACGGTCCAACTGACGTTTGCTACTAATGACACTTACGTGAACTAATCTGTCGAACGCGTGACGTCACGTGACGTTTCGCGTGTTTCGCTCACTAGCTTTTCGCGGGCAAATGTTTGTATTTTTTATTTTAAGCAATTATTATTTATCGTATGGCATGTCACTGGATTACATATTATAAAAGGAAAACAAAAAACTTATATTTAGAATTCGCCCTTCCCAGGTACGCGACTGCAATTTTAAGTAATTAAATGATAATTTAATAACGGAAATGCATTTTTTGTAACATGATATAATGGTAACAAACATCCGAATAACAAATATTTCGTTCGAATATAAACTTCATGCAGGGGCTAATTTTGCTTTAGGCCTCTCTTTAAAAATGTTACTGATACGTGGTTACTCGCAAGGCACTTTGCTCGCACGCATATATATACAAGCGAAATGCACGGGCGAGTGGTGTCAAAATGAGATCAAATGGACACCAATTTGTGTGTTCGAATTAACCTCAAGTTCTGGCGACTGGCCAACCGCAGAGAGATTACAGTGCGCTTAAACGTATTTTGGGAAATACTTGCCTTTTCCGAATGTCAGGTTTTAACTTATCAAAGGTCTGAAGCTTTATTTTTCTGTACGTTCGTTTGTGGATTTTAGGATTGTGTTATAATAACAGAGTCGCACCATAAAAAATCATGATTATTCGTGTTAAATTGTGAAATTTTAAATCAGTGTAATGAAAATTATATCTCAAAATTAAATTAAGTATCTAGTATATCCTACAAGTATACATTTGTATCGGTTTACATCTTTTTAAATTCAATTTCTTTAATTAATTATGATGTATTTTTTAAGAACCAATGTTCAGAATGATTTAATTAAATATTAACACGACTATTTAAATAAAACTATGAAAACGGATTATATCGCGTATATTAAATTTATAATACATCCCGACGTTTCGAACCCTTTACAGCGTTCGTGGTCATCCGGGTGACACCCCAATATACGCGATATAATCCGTTTTCATAGTTTTATTTCATGAGTAACTATCGCGGTAACCGAAGACAATATTACGACTATTTAGGATAAACATTTTTACAATTATTGTTTAAATAAAAACGGCCAAGTGCGAGTCGGACTCACGCACGAAGGGTTCTGTACCATTACACAAAAAACGGCAAGAAAATCATGTTTGTTGTATGGGAGCCCCACTTAAATATTTATTTTATTCTGTTTTTAGTATTTGTCGTTATAGCGGCAACAGAAATACATCATTTGTGAAAATTTCAACTGCCTAGCTATCACGGTTCATGAGATACAGCCTGGTGACAGACAGACGGACAGCGGAGTCTTAGTAATAGGGTCCCGTTTTTACCCTTTGGGTACGGAACCCTAAAAATCATTGTTGATTTCATTAATCGGATAAAATAAAATATCACAGTAACTTCCAATATAATTTTTTATAATTTTTGATGTCACTAATGAACAAACAAAATTTTCGAAAGTTAGTTTATTTATTTATTTATCGAAAGTTAGTGAATTAAGTCTATAACGAGATGTCATTACCATCCAACATCCTGAGATGACAGCTTGACGCAATATTTTTTTAATAGTATTTATATATAAAAAAAGTCATTTATTGTCGCAGTAAATAAAAAACACAGTAGTAAGGTACAAGCTTAAATGTTACTAAAAAAAACATGTAAAAACATGTTGTTAATGTTGCTGTTATGTTATTGTTAATGTGTTTATGTCACTGATGACCTAATGCTAAATTACTTAAGGTAGGTACTAATTTTCCAAACAATATTTTGCGATATCAAAGAATTACCTACGAAAATAAAGTCAACGACCTCGAGGCCGCGCGTATAAAGTACGGTTCAATAAAAAAATGCTTCTGTCTCCCGCAGAATTCTTATATTTTTACGTCCGCTTTATTACGTATCTTGATCACACTTTATTCACCACTTTAGGTAGTAAATACGCATTTCTCTGGAGCCTTGTAAGTGATTGCCGTGCTCCATCAAAGGAAAAGCTATCTTATGCTTATACCGCAAAGTTCTTTATTGCGTACGTCATTTGCCGGTGACATATTTTGCACAGGAAATATCTAATGAAGGTGGCTTTAAGTTGATGTCAAACATTAATTAATTTGGAGATTAATTTGTTCGTAAGGTCGTGACTCTTGTTTGTTTAGCGACCTTTCCTTGTGAATTGAAAGTGACAGCAAAAAACCGGCCAAGTGCGAGTCGGACTCGCGCACCGAGGGTTCCGTACTTTTTAGTATTTGTTGTTATAGCGGCAACAGAAATACATCATCTGTGAAAATTTCAACTGTCTAGCTATCACGGTTCATGAGATACAGCCTGGTGACAGACAGACAGACGGACAGACGGACGGACAGACGGACAGCGAAGTCTTAGTAATAGGGTCCCGTTTATATCCTTTGGGTACGGAACCCTAAAAGGTAAAGTAAGGATTATTACTTTTACACCTTTTAATACCTTAACCTCAAATTTTACATATAACCCAAAAAAAATAAACAAATCTGCGGAAATAATTCGTGTAGTTTTGAAAATTGGTATAGTTATACCTTGTGTCCAGATGAACATACTAAAAGTCCATAAAAAAAGAACATAAAAAAGGTGTAGGAGGGGGTTGAAGGTACCTTTTTTCAGATTTTTGCTAGTATCTCGAATATCTGTACAAATAGCATTATAATTACTTCGAACCAAAGTTTCTACATAATATTACCTACAAATTAAATTAGGGTTTGGGTGATTTAGTTCCTGAAATACGTATCTGGGGGCATATTTGATACTCTTATGACTAAGAAAGCCATTTCTCTCAGCTATATGTGTTATATATCATCTCCATAAAAATATCAATGTGCTTAATCCGAAGATGGCGTCTGTTTATTTCACAATCCTATTCGTGCCAGTGCGCAGTTGTAAACTTTTATACGTCTCTATAAACTACAAATATTTTATGGCAACAAATAAAAACACGATCGGAAAGTTCCCAATAAATTCGTTTGAAAATATTCTATTTTCTTCACGTAGGCTTAGCTTTGTCAAATATTTTGTACGTGTTCTGATGTTCTATAAGTACTAGCAAAGATAGATATAACTCCGTAATAGATGGATACAGTCTAAGGAAAAAACGTGCCTCGAAAATCACGAAAATTTGATTCTCGATCAGAGGGCGCCACTAGTTTTGACTTACACTCGTATAGAGGGCGTTGACGGTTTCGTTTATTTATAATTTTAACGCATATCAGTGAAAGAACATGGGTCAAAATCATAAAAATAATTAATGCAAATAAAAAAAATCATTTATCCATATTTAAATACATTTTATCGTATTTTTATAAATATTTATTTTTAGTTTTAAAGTGTGTCGACAGATGGCAGTGAATTTACTGGGGTTACAAAATTTACTATGACAGTACCGCTCTAGTATAAGTTACTCTATGGTACTAGGCTAAGGGCCGCCCCATACTAGCGTCTTTTGAGCGTCGGCATCAGTCAGCGCTATGAAAAATGGCGTCGCTGCGCAGTTGCGCTAACGTTGCGTCGAGCAGCAGTACCGGTGACACGCTGAGAGGGTGTACCGGGTGTTGCCTGATTTAAATTTTAAATCATAAATAAACTATTTTATTTAGTTATAGAGCGTGTGCATTGCGCTCGTACTTGTCCGTACATGTATTGGCACGAGCGAGACGCACGGTCGACTGACATCATTCCGATAACATTTTAATATCACAATGTAAGTTGGAATTGGCCTCTTAGTAGTTAGTATTACATGAGAAACCAATTAAGTTTCATAATTATGTCTCCAAAGCTTATTTGATCTCATTCATTAGTGTGTAATAATGTGCCTTGAAATGCTGTTACATGTAATCTTATTAATATAATTAAGATAATTTATACTACATAGGTGACATAGTTTTGACTTGTGATAAACACAATTACTTTTTAGATGTTGTGTTTGTGCTACATAAATATGTTGATATAATTCCAATTTAAAGTAGACCGTATAACTATTATCATGTTGTAAGAATTAAATGAGGTTATGATATAAAAAACTGCTCCCCCAGTGGGAACAAAATAGGCATATTTTACTCAGTCAACTTCAGTCAACTTCAGTCAAAATGTTTTTAATGACAAAACTTCCGTCTAGAACCACAACTAATTGACATGCAATTAAAATAAACACACACAGCACACAACAGATCTCCTTGGCAATTAAACGGGGCAACGCTGCCAGTGTCATGGGACTCATGGGGTCTTTTGGACCGGCTACGGTCCGAAGTGGGGACTTGGCCTAGTTTAATTTAGTGTCTAAGATTGACAAAGCCTGTTGCGGATTATATCATTTGTTAGTAGGTGACGAAGCCTGTAGCTGATTTATTGTTGTAAGCACTTGACGAAGCCTGCGTTGCTGATCATGAACTGTGTGTTGTATTTTATATGACATCTCGCTTTGTGTGGTAGGGCACAGGATAGCGGATGTCATTCCAGATCTAGAGCAGAGCCCAACTGGGGAGGTACTCCACCTTACAGAAAACCGCAGCCAAATAACACTAGACCCTACTAATAGTGTAGTGTTCCTGCCGGTGAGTAAGGTTGCCAGAGCTCGAGGGAGAGGAGTGTTAGGGTCGGCAACGCGCATGTAACTCCTCTGGAGTTGCAGGCGTACATAGGCTACGGAGACTGCTTAACATCAGGCGGGCCGTATGCTTGTTTGCCACCGACGTAGTATAAATTTTTTTTATACATTTGGATATAATTAAATAATAAATTAATTAAAATAAATAAATAAATAAATAAATAAACATTATAGGATATTTTTACACAGATTGACTAAGTCCCACGGTAAGCCCAAGAAGGCTTTTGTTATGGGTACAACGATATATATAATATATAAATACATAAAAATACATAGAAAACACCCATGACTCGGGAACAAATATCTGTGCTCATCACACAAATAAATGGTCCGGGATTCGAACCCAGGACAGGCTCCACAGGCAGGTCACCCACTAGGCCAGACCGGTCGGCAATACACTAAAATAAAACTTAAATGCTCTGGTCAAAGTATATTCCAGTGTACTCCAATACCTCAAACATTATTTGTGCCATTTTCATCTAAAAGGGTACTTATTGTCGGTTGTCAATAAGGCGCTATTTCCATATGGCTTCAATTTGAAATCAACCTTATCGGCAAGCGACAATGTGGTACCTTTTGGTTGAAAACGTCACATTTGACCTCCGGGTCGCGGCAGCCACTCCTCAAGCCTGTTTTACGGCGCGGGGTGACCACGGTTCAGTGACGACGTATCGCTTACAAACTTTTTTTCATTGCCACATTTTACTTTATTGGAACGCAATCGATATTGGGTAGGTTTTTAGGGTTCCATACTCAACGGGTAAAAACGGGACCCTATTACTAAGACTCCGCTGTCCGTCTGTAGGTACGTCTGTCTGTCTGTCACCAGGCTGTATCTGAAGAACCGTGATAGCTAGACAGTTGAAATTTTCACAGATGATGTATTTCTGTTGCCGCTATAACAACAAATACTAAAAAGTGCGGAACCCTCGGTGCGCGAGTCCGACTCGCACTTGGCCGGTTTATTTTTAAATTTTATTCCACTGATGTTGTTAACATAGAGGCCAATTCAAACATTGTGACATCAACATTATATTTCATTGAAGTCGAATCATGCGTATTTATTATAATTACACCTATATGAGAAGACAGAAGTCTACGAACAGAATAATAGGGATGTTGACAATTTTTTAGAACTGTTTTCATTTTATAGATATACATACGTAATTACGAAAAAAAAAATGTATTTAATTTTTATTCATAAATTTTTAATAAAAAATCGACTAATTAAGTAGTTTAGTGTTTAAACGTGCAAAAACGCTCCAAGCTGTCACGTGATCTTGATGACGTAACGATGTGATAAACAAACTGTTATCAGTGCCGCCTCTGGCACTGACCTGGTCCCAATTTCACCACGGTGACAGGTGCGACAATTGTCGAAATCAGTATTACTGACGTCACATTCACATGCCTCCATAGGCTACGGTAACCGCTTACCATCGAACGGACTGTGTGCTTGTTTGCCACCAACATTTTAATAAAAAAGAAATCCATTATATCGCCAATAAATAAGTACTTATTTTGCGATGCTAATGACAATTGTCACAAGAAACACGACAATTATCGCAAAATTTCGGCACAGAACTTATTTCCTTTCAAGAATTACCGAAAATTCTTATAAATCTTGTGACAATTTGTCATCATCATCGTCATAAACGTACCTGTTTTTTGCCGATATAATAACGTTTGTTTAAATATAACAATGATGGTGGCAAACAGGAATACAGCCCGCCCGATGGTAAGCGGTAACCGTAGCCCATGGATGCCTGTGACGTCAGTAACATTGATGTTTTACAATTGTCGCACCTGTTACCGTGGTGAAATTGGGGCCTGGTGGTCCTCAATCCTCACTGGTGGTTTGACAACTTGTCTGTGCGTGTTTCTCACAACGTGACGTCACGCGCTCACGCGCTCCGATTTGCGTTTGCAGTCACGTAATGCTGGGCATTATTTTAAATACTTTTAAATTATTTTTAATTTATTTATTACACATATATACACTTACAAAATATGATTTTCAGTTTTCTAGTATTCCCTGCTATGGTAAAAACATAACATTTTCATTCTCGGAATCTAACAAAACTGAGTGACTTAAATGACTTCTTGAAGCAGTTGTGAGCCAAGCACACCTGAACAATTGAATAAAATACAACTGACTGTAAAACAATTCCAGTATGCAACTAGAAATGCCAATTTGAAGGAACAACTATCCATCCTTGCTATCGCGGCAGACGGTAAGATGATTCATCGCCCGTTTATTCTATTACCCAAGCGTCTGCATTCAACTCCTCTCTAATATCACAGAATTGTTATAGCAGAACCGTCTTTCGAACAAGTTTCTGAAATATTATTATTTATTGCTATTTAATTACCTAAGCCAATAAGCATTTTATTTAGTTCATTTTGAAGTTGGCACACGCTCAGACTTAAAGTATCATAACAACCATTGTAGCGTTTAGGAAAATATTAACACATTAGAAAGAAAGAAAGAAAAAAAAATACATTTATTTGACGCCACAACATAGTACATAAAAAAGAAAAGCATGCAGACAAAAAAAACATTTGGACGAAAAAGGGGTTCCCCACTCAGCATAATAGTGCCGCGGCAAACCGTGGACATTTACTTTGGAGCAGCCTGTATGATTGTTAGTAGCTCCTGAGATAATAAATAGTATGAAACCATCTTCGACCTTTTTGATTATCTCTTTTATTTAAGTCGCTAATAAGATTCTGACTTTTGACAAATTTTATCATTGCCGCACATTTTCGAACAAATTTTCAATGGCATTGCCAATATTAATACAGTATGTTTTTTTGTTGTCGATTATTGGTAATAACTTTTTTTTTGTTCTAATTAAAAAAATATAAACGTTAGAGCATTATTAAATAGTAACCCTACGTGGGATTTCAGGGTGTGTCCAATGGTTAAGGATACCCAGTATATAATACACTAGCCACTCAAGGTCCAAGAGGTTCTAGAGTGGCAGTTCTGCCTTTATTATATATTATGTGGCTCCACGTCTACATTGAATACATAATGCACAAGATCCATCGTCTAATATTATACGCCGCGCCGTGAATATATGAGCCGTTTTGTGAACACGTGGGATTTAAGCCATGATGTGCTAACTGGAACTAGATTATTTATCATTCTACCTATAGTGTTACCTGTGAGGTTTTACTCTTAAAGATGAGATATATAGATACATAGATAGAATACTCTTTATTAGCACACCTCAGTAAAAATATACAAATGAAAAGAACAAGATAAGATAAATATTATAAGCGTAAGCGCAGCACAAACCGTATAGAGATTACAGTGGGAGTTGGTTTATTTGTGTACGATTGTCCCATATTTATTTATTTTAGCCGAGGTTGAGCAGACTAGAGATGCTAACAGTTACCACTCGAACTACGCTTCATTCCTTTATAAGGCATCGCGTCGCAGTTTTTATGCAGGCAACACACAGAGAAATAAATAAATAAAGTAATGGCCTTCATCCAAATAAGAATACAATCAAAATTTTGGCTTTATAGACCTTTCGGGTATTATGATAGACGTGAAATTTGCTGTCGAAATATGAACCTCACTTCAAACAAAACGGTCTTACACCAACATCGAACAAAATGGCTAACAATTCTTTACACCGATCGGTAGCTAACGCCAAGCTTGTCACGGCTCGCAAGCTTGGAACACCAGGCGTCACGCTCAGGTAGCGAGGCAAAAACACGCTCGATCACACCCGGATTGCTGGCTGCTGTTTTTGCTGGCTGGAAAACACATGGATGCACGTTTTGATGGCTTCGGTGGTTTTAAAATTATTGTAAGCACAGAATAAATAAATACTATTATTTTCACCACACTAACTCGTAAAAGTTCTATTTATTTGTCATAAATAGTTGAGAAAGTTGTATTTTATCCACGAGTGGTAAAGTAATTTGATGAAAACTTTGAGTTATTTCTTCATGTTGCCTGGAAGAATTGACTTAATTAAGTAATGACTGAATTATAAATACGTAATAATGTTCACTTTTGTGTTTCACTCGCGGTAGGAAAATGTATAACCCTCGTGCCTTAAAATCCTCGCAACGCACAAGATACCACTTTTCTAGCCAATCCAAACATCGAAACGGTCAAGATACCACTTTAATTTAGGAATCTATCGCTTGCTCGGGTATCAATAGTAGCACAAGGGGTTAAACCACAACTTTGCCTCCTTGTAAAACGAATAACTATTAATATAGATTGAAGGTTGAATGAATCTTAGTTCGATTAGCAACATGATGAGAGAATGTTCAAAATGCATGAATTTGTTACTATGAAGTTTGTATGAGAAGTGAAATAAATGCATGTCCATTGTCCCTCTTTATATGAGTTTTGACTGATTAAAAATAACTAAAGCGCAAACAATGTTATTATAATTTTGTTACATGACTATATTTTGATGAAAAATTGAAATTTATAAATTAAATAAATAGTAAATAAATAATATAGGGACATTCTTACACAAACTAAGTCCCACGGTAAGCTCAAGTAAGCCTGTGTTGTAGGTACTCAGACAACGATATATGTAATACAAATACTTAAATACATAGAAAACATCCATGACTCAGGAACAAATATATGTGCTCTTCACACATTTGAACCCAGGACCATCGGCTCCACAGACAGGGTCACTACCCACTAAGCCAGACCGGTCGTCAAAATTACAAAATTACATGATTATTTTATTTTCTTTTCTTTATTGGAGAAACAACAGAAGTAAGTACTTACAATAATAGCAAATGATAATAAGATACAGTTAAAAACATATGCACCTACCTCCTAAAACGCTCTCACTAAGAACTATACATAATATAG
Organism: Cydia strobilella; assembly: GCF_947568885.1. Classification (NCBI taxonomy): domain Eukaryota; kingdom Metazoa; phylum Arthropoda; class Insecta; order Lepidoptera; family Tortricidae; genus Cydia; species Cydia strobilella. The sequence continues at coordinate 19,809,463 of NC_086048.1, forward strand.
GTAAGGTACTTAATGCTACAGTAAACTTAACTAAACTTAACGCACACTAGAGAAACAAGCTACACAAGGAAGTTGTCTCAGCTAGGATTTCAAGGACTTGCTTTTGGAAACGTACTTTGTTTGTGTTGAAAATGTCTACGGCCGTGAATAGTTTATTATATGTATTGCAAAGGCGGCGCAGAGGTGCGCGGATCCCAGCGTTTGTTGAGCAAGTCGGGACGGCGAACAAGGCGTCAGAGCGGGCGGTACTGCGTGAGGGGACCCTAAAGCGAATTCGCTTATTATAATTTTGTTACATGACTATATTTTGATGAAAAATTGAAATTTATAAATTAAATAAATAGTAAATAAATAATATAGGGACATTCTTACACAAACTAAGTCCCACGGTAAGCTCAAGTAAGCCTGTGTTGTAGGTACTCAGACAACGATATATGTAATACAAATACTTAAATACATAGAAAACATCCATGACTCAGGAACAAATATATGTGCTCTTCACACATTTGAACCCAGGACCATCGGCTCCACAGACAGGGTCACTACCCACTAAGCCAGACCGGTCGTCAAAATTACAAAATTACATGATTATTTTATTTTCTTTTCTTTATTGGAGAAACAACAGAAGTAAGTACTTACAATAATAGCAAATGATAATAAGATACAGTTAAAAACATATGCACCTACCTCCTAAAACGCTCTCACTAAGAACTATACATAATATAGGTAAGGTACTTAATGCTACAGTAAACTTAACTAAACTTAACGCACACTAGAGAAACAAGCTACACAAGGAAGTTGTCTCAGCTAGGATTTCAAGGACTTGCTTTTGGAAACGTACTTTGTTTGTGTTGAAAATGTCTACGGCCGTGAATAGTTTATTATATGTATTGCAAAGGCGGCGCAGAGGTGCGCGGATCCCAGCGTTTGTTGAGCAAGTCGGGACGGCGAACAAGGCGTCAGAGCGGGCGGTACTGCGTGAGGGAACCCTAAAGCGAATTTTGTCAAGCAGCTCCGAGCAGTACCTGTCATGGCAGATGTTGTGAAGAACCATCATATCAGAACACATGCGTCTTGAGTCAAGAGAGTATTTTCTAAGTATTCGTTATGCAAAAAGAAAACAGCTGTGGCATTTGTAAATTACAATATCAAAGCGATTTGTACTTAAATTAAAACAGTAAGTTAGTCGAATATCGAGAGACGGAGCGGTACAAATTAATTCCGTAATAACATACCAATTTTAGGAACATTTTGTGTTTTAGGAGGGACTGTTCAATCTATATTTGGAAATATGCCTTCATATTTCAATAGATTCCTAACATAGCATAATTATACAGATATTGAAATCGTTCCCGTTTTGATTGTAATCGTTCACTCCAGAGAATTTGAAGTAATCACTTCCCGAAATATTTCAGTAAATACAAACAATGCGAACCTGCCCTTCAATTATGTATCTATTTTTAGCCAGGCTGTATTTAGTTTGCCAGGCACCGTGGACTTAACAATAAATTTAATATTCCAATTGTGAAATTATTTGAACTCTAAGTAACTCAAAAACTGTAATAGATATCATATATTAAAGAAAAAGTGACGAAGCCCTCCAGTGGTGAAGGCCGGATTCGAGCCGGCGTCTTTAGCTACCGCGGCTAACGCCATGAACCCCTAGGTCACCCCGCCACGGCACGGCTTTTATTATTTAATAAAATAATTTGATTTGTTCCCAAACTTGTTCTAAGTAACTCTTTGAAATCTGTGTACTTATGAAGGTTATCCTTTGATTGGGTAAATTTTTAAGGTAGGTTGGTTTTGGTTTGACTTTGAACCTTTTCCCAACATACTTGATTTTTTGTAGCACTGTAAGTGTTATAGCACTTGCTCTAACAAAGTAATTTCGCTAGTTAATTTTCATTTCTCATTATACTATTTAAGTGCCACTGTATGAAACGAGGCTTTGGAAAAGGATAGTCACAGTTGTAGAAGTATACAAGATAGTATATCGTTGCTATGCTGCGTAATTGATAATTGAAGCAAGCATAGAAATCGCCTTGATTGATGAGATTAAAATGTGTTCTTGCTGCTTGTTCTTTATTATGTGCCGCAGTTATCGTTTCTTCCTTTGCCACTTGGCACCGTAATGGGAACCATCAAAGCCGCGTCCAGGATACAGACTCATAATAAAGGTGACGTCCTAAAAGAGAAAATACACGCTATTTGTTTTGGGACTGTGTGCAGCTTGCCGTATTTTTCACTTTGAAAGTTTGCTTAGTTAAACAGTAAACGTTACTTTGGATTGTTGCCGACTGGAAACTAAAAATAAAAGGACTAGGATGCGATACAGTTTTAATAGAGACGATTTTATGATTCAGTACCAAAAAGGTACAAAAGGAACCCTTATGGTGCGACTCTGTCCGTCCGTCCGTCTGTCTGTGACATTGCTAAATATCTCGAGAACTACTTAAGGGGCTACCTGAGGTTTTCATCGATTTTGGGACAAGTTTTGAATCGTATCTCCTACTTTTGCACTACATATAGAATTATAAGACAAGCGGCTATCGGTTCTTCAATCTTTTATCTCCGTTTTTGTCTACCGGATTGTGAAAAAAATGAATACTTATTTATTTATGATTGTTTTAAACATTTTCTAAAAAAACACTTTTTTCGTATCTCGATTGCTGTGAAAGATCTACATATTTGGGTTCGTCTTAGACGTCTAAAAATTTGTCTAAGGTTTTAATTTTAAACTAATTAACACAAAAGTTATGGCCAGAAAACCAGTTTTTTGGCCTAAAATTGTTCAATTTTGATGCCAAATATTTCGAAAACAATGAACTTTGAAGTAAATATAGGATACTATATTGCTAAATTCCGTTGCTGTTAATATGATAAGCTACAAAAAACATTAGAAAACTAAGGGATTCAAATCGAAGGTCATTGGGGCATGGGATCCCCAGCTATCTATCAAGCGTACATTCCTTCATGCTTGTAATGTACATTATAATCACTAACTCTTTTGCACTAGAAAAAAAATCTAGACATAAAACACAAGCGGCATCGGGTAAAATCGTGATAATTGCCCGTGTGTGCGACCCGGTAATGAATGACGGTACGGCGATAAGGCTGGCGATGCCGTTTCAAGGGTCCGACGCTTTTTTTGACAATCCGCCTTTATGAGAGTCTCATGATTTAAGTCCGTGTTTATGTGGTTGCGGGTGAGGGTCTATAGAGATTTGACAGGTCTTTTGCCAGCAATGAGAAAAACAGGACAGCCAAAGTACCCAATTACGTTGTATATTTAAGTCCTTTATTAGGCAATCACTTCACTTTAATGCAATTATTATATTACTTATACGTACGTTCAAGGAATTTAATTTCAGTAGGCACCATTTTGTACCTAGTGACAATAGTATGAGGTCCATAGCGACTTTTATATTGTCACTGTGACAAGGTATTATGAAGTTAAATTAATTCACCATACTTGAAGGAACTGTCATCACCATCAATCGACGCGAGTGGTAATAGTTAGGTTTTTTGTAATGGAGTAGTTTTAATTTTTTTAGAAAAAGACAAAAATAAGTAAAGTTTTCCACCAATTTTAATAACAAAACTTCCGTGAGACACAGACATAACGTAATAACGGGTCACTTATGTATTTTAAGTCGAAAAACGCTCGACATGTTTCACTCCGTACCGAGTAGCATCATCAGGAGCTTGCGTTGAGGGTGACGGACCGGCGCAGACTGCGGGCCGCAGCTCTCCGCGCCCGATGACTCGGGCGCCGGTGGCGGCAGGGGGGGCGAGAAACTACCCTCGTTTACGGCATTATTGTCAAATGATGGGTTGCACACAACACTCTACGTCATTCGCTAATGGTTCGTCCACACTGTCCACCAACCACCAGTGATTTTTCCACCAGTTTTGATAGCTAAGCATTAAGTTTCACAATACAATACAATACCTTTACTCTTTTAACTCTATTTCTTAAATTCCAAAGCGACTGTATATCTCTAGTGCTAAAAAAAGTACAGAACTCCGGAAAATATAAGACTAAATGCAATCCTATTCATTCTCTTTAGTAACGCGTTGCAAGTTCTTTTCATTCACCTCTTTGTAAACGGGTGTTTCTCTTGCAAGCGGGTCATTAGTTGCGTTAGATAATAACGCATATATATGTTAGATAATAATAATAACATCGGGAACAGTTGGCAAGCGTGGAGCGACAATACGCTAGTGTTGGTTTTGGCGTATGGCACAAGTGATAAGCGAGCAGTAGAAACAAGAGAAAACTAACACTATAGAAATAATATTGTTTTTTTTTTGTTTTTTAATAACCTATTAAAAATTATGTATGAAAAATTGAATATTATTCCATTACAAGCACTTTAACAAGTTGAAATCTACTTTGTATAAGTGTGAGCTCCGAATACTGCGTTAACATTAATATTATGGCAAAAAAGCTATTATGACATCATTATTTTGAAAATATATCAAAGAAATTCAACAATCCAACCGTTTTTTTAGATAATTTATTATAATTTAAATGTAAAAGCATCAATTGTGGCTTAGATAAGGAATAAGACAGGCAAGTTATTGAAACTTATTTTATTTTCTCGTATATAAATGACGCAGTCAGTAATAGGATCACAGCTGTGTTTCCGGCATGCGATTGGCTTGTCATATACAAATAGAAACTAATACCACTTTTTAAAATGCTTCAAAGACTGTTATTTGAAGGGTACACGGAAAAAACATGTCTTCAATTCAATTCAATTCAATTTTCTTTATTTCAATTTAGGCATTAACATAATGCACCTATGAAAGTCAAAAATGTACAGTTGTACAAAACAGGGCTCGGAACCGGTATTTTTTAAAAACCCCGAAATAGCCCAATATTTTGAATTTTTTTATGCTCATTACGTAGGACTGAATCATGTATTTAGGAAACAATTTTGCATTATTAAAACGTCCCATTAAAAATGAAATTATAAACAAAAGAACGAAAAAGAACGTTATAATACCGGTATTTTTGTATGGAGCAAATACCGGTTTCCGACCCCTGGTACAAAATTTAAATTAAACATTCATCCAAATAATCTCAAATCACAACATACATTACAATTTACATACTTAGAAAATACAGAATTATTAATAAAATCAATTTCAATTACCTATTTATCAAATTAAACATTTCAATTAATACAAAAAATATAAGTCTAGTCACTTTAGTAACATTTTGAGTAATCGCGGTTTTAAAATTTGGATCCATGTCAAAATGTATAATTCCGTGACCAGGTCTTTTTTAACAAAAAAAAAAGTTGTGTTACATATATTACGCAGTGGTAGCAAAAGATATAACTAATAGTTCATTAAGACCTCTACATTTTGAAATAGAAATCTTATCGCACTTAAACTATCGTGAGACATATTTCAAAATATTTATCAGTACGGTTTTTACTCACTATTATTTTTAGTCGCTTTTGACGACATGTTTCGGATTCTTTGGGAATCCATCCTCAGGCACGAGTTCGACTAAAAGCCACTAAAAATAATAGTGACTAAAAACCGTACTGATAAATATTTAGAAATCTTATGTTCCGAAAAAAGTGACTAGACATGTTCTTTCCGTGTACCCTTCATTTGGCGTTTCGTTTATATCCCAGGCCAAACAAACCCGTCTGTGAAACGACCGGGCACCTCATAAAATATAACATGCAAAAACGTCTCTTTCATACGGAGCGCTATAATTGTTATGGGATATGTGGAAACTTCCAGCGATTTTGTTGCTAAAAATTGCTGACAATTCTCGTTAATTTACGGTTCGTACGCGAGGTTGCCAAGAGATAGCGAGGGTTTTAACGGCTGTGTATTGTCTGGATTATTATAAATATTTACTTGGCATTAGTGCTAAAGCTGGAACATTCTTTATTTTTATCCATGTAATTCGATACGGTTTTCCGTCACGAATACTACAGCAACCATAGAAACTAAAAATAATGTCACATCTCAGCCGTACAAATCGTCCCGCGACCCTCCCGATGCAAAGGCGCCCATCACGCTCGCCACGTTGAACCACGATGGATAACCTTTGCATCAGGATGGACCCAGAGCGAGGACCCACACCTATCTCCCGCATGCGTCTCCCCACTTCACAGAAAAAGGCCTTTTTATTACTTAAAAAGAACGTAAATACTAGTCACTTATATCAGTATAAGTAAAAGTGTTTCACTAACTTGAGATACAGCGCGGTAACGCTGCCGGCGTAATGGGGACATTTGAGCCAGGTGCGATTCGTGACGGTTATTTTATTTAAGAGCCCGGTTACGATTTTAGTCGCAAAAATGTAAAGTTGATAGATTTCTTCTGTGAAATTGTACACCTTTTGTTACCTAATTGAAATAACAAGTACTGGTTTCTATTAGCACGACTTCTTATCTCTAGGTTTATCAGATAATTTTTTTGAAAAAAGGCTTACTAAATTAGTAATGAATTTTTTTCTGATGGACGTTTAGGTAAACGCGTGTAAAGCACTGATTTTGATGCTCTTATTTGTAAATTTCGTAAAGTTTGGACTGCTAAAAATGGTAAATTTGTATTACACATATTCTGTACTCTAGGTTTATCAGATTACATTGTTGTTATATGACTTAGAGTTCGAGGAAATGAAAGTTAAACGAATTCAATTTTCTCCAGAAATGACCTCAAAACAAGTGACAATTTCTCCGAAAATCTACTTATTTTCGACGTAGATTGCATACTCAAATAATCTGCTATGTTTACTTAAACTGTTGCTGTACTTCATTTTATTTAAATTGCAACTTTTATTTTCTGACGATTTTTTAAAAACTTCCCCTTTTTCTGGTATAACATCGGTGACACGCGCTCGCGGCCTCAGTCCCGCGCGGGAGCTGGTAGAGGCAGGACGTTTGTTGATCGGCTCCGCACGTTGCATCGACGACGACGAAGTTATTTATCATTGTGTGCGTCGCTCGCCGTGTAAAAAGTTATATTTGTTTGCGTGTTTGGCTGTACTGTGTGCGTGTAAACTGCGACCAGAAACTTTAATCCTTGGGTTGTAAGTACTTGTTTATTAACCGCCTTCAAAAAAAAGGAGGTTCTCAGTTTGATCCGTATGTTTGTATATATATGTATGTATGTATGTATGTATGTATGTATGTATGTATGTATGTTTGTTTGTTCGCGATTATCTCGCATTTGGCTGAACCGATTTTGATGCGGTTTTTAGAAAAGTGTTTGTTACATTCTGGAGAAGGTTTTAGTATACATAGAGCTGAGCTGATGCTGAACCCTGGCTGTACCTAGTGGAACGCAGGTTTAGTGCAACATAGGCACACGCTGTTTTGGTCTGTCTTGATGAGCAATTAGGAGAGCAGTACCCAAGATGGAGCTGATGCTGAACCCTGGCTGTACCTAGTGGAAATCAGGTTTCGTGCAATATAGGCACACGCTGTTTTGGTCTTCCGACACGTCTTGATGAGCACTTGGGAGAGCAGTACCCAAGATAGAGCTGATGCTGAACCCTGGCTGTACCTAATGGAACGCAGGTTTGGTGCAACATAGGCACACGCTGTTTTGGTCTTCCGACACGTCTTGATGAGCAATTAGGAGAGCAGTACCCAAGATGGAGCTGATGCTGAACCCTGGCTGTACCTAGTGGAAATCAGGTTTCGTGCAACATAGGCACACGCTGTTTTGGTTATTCGACACGTCTTGATGAGCAATTAGGAGAGCAGTACCCAAGATAGAGCTGATGCTGAACCCTGGCTGTACCTAGTGGAACGCAGGTTTGGTGCAACATAGGCACACGCTGTTTTGGTCTTCCGCCACGTCTTGATGAGCAATTAGGAGAGCAGTACCCAAGATGGAGCTGATGCTGAACCCTGGCTGTACCTAGTGGAACTCAGGTTTCGTGCAACATAGGCACACGCTGTTTTGGTCTTCCGACACGTATTGATGAGCAATTAGGAGAGCAGTACCCAAGATGGAGCTGATGCTGAACCCTGGCTGTACCTAGTGGAACTCAGGTTTCGTGCAACATAGGCACACGCTGTTTTGGTCCTCCGACACGTCTTGATGAACACTTGGGAGAGCAGTACCCAAGATAGAGCTGATGCTGAACCCTGGCTGTACCTAGTGGAACTCAGGTTTGGTGCAATATAGGCACACGCTGTTTTGGTCTTCTGACACGTCTTGATGAGCAAATGGGAGAGCAGTACCCAAGATAGAGCTGATGATGAACCCTGGCTGTACTTAGTGGAACTCAGGTTCATTTATTGTTATCAGAACTTCCACCCCCTTTTAACCCCCAGTACCTACTGCATGTTAAACGTATGGTAGCTCTGGTACCTGACCAGCTGCTTCATCTGGCAGCCCTCCAGGTGTTCCAGGTCTTGAAGAACTTAACCTGCCTACAGCATACTCTACCAACTTCAGATTAAAAGAGTTTTACCCCTGATCCGATGCGTCCAGCAGCACTCCAGGTGTTCCAGGTTTTGAGCTGTCTCCGTCATACACTACCCACAACACGTTGAGCGAGTGTTACCCACCCTTTGCCCTTGACCCTTTGCACTCAGCAGCACTCCAGGTGTTCCAGGTCTGGAGCTTTCCCTATCATACACTACCAGCAGCACGTTGAGCGAGTGTTACCCCTGACTCTTTGCACCCAGAAGCATTCCAGGTGTTCCAGGTCTTGAGCTGTATCTATCGTACACTATACACTACCAGCGGCATGTTGAGCGAGTGTTACCCCTGACCCTTTGCACCCAGAAGCAGGTGTTCCAGGTCTTGAGTTTTCCCCATCATACTCTACCAGCGGCACGTTGAGCGAGTGTTACCCCTGACCCTTTGCACCCAGAAGCACTCCAGGTGTTCCAGGTCTTGAGCAGTATTCATCGTACAACCAACAACACGTTGAGCGAGTGTTAGAAGAGTGGAGAAGAGAAGAGGATGACTTTGGAAATAAAAATTATTATACACCCTTCCCAACGATTAAGACTATCTCCATAATATCAAATTCTATCCAAATCGGTTTTATTGGATCCCATACAAATTTCCATTACCCCCCCCCCCCCCCGTTTCTGGGGTAAAACCTATCCTATGTCCTTCCCCAGGACTCAAACTATGTCCATACCTCATTTCATCTTAATCGGTTCAGCGTTTATTGATTCCCCATACAAATTTCCACCCCCTTAAAGGGTGAGTTCTTGAATAAAAAGTATTCTATGTCCTTCCCCGGGATTCAAACTATCTGTATACCAAATTTCAACAAAAGGCTAGTTTCCCCTCTGGGTTGGAACGTTGGAAAGTCAGATGGCAGTCGCTTTCGTAAAAACTAGTGCCTACGCCAATTCTTGGGATTAGTTGCCAAGCGGACCCCAGCAGACTTCCATGAGCCGTGGCAAAAAGGCTGGGATAACGCGAGTAAGATAATTATATATATATATATATAAGATATTGCCTTAGTGCAAATCATTATCATCATGCTATATAAATTGTATGTATTATATGAATACATAGGTAAATTGTTAAGAGTATTACGATATATTAAATTTACCGAAAGTTTTATTTTAACCTAATTAAAGTTATAGTGACGCATAATGTTGCGAAAGTATCAATATTGTTTAGGCGGTCGCGTTATTTCAAGCAGCGGCCGGCGTTCGGTTACTGTGTAAAAGTCGTATCTTCGCGCGTTTTCAAATCGACTACGGGCTCTTAACGCGATCAATTTAAAACAAAAAAACCGGACGAGTGCGAGTCGGACTCGCCCACCGAGGGTTCCGTACCTTTTAGTACCTATTTGTTGTTGTAGCGGCAACAGGAATACATCATCTGTGAAATTTTCAACTGTCTAGCTATCATGGTTCAAGAGATACAGCCTGGTGACAGACAGACAGACGGACAGACGGACAGTGGAGTCTTAGTAATAGGGTCCCGTTTTTACCCTTTGGGTACGGAACCCTAAAAAGACGCACTTACAACCCCTCTGGTGTTGCGGGTGTCCATGGGCGGCGGTAATCGCTTACCATCAGGTGATCCGTCTGCTCGTTTGCCTCCTATTTCATAAAAAAAAAAAGAATGGTAATAGAATTTGAATTACAAATTTTGTGATTAGTATTGTGACACCGACACAATACATAATATAGCAAGAATGTATCAAAATTATATCTAAAACGAGTTTTTATTAGTAATGAAAATGAATTATAAAAGTATCTTGAATGTTGGTTATAACTCACTTACTTAAGCACAAATTCAAAGAATATTCTTCGGCCTCTGTAAAATACGTAATCAAAGGAGAAATACATTAAAATGGAAAACAGCCTGATCTCAATTCAACGCACGTAAAATCTTGAACCGGTTTCTTTTATAATCATTATTACCAAAATAAAATCTGTGTACAAGTCTGGAGCGAAAAAGGGAAACAGTAAACGTAAATTTTTTGTAATAAATTTGAATGAAAATAACAAAGCTTATGTTAGTATAAAACCAATTTATAGTTAAGTAAATGCAATTTACAAAATATACTAACAGTATTTACTTGGTGGAATGCATCGCCTTTATAAAAACCGACCAAGTGCGAGTCGGACTCGCGCACCGAGGGTTCCGTACTTTTTAGTATTTGTTGTTATAGCTTCAACAGAAATATATCATCTATGAAAATTTCAACTGTCTAGCTATCACGCTTGACGGACAGTGGAGTCTTAGTAATAGGGTCCCGTTTTTACCCTTTGGGTACGGAACCCTAACTAGAGTTGCACTTTGCTTGCTGACATTTATTTTGCTGACTTTACTTAAGTTATTATGTACCGAACATTCTCCTCACGTGTGAAAGTCAAAAACCGACATTGGCAAATTCACCCCGTGCAAAATTGCGGGGAGTAAAAGCCAGATAGGATAAAAAAAAAAAAAGTTATTATGTCTACACTTGCGAATGTCATGTAAACATAATTTGAACGTTAAATTGTCAATCAAATGTTGGGTATGCATTTGTAAACATAAAGCAGAAATCTTGTTGTTTAATTGTTTACATACCCTCGTAAAGCCCAATGTGCATTAAATTATACACTACGTTTCAGTCGAATAAGAACCTTTCATAATAAGGTAGCATTCTTTTGTTTGGTTGATTTCTCGAACAAAATAAATTCATCCCAATTTACTATACAATAAGGTTGAAATTAAAAAATAGAAAAAAATTGTATGGTGGGACTTACCACATTCACAAATAAAAATGGAACATGATAAAATCATGGAGAATGGAAAATGTATAGAAGTGGAAAAACGTTTTCTCTTTTTGTGTGGACAAGTACGAGCTATAGGTAACTTCCCTCTTAAGTTACGAAAATTATATAGAAGTTTCTCTAGTAAGTACATAATAATAAAACACTTAGTAGCAGCTAGTAAACACGAGGAAAGCATTCAAATAATACTGAATAGCTCAAACACTACTACGCTGTAATCACTGGAAAGTTTAATATACATTCCATTGATATTTCACTCTGTATCATTCAAACTTTAAGCGCTTCGTGTATAATATTTTAGTCTAAATATGTACATTTAATTTGATCCAAATATCATTACTTTAATAAAAACAATTTGTGTTTAAATTTTCAAAGTATTTAGAAAGAAGGCAGTGTGTCCATTTTGTAAGTTCAAAATATACCAATTTTATAATAATAATTTAAATTAGTAGGTACGAGTATTTGATATTAATTAATAGACAATCAGTTTCAATTTCAATTAAATAAAGATTAATTTAGTAAATTGCTCCTAATGGTGCTGCTACTACATTAGTGCTTATGAAGTTTTATATAAAGTTATAAAACACTTATTTTATATAAAGTATGTATCACAAATTGTAACAAAAGTTATGCATTGTAATCATGTTATATGTAACGTCATATAACTTTTTAATGTTATACAACAAATTACTTCACGGTAACAAATTATAAACTTTGTTAAACAAAGTATAAATGTTATTGAACAAAAGTTAGTTTGTTGCAATTTGTTGTATAACATAAAAGATGCATACAAATAATATTGTATAACATAGTAACGATTTATAACTTTTGTTACAATTTGTGATAAAGCTATGGAACATTTGTGATACATCTATTTTGTTATACGGTGTTTTTATACAATATGCTGTTAATGCATTTTTACCGGTGTGGGAGTATTTACAACACCAAAATTGTTACAAAATATTATGAAGTGTTACTGAATGTTATCGTGTTTTATAACGTTATGGAACACTTTATAACACCAATGTGTGTATACATACATACCGCGAAATTTAACGATACTGACACTGCAACTCGCGAGTTGCAGTGTCAGTATCGTTAAATTCCAAAATCGTTTAAGCTGGCAACATAATTATTTTATTGGAACTGGCCGGTCAAAGTGTGCCTAATTTAATTATTCTCACCCAATAATATACCTGAGGCTACATTTTTAAACCAAATTTCGTTTCCATTTTATATGGGTTGGCCTAATATATAGCAAAAACATTATTCGGAGCGCAGAATAAAAAAATATTTCAAAATTAATGCGTGTTTTTTCTGCGATTCACTATTAGCACTGGTTTTTTAGTGAAACTTTTTGTTTATATATGTATATATGAAAGGTACGTGATTAAAATAATTCAGACGTATATACCACTAAGATAGTCGTATAATTTTTTTTTATCCTAAAACCTTGTGTACCATTCTACGCTACACACATTAAAACTGTCACGTTTATAATATTGATAGTATTTCATTTATTATCAAGTACCCACCTTAAATATTCTAAGTACCCAATCTTTTATTAAATAATTAGGTACTCCATTTTGTTTCATATTGAAAACCTTTAAGGAAGATTTTAAAAACTCCCATCGAGGGAAAATCACGACTCCATGAAAGAATTGATTAATGCATGCGCCAACAGCTGAAGTTGAGTTTAAAAAGGTTCTTTGTTGGGTTTACAAAACGGATTTTATAAATTAGTCTTTAAAAGGAAACAGTGCAAAGGGTTTCTGTTGAATTGGGTTTACATTTAGCAGACGAATGGCTAAGTACTTTGGCTCTCAACGCTGGAAGATTATAATCACAATTTAATTCAATTACTTACGCGTGTAAATATTTAGTATAAACAGAGGTATTTTATTATAGTGAAATGGTAGAAGCCAGAATATTTGGCGCTTTTGATTCCAATAAGTAGTAACTATTTATTTATATTTAGTAATAATAACTTAAATCTATCACAGGTTTAGCCTACATAATGCGATGCGATAGATAAGCGATAAACCAATAATCATAATCATTAACAAAATAAATATAAAGATAACCTAATATTTGCATTTTGGCCTTTGTGAGATCATTTAGGAAGCACATAAAGATGTGTAACAGAGCAACTTTACTAATAGTGCGAATAACCCTCGTTACCAGGTCTTCCCTAAGCTGTTTTTTTGCTACTCGCTAAAAACTTATCACGGACAGTTAGAGCGTTTTCACATTGTTCGATCCAATATCGGATGTAGGATCCTACAGTCAGTACCGTAGTCAGGCTGCGGGGGCGCGCCCGGGCGCCGTCTTTAGCGGTCACGCACACTCCAACATGCATTATGCCTACACATACGCCTACAAATATTATCGGTCCGACCAGGCCCCGTAGACAACATGCCAATCGCTAATGCTATGTAGCGAACGAAACGCAACTGTCACTGTCACACTAATATGGAAGAGTAATAGAGACACAAAGCGATTCGATAGCGAAGCGCAAGCGATCGTCACCTTGGCTAGGCCGCCTGGTCCGACAGCTGGCGGGAGGCTCCGACATGGCTGAATTTATCGAAAGCGCCTTTCCGATATCGGATGTCGGAAGGCGCCTATGACAAAAACAGCTGCACGAGAGTGCCATTGGCATTAAGTTCGCTTTTTTTTGCTTTATTTATCGTTTTTAGGGTTCTGTACCCAAAGGGTAAAAACGGGACCCTATTGCTAAGACTACTGTCCGTCTGTCTGTCAGCAGGCTGTATTTCATGATGTATTTCTGTTGCCGCTATAACAACAAATACTAAAAAATACGGACCACTCGGTGGGCGAGTCCGGCTCGCACTTGTCCGTTTTTTTTAGTAATAATGATTTATAAATGCATAAATAAATACGAGAAACACATATACCTATCTTACATTTTTCTTCCGACATCCGATACCGGATCGGACAATGTGAAAACGCTCTTAGCATCAATCGTAGCGGATGAAACCACGCGCCAAACGTATTTACCATAAGATAGGAGTCTGTAGTTACTCGAATTAAATGATATTTATTTATTTATTTACCTTCCTTGATTATTTTTACAAATAGAGATATATCTCTACAGTTCCCATTTAAAAGTATCTGTCTTTTTAGGGTTCCGTACCTCAAAAGGAAAAAACGGAACCCTTATAGGATCACTCGTACGTCTGTCTGTCCGTCTGTCACAGCCTAATTTCTCCTAAACTACTGGACCAATTAAGTTGAAATTTGGTACACTTATGTAAATTTGTAACCCAAAGACGGACATGTAACGTAAACAAATGAATTTAAAATATGGGGGCCAATTCTGGGGGGTAAAAGAGAAAATTAAAAAAAAAGTTTTTCAAACTATATCGTGTTACATATCAAATGAAAGAGCTCATTGTGAGAATCTCAAATATATTTTTTTATAATTTTAGCATAAACATTATAGAAGTTATTCAAGAAAATAGGCAATATATGACCACCCCCGTCCCCTTATCTCCGAAACTACTGGGTCTAAAATTTTGAAAAAAGTATTCAAAATAGATCTTTACCAGGATCACAGGAAAACCTATTAAAATGTGCAGTCAAGCGTGAGTCGAACAGTATTTGATCCGACCCCTACGGGTTTTTTACAAACATTACACTCACGTTTCACATAAAAATTGCATTGTTTTAATTATGTAATATACCTACGGAACCCTTGGAACGCGAGTCCGACTCGCACTTGACCGGTTTTTGTTATTAGAGAATTGTAGATACTATTGACGCGTGATCTGATACACTACACTACTTTTGTTATTATACCATATCTACGGAGGTATTAAATAATATACGCAGTTTAACATTTATAAAGTTTATTATAGGTTAAGCACAGTCCACAGAAGATAGTCGCAGTAGACAGAAGGGCTGCCGCTGGAGGTTGAGTGGATCTCTGGACAGGGGGAGAGTTTAGATCCACTTGAGGCTGTCTTATTGGACCTTCAGGTTCACTGGACCTCTTGAAGCCTTACTGACTAGTAGCCTCTGTGTAACGGATGATGTTGGAAGCACTATAGCACCATTGAAGGGCACACTGGCGTTCTGCTGCAGTCTCATTGCAGATGGCATTGTTGGATGGGAAGTTCTGGTTTATCTAAAGGTATGAGACGTCGAGTACGTGCGTCGAGAGGCGTCTGTGTGGTCTTGTATTTAAGTCTAGCATACTATCTTCGTTTCTTAGTATTTGTCACTAGCTGAACGACAAAACATTGTAGTCCCTCTGCAAATGACACAAACACTTTGTGCTGCTTTTCTTATTATATAAAACAGTTATTTTCTATATCTACATACTTACAGAAAAAGATCAGCCTAAACTAGAACTGATAGTTAAAACATACGTTTTAAAAATCTTACAAGTAAAAATTGTAGATTGTACAACAAATGCATAAAGCGGTCCTTATTCCTGAGTTATACTCTGCTTTTCACTTCAATTGTGAGTAAAATATACATACACGCCGGTCGGGAGCACGCTGGTCGGGGGCGCGCCGGCAGGGTTGGCAGTTTGTATGGCAGATTTTGGACTTTATTGCTAAGTCAATAAGGGCCGTAATAGATGATTTTCCTTTATGCTCTAGAACATAATGAGCAACTTTATGTCTTCTACGCGCGACTTAAAGTCGACGAGCATGAGAAGTGAAAAGGTATTTTTTTATAAATTCAACGTTGAATATTGGATTGAAAATTGAAAGTGAATTTAAACAACTGGACGCTACCTCTAGTACAGTTATATTATTAAACTTCAAATTTTTTATTGTAGGTACACAAAAATATTTACAGGGTTGTTAAGATTAACTTAAATTAAACACAGTTGACAAAATGTACCTGGCATAGAAAAATACAGTCAGGTTACTCTGGTTCCTACACTAGGCTTAGCCTGTCTCGTAGGTAACCCAGACTCGAATGAGTTTATACAATTAATTAACATAACTTAAAGCCTGTTATAGTTATTTCACGTTTAAACTACTTAGGGAATAAATCATAAAATAAATTTGTTCATTTTCCATAGAGATTGCATAACAAAACAATAACTCGCAAACCAACCATTTTAAATGAAACTTCATTGTGACTAGTTTATTTTACTCCCAAGTGCACAAATCGCGTTTAGCCTGCCCTGCACTTTGCCGTTTAGATTTCCGCGACCGTCAAATCGAATAACCTACTGTTTGCTTTCTAAAAGATTAGATTTACTTTTGCACTAATTCTGTTTGGGATGTGGATTCGCGTGGATTTTTGAATGATTTTACGTAGGGCGATTGCCTAATAATAAAACATAGTGGATCGTTATTCCATTATTTTCTGCTTCCGTTATTTTCTGCTTAAGGTTCTCCAGCCAGTCATCGTCGTGCTTTGATGTTCCGACTTTAATGTCGTGACGCCATTCCGGTCTCATTTCAGCACGTTTCTCCCACCTGTCGGTCCGAATGCCAAAACAGGAGTCCTTAAACCGTAGAGCTGGACGCCCAACAGGTCTTTTTACGTCCGCTATCTGACCCAGCATAAATTGGCGTGGTAGTCTCTCAGGGTCCATGCGATGTACGTGACCGAGCCAGCGAAGTCTTCTACAGTTTTACATTCAAGGCTTATACTGCTACACAAAAAATCATTAAAGGTCATAGGAAAAAGTTTAAATCACAAGTCCAAAATACTTCTTCTACTGGGCAGAAAAAGATAGACCTACATTTTGTATCTACAGTTTGTTTTTAACTTTTTTTTAAGTAAGTGAATTATAATTTAGTATA
Source organism: Cydia strobilella (assembly GCF_947568885.1). NCBI lineage: Eukaryota > Metazoa > Arthropoda > Insecta > Lepidoptera > Tortricidae > Cydia > Cydia strobilella. Next base: position 19,826,507 of record NC_086048.1, read on the forward strand.
AATTACACACCTAAACCTACAGGCATAACAGATGATTTACTCTAGAACGGTTCGGGTCGGGGCTGAAGGCGTCCGACGCTTCAGTTTTCTATAGAAAACATCATGTGTACCTACACCTATCACTCGTCATAGAAAACGAAGATGGACGCCTCGGCCCGGACCCTGACTGATTTAGCGTGATTCATCCTTTAAAGTGAAAGAAATAAGATGCAAAAAGAGTGTGATGATGAGAATTGGATGAGAGTTAGGTACCTAAGGTATTTATAAAATTTTAGTGTGGAGGATTAAAAAGCTTTCATTTTATTTTTATCACTTCGGTAATTACACACCTACCACTTATGTTACTTTGATTAAATATAAATATACCTGACATAACCTAGAAAAAAGAGAAACAAAGCTGGTACTGGTGAAACACTCATTCATTGTGCGTCAATTTGAGCTGGAACGAGTACACTCGTTGAAAACTTCTCGTATTTTATCATTTTTAGCGGTTTTCAATGGCCTTTAGAAATGAAGATTTTTTGTGCGCTTTGTTTGTATCACGGCCGGCTTTCAATTTGATTCGCAAAATGTCTGTTTTGTTTTTGCAGTTCGGTAAAAAAACTAGCAAAAATTAACAGCCCAGGAAATTCAAGTCGCTGTTTTATAATATTCTTTTTGCACAAACCGAAACGTATTTCTGGGTAGTTTTGAGAAATAGGCTTTTACAAAATACAAATACAATAGCTATTTATGCAACAAGTGCGGAAAGTGTATGATTTCCGACGAGTGTATAAAGGAATACAATGTTTTAGTATGCATTGTGCGAGTAAATAAAAAACATATCATGGCAAATAAGTTTAATTATTAAAAAATTGAAAACAAAAAGCACTAGTGCGGAAAAGAGCACTTTTCCGCACTAGTGCTTTTTGTTCACTAGTGCGAGAAAGTAGATCCATAATTATGTACTGTAAAAAAAATTGAAAACAAAAAGCACTAGTGCGGAAAAGTAGTACGCACTTTTCGAGCACATGCATTGTAAAATTCTTTATTTCATAAAAAAAATGTACATATAATTTAGGAGATGGTGTCTCCCGGTAACCAATACCTATATTTGCCTGTGTTGGGAGGCACGTGATTATAATATGGGGCATTTTCTCTGAAAAGGGACCTTATTGTCGATGGCGCTTATGCCGCATAACGTCGCGCGGCATTGTATAGGTATTTATATCGGAGCATATCGATGCTCCACCACCACGCCACCATAAACCACCACCACCACCACCACCACCACGCCATTATAAACGTATAATGGCGTAAGCGCCATCGACAATAAGGTCCCTTTTTATAGCAAATACCACATATTGTAAACTAATACTAAGCTATACTATTTACAAAAAATATGTACTACCTACAAGTAATACAAAAACAACGGGTCTTGTGTTTTCTTAGTATAGTCTGTAGAATATAAAGTTTTCTGACTGATAAAAGGTCGCTAATCTGGTACAGTTGCTCCGTCGAGAATCTTAATTTTTTGAAGTAAATGACCTTCAATAGCGACCGCTGTGCACGTTCAAGGTTAATAAATCGATTCTTGGCTTAACCACCCCAAACAGATATGCGTTACGCCAACACAAACTGTACCAGGGATATGTAAATCTCATTTAAAATCCCGTGATTTAGATGGGGTTAAGTTGGTACAAAATAGAGTTGAGTCAGCAGGACAAGTAGAAACCTGGTACAAATATCTTAGCGTCCTGAAAATCTTGACCGAATCAGTCAGATTGCAAGAGTGGATCTTAAGGTTCATGTAAAAAGGTTACATATCAAAACGCCGAAAATTGATTTGCCTAATGTCGAATCAACTATGCTCGACTCACCTATTTTTAAAATACCTAATTTGGTTGTGTGGGATTTGTGATGGAAAAACATATATATTTTGTTTTATTGGCGTTTAGTGTTAACAGATTTATACATAACCATGTGGAGATTAAGCCATTCCTGATTCAGCATTGGATTTAGCCTCATTCCATGATTTACCAGTGAAGCATGTGTCATCTGCATAGGAGAAGATTTTTGGATGTGGGATGGCCATGTCACAGCGGACGTTGTAAACCCTGAAACAGGGTAGACTGCCTATATCATAACTGCAACTAAACGCTTTGAAAAAACGTGAAGTGAATTTGGAGCATTGACATGAATGTTCTTAGAAACACACCCTTTAACCCGTAAGAGTACCTACATTATAAGGGTTTGTTTGTGTAACTTTGTAATGCAAAAAAATCAAGCAAGCTATGAATAGAACAAGAACATCACAAAGAGTTCCGCATGAAAGCGTTTTCATAGTTCAGTTGAGTCTTGTTTAGACTCGTAGCTTTTGATACTGTGAAAAATCCATCTAAAATTGAAGCTGAATTTTAGCCTGGAAACGCTTTGTTTAGCGCGTTTTGGGGTCGTGAAAGGGTCTACGTTTCAGGTTTAAGGGAAAACCTGAATTTTGACGCTCGGAGAAAGTCTTTGAATACAAGGTAACATTAATAAATTAATGATACACGTAATCTGTCTTGTGTTGTAAGGCTTTACTTGAGTCTGAAAGGCTTAAAGGCTAATGTAGTCTTAGAATCTAAAACCCAAAAGTAATCTGCAATATCCAATCTTTTAACATTTGAAATACTTAAAGCGTATTAGGGTGTGATAAAGCAGTTTGGATAATTCCGAAAATTACTGATGCTGAAATGCCATCATGTTAGTTCATTTTCGGAATTATCCGGCATTCAGAAGTGACACGAAATCAGCTGTACAATGTAATTACTTACTTACTTCGCTGGCTCAGCGACCCGAAGTGGATCTTGGCCTCCGATACTAGGTTTCGCCATTCGTTTCTATCCTGTGCGATCCGACGCCATTCAGCCGCCTGGATGTCACATAGGTCCTTCTGGACCTCATCGATCCACCATACAAGGTATATTATTTTTAAAATAATAATCAAGTCTGGAGTCTGGTATTCTGAATGTTTAATACGAGGCATGCTGCATGCTACTTAACTTTGCCAGGGCGAAGTAAAGCTGTTATACCTAGTTGTAACTGGCATATCAGCACCCATTAGTGTAGAAATTTTACATGAAACAATTATGCAATTAAAAATCCTCATACTTCATTCCGCATTGCACAATTCAGTCGCATTTTCTAAATTACGTTAACGCAAAACCGACTTTGTAGGCTATATGACAAAGTTTAAATTTCTCTGAAACATTGTCTAGATAATTGACTGCGAAGTAATGTGGTTCTTAAAAGAATAAAGTTAGTGTATCTATAGATTTTAAAGTCGCTTAAGACATTGTAGTTCCGACGTGTTAGTGTATTAGTGTAGCACGCAAGGTTTCACGGCATGTTTTAGAATTTAATGCTCTTTGTTCTCGGGCCATGTCTTACTGTTGGCATAGAGTAACTTATACTAGAGCGGTACTGTCATAGTAAATTTTGTAACCCCAGTAAATTCACTGCCATCTGTCGACACACTTTAAAACTGAAAATAAATATTTATAAAAATACGATAAAATGTATTTAAATATGGATAAATGATTCTTTTATTTGCATTAATTATTTTTATATGATTTTGACCCATGTTCTTTCACTGGTATGCGTTAAAATTATAAATAACAAACGAAACAGTCAACGCCCTCTATACGAGTGTAGGCCAAAACTAGTGGCGCCATCTGATCGAGAATCAAATTTTCGTGATTTTCGAGGCACGTTTTTTCCTTAAACTGTATCCATCTATTACGGAGTTATATCTATCTTTGCTGTTGGTAAATGTATTTACGCGAGGTTCCTAGATGTTTCGTGTTCGTAGTTTATTTCAAAGGATCACGTATCAAGTACCTACTTTAAGTACTCTTGATAAGATCCACAGTTAACATACATACCTGGAAACATTGCAACTCGTGTCTTATAATTATTATCATTTACAACAACGGGACTTAATCGCGTAAAATAAGTATTAAATTTACCTCCGACGTTTCAAGGACGGCGTTGTCCCCGTGGTCTCGAGTAAAAATCGTGAAAGTTTAAATCAGTGTCGTGTCTTATAATTAGGAAATAAAGGATGTAAAATTTTTACTGCGGCGTTTTATTGATAAACTTATAGTGTTTAAAAGCTGAAGGAGAATATTTGGAAGATAATACGTTTTGTTTTAGATAAATGAGTGATGAATATTTAAACAGGCAAAGAAATTTTGAAAAACCGGCCAAGTGCAAGTCGGACTCGCGTTTCAAGGGTTCCGTACATTACACAATTTAAACAATGTATTTTTTATGTGAAATGTCTTTAAAAAACTCGTACAGGTCGGATCAAAAACTAAGTAATTAAGTCCGACTCACGCTTGACTGCACATTTCTAATAGGTTTTCCTGTAATCTATAGGTAAAGTTCTATTTTGTGTATTTTTTTCAAAAATTTTGACCCAGTAGTTTCAGAGATAAAGGGGGGGGATGGTCATTTTTTGCCTATTTTCTTGAATAACTTCTAAACTGTTTATCTTAAAATTATAAATAAAATATATTTCACATTCTTACAATGAGCTCTTTCATTTGATATGTAACAAGATATAGTTTGACAAACTTTATTTTTTAATTTTCTCATTTACCCCCCAAAAGTGGCCCCCGTGTTTAAAATTAATTTGTTTACCTACGTTACATGTCCATCTTTGGGTCACAAACTTACATATGTGCACCAAATTTTAACTTAATTGGTCTAGTAGTTTCGGAGAAAATAGGCTGTGACAGACGGACAGACAGACGCACGAGTGATCCTATAAGGGTTCCGTTTTTTTCCTTTTGAGGTACGGAACCCTAAAAAGATGTATAAGTAAGAAAAATATTACTAAAAAAATTTTTGTCTACGCATTTTTGGTCCAAACTATAGTAGTTAAAGTTAGATACCATACTAAAACTATTAATGCGGAAATACCGAAACCGATTCAATAAATCTAAATTCTGAGGTCTCCAATCGGCCAGTAGGCTCCCCAGTGTGTTAAATTAATAGTTTTATGATAAATAACCAACGCAATAATTCTCATTGTAGGAAAACTCCTATATTTGTACCTAGTTAAATGGAAGGAAGGAATAACAACATGATAATTTATATTCGATATAATTTTTGACAAGTTTCAACTTTCAGGAACTCTATCTGGGCGAAATAAATACTAAACCCAGATTCAGGACAAGAAAATTTAAAACTTATTTTACGCAAATATTCGACTCGCGCACCGAGGGTTTCGTACTTTTTAGTACGGAACCGTCCTAGTTTGTTGTTATAGCGGCAACAGAAATACATCACCTGTGAAAATTTCAACTGTCTAGCTATCACGGTTCATGAGATACAGCCTGGTGACAGACAGACAGACGGATAGACGGACAGACGGATAGATGGACAGCGGAGTCTTAGTAATAGGGTCCCGTTTTTACCGTTTGGGTACGGAACCCTAAAACAATGCATGTACTTAATTGTGTATTGTATACTTACATGCATTTTAAATTGCAATAAAATGTGTGTTGAATTACGAAAATACCATAACTCAGAGTAATATTTTGTAGGACATTCAGTAGGTAACATTGCGCTTAACTATTGTACAGAAAGTTAAGTTTATATGTATAATATACACCAAATTATATCGAAATCTGACAAAAAAACTACAATAAAATCAAAATCGGCCCGGCCCTATTATCAAACAATACATCTGAATTACGAGAACGTCTCCAATCACCCATATGGTTCCCCAGTGTGTTAAATTAACAATTGTGTTCCCCACTACATCCGTAATGATAAATAACTATGCAATAATTCTCGCTGTGCCCACATTACGCGTTATATACGGCGCACCTGCGCCGGCTTAGGTTTAAGCTTCGCCAATTGAGCTTAATTGGGCTTTTCCTTTAAAAACTCTGTTTATTGGTAAAAAGTAAGTTTTGTGTGATATTAACGTGTGTTTAATTATTTGTAGTATACATTTTGCCTGTTACCTACCTAAAGGTCATTATGAATAATGCCCAAAAGCGTCGGGCAAATTGATTTTATTACTTTGGCCGATCCATATTAATAATGCCTGACGGCCCGTGGTCCATTTAATAAATCAAGGTGAGATAGCTTGAATTTATCACTTGAACCAGGCTGTATGAATACTTTCCTACTTCCAGCCGGGCAAATTGATAAATTCAAACGCGCCGTGGTGGAAGCAGTTTATTGCTGTGGGGGGTTGCAATTCTAACCTAACCTAAACTTACTTTTCTAAAAACAATTCTGTTCTGTGGAGGTTTGCAGTTCTAACCTAATCTAAACCTACTTTTCTGTAAGCAGTTCCTTTCTGTGTGGGATACAGTTCTAACCTAACCTAAACCTACTTTTCTAAAAACAGTTCTTTTCTGTCGAGGGTTGCAGTTCTAACCTAACCTAAAAATACTTTTCTGTAAGCAGTTCCTTTCTGTGTGGGGTTACAGATCTAACCTAACCTAAACCTACTTTTCAAAAAATAGTTCTTTTCTGTGGAGGGCTGCAGTTCTAACTTAACCTAAACCTACTTTTCTCTAAGTAGTTCCTTACTGTGCGGGGTTGCAGTTCTTACCAAAACGAAATCTACACTACAGCTCATCTGTTTTATTACATTGTCCAAGGTAGGGTGGTCATTATTCATACTAACCGGTCAAAGTGTTTATCATGCAGTTTTAGTTACATTGCCCACTTTATGCGGGCATTATGCATACAGACTCGAGAAGTTGCCCGTAACGCCTACACAGGAAAATAAAGTTACATATAAGAAGAATAAAAAATTAACAATAATTTATACAGATCAGAAGTGATTGTATTGGGCAAAGGATTCTAATCTCAGCATGTGTTAGACCGTGATGCCCGGCGCTGGTTTTCAGACCGGTCCCAGTCTAAGGACGGTCGGGGAATATTACATAGAAAATTATGTAATAGTTTTGAGCTCATAAACAGATACATATTATGTTTTCAATTTCAATTAAGTATTTATTTATTTCGAATCTGAGAGATCCTAGCCGTCCACGAATCAAAACTTGCCAAGACAAATGCAATTTTGATTTGTCAAATTAAAGATTCAAACTAACTATATCAGTGTGTGTTTTCAAAGTATGTAAGTGTCATGATAATTTTAGTTTTTGAATCAATGAAATGCTAATGACGTAGTAAATGTGATAAGGTTTCGCAGTGGGTCAGGAATCAAGTCGTTCGATAGTACGTAATAAATTATATAATAAATAAAAAAAACGGGTAACTCGCTAATGTGACTCAATATATCTGAAACTCACGAAAGTTTTTTAATTAAAATTGCACATTGAAGTGTAGCCATAGAATATTAGGTATTTATAGGATTTGAATAACATGTAATTAGATCATAAGGATCATATAGCTTAGCGGTACCATATACGGAGAGTCATGTAAGATATTCATACATATTAGGTTAGGAATGTAGTCCATATACGGAGATGACTCTCCTATATATAAGGAATGGAATTTAGGTAAACAACCATTTGATACCTTCCACGTGTAGACCTCCCAAGTAGTGTGATTCATAGCTAACCTAGATAATTTAGTATATAAAGGTTTGTGTCTTTTAAATTGATTCATTATATCTTCAGTATTTAACCAACAGTCTTGTGTTTTACTTCTGTCCTGGGTCCCATCCTTATTCACTTGCGTTTGCAGCATTATTTGCACAGAAACAAGGTGAACCAATTTCCCACGGACAGACAGATGCCAGCGGCACTCATACCTGCCCTACACGTACTATCCGTCCATTTACAGCCTAATCCATTCAGCCCAGAAATAACCCAATTTCTCGGAAGCTGATGCGCCGGCAAAGAGGCGTTTGCAGGGCAGGGATGATTTGCCTTATAGATGAAACATAATCATGGCAAGTAATCCAAGATCAATTAAATTTTATATATATATAATTACATAGGTACATAATTATATATTGCATCAGTGTCAAAGATAATTTTTTTTAAGTAAGTAAGTATATACACTTTGTTGCACCATAAAGAAAAGTCAATACCATATTTACAAAGTAATTTAATTATGTCTTTCCCTTTTGAGCACGGACAGCGGATAGACATCCGGCGGACAAATCAGTACGTGTAAAGCCCAGCCGGACGGCGGGTAAATGTACATAAATATTCTTGCTAGCATCCTTACTTTATTTAATTAATGAAATGTAATCGTATAATTTCATATAAATTACATAAACATATAAATAACCCGTCATTATTATCCCGCTAAAGACATATTCAGACATCGAATTTCAACTGTTGTGAGACATACCAACATTAAATCATTTGCGCGCGGCAGCGGCAGTACGCAATACACGGTCGTCGTGAACGCTGCTCGCACTATTAGTGCTTGAGAAAGGAGACCTAGGCTCTCCGAAACATGTCGCGTGAGTGACTAAAACAAGTGAGTCTAAACCGTAAAATGATTTAATATTCAGACATCACAAAATCCTTACCTTATCAAGTGTTTACATACTGACTGCTTGTACATACATTCGTGGCCTACAAAACATACGGGCAATCTACCCAAAGACCTACACGCAGTCGGCACCTGTTGATGCCCCCGCGCACACGTCTAGCTAAGGCTCGCGCGGCTCTCAGCGTTGCGGGGATCCATTTGTATAACTGTGTTCCTGAACATATAAAAAAACAGGATAGTAATGCCTCATTTACAAAAAAACTTAAAGCACTCCTTATTGACCTTGCGTGCTACAATGTAAACGAATTTCTGGAACAATATCATTGATCCTAACACTACAATCAAACCCTGTAAATAAAAATAATACAATGTGCAATTTTATAATTTAATGTTTATCTTATCTTTGAATATATTGTATTTTTGTTTGACATGTAAATGAGATGTACATTTATTATTAAATCATCTGAAATCTGAAATCTGAACCATTGAATTTTACAAATAATCATGAGGTACAACTAGGGAAGAAACCAAACTACGTTTAGTAGTTGTTACGAAAACTACTATAGTTTTTAGAACGTAAGCCGTTAACACGCCGGTTCTTTTCTTGCCTCGGGCTTGTCCCGGTTCTTTAGTATATGAGTTATATGACATAATTATATTTCAGTTTATAAACATGAGACACACGGTGTCTATGTGAGTAGTCTATGTTACAAAGTTAACTCACTTTGGCCAGGATGCGATTTAAAAGAGAACCTTTTGCTGGACATAGAGGCCAAACTAAACTCGCACTGACATAAAAAAAAGTTATGTTGTTATTATCGCCCGTGCGTCTCGCTTGCGTCAATATACATGTACGAAAAAGAGTAAAAGCGCGCGCGAATGATAACAAAATGGTACATCATTTGGACGTCGAAATGTACGTTCGAATTCGCCTCATAGTTCTTCAGAGATTATCGTGGCTTGTGTATTAAGAATAAGTATGTGGCATTTTTGTCATTTCAACCAATTGGTTTTCAGAACTATCTAATGTTTAACATAATTATTTATATGGAATTATTTATATGGAAACTGTGGAATGAACTGTCGCCTGCGGTATTTCCGGACCGATATGACCTTCAAACCTTTAAGAAAAGAGCGCACTCCCATCTTAAAGGCCGGCAACGCACTTACAACCCCTCTGGTGTTGCGGGTGTCCATGGGCGGCGGTAATCGCTTACCATCAGGTGATCCGTCTGCTCGTTTGCCTCCTTTTTCATAAAAAATAAAAAATAAAATCTAGAGATAACAATAACATCAGAAGTTTAAGCGTAAAGAGGTAACAGACTAACAGACAGACAGTTACTTTTGCATTTATAATGTTACTAGATTGCCCGCTACTTCGGCTGCGTTGAATGATGATGATTGACAAAAACTATACCCTATGTCCTTCCCCAGGCCTCAAGCTATCTCCATTACCAAATTTCATCTAAATCGATTCAGTGGTTTAAGCGTGAAGAGGTAACAGATCAAGTAAGAGGTAACAGACAAAAGAGTTAATTTCGCATTTATAATAACTAGTACCTAACTGAAATATTTTCTGTTAGAAGGAGAAAACGGGTTACACAATAAATACGTATATATAAGTAATACATATAACACATGTCTGGAGTTCCGGCGTTGATGGATGGAGACGAAACATGAGACTTTCGGCCCGATTCGAACAATACTTATAAGACACAGCGATACGATACCAAGTGATGTTTTTGTTGAAGAAATGTCACTTTTGACACTCACAGATCGGTATCGTATCGCTGTGACATCGGAATAAGCACTGTTCGAATTGGGTCGTGAATTCTGACAGAGAATACATTAGGTAAGACATCGATTTAAATAGTAATTAATACAAATATACAGTTTTTCAACCCATTAAAGGTTTATAGGGGGTAAAGTAGGGTAGATTGTCAGATTTTGTCAAATTACCCCATTACACACACAAGCAAACTTCACGCACACTTATTTTAATGGGACAAGTCAGTGACCCATAACTTTTTTTGTGTTTGGTATTAAACACTAGCCTCCTTTATGTAAAAGAGTTTCAGTGTAAGAAGACACATGAGCATAACGCATTTTATTTAGCTTTCCTTGTCTGTTCATATGTGGTTCATATAACATTTGTGATTAATTTAAATGTAAATAATGCGTAATATTGTCTTCGATTACCGCGATAGTTATTCATGAAATAAAACTATGAAAACGGATTATATCGCGTACTTATATTTAATTTATAATACATCACAACGTTTCGAACCCTTTACAGCGTTCGTGGTCAACGGGTGACTGAGGAAAAACTACAAAGTGCAAAAATACCCACATACTAAAAATAATGAACCATCATAGACTATAAACTTTAAGGCTGGTTTTACATGCAAAATCGGTTCATAAGGCTAGTTATAGAATACAACTATTTTCAAGTAAGTAAATGAACGCTGTAAAGGGTTCGAAACGACGGGATGTGATATAAATTCAATATACGCGAAATAATCCGTTTTCATAGTTTTATTTGTAAATAATGCGCCTAATTCGAATTTGATAGTTGACTTTTGTATAGCTTTATTGAGATATATATTTAGTACACATAATTAATGTCATTACCGGGTCTAACGCGATTAAATTTCATTATTTGGGGCATTTTCTATGAAAAGGGACCTTATTGTCGATGGCGCTTACGCCGCACAGCGTCGCGCTGCATTGTATTTACATCGGAGCATCATTAATAATGGCGTAAGCGCCATCGACAATATGGTCCCTTTTCATAGAAAATACCACATTTTACCTTTTTGCCGACGTTTCAGCTAGGTTGCACTGGCTGTGGTTACGGAAGACTGACGTCCAGGCAAAATGTCAATTGATATATTGGTTAACAACACTAAACTACCCGACATTAGTTTATATACTAAATGTTCGGGGTAGACAAATAAATTTATCTACCCGTTTCACCCGTACCCGTTATGTTTACAAAACGCGAGATTTAAGCCAGATAGAACTGCTGTTTATTATTAAGTAGGTACCTAATTTATACGACCCGCCTGAAAAAGTCTATGGACGCATGCAAATTCAGAAGCGTCACATGCACGTTGCGACCCTTTAAAATCTCTATTTTTAACTGACCCTTTACTTTGGTCTCTTAAGGAAATATCGCCAAGGAGTTCATTTCGCCAAGGCTTTCATTTTCACAGCTGTTGGTGCGTTTATGGCGAATAGGAAATCATTTTTAATACATATTAGCATACCATGATATTAGTATTATATATGTGAACTAGAATCCAACAAAATAGATATAGTAGTAACTAAAATGCAACAGAAAGTTTTCCAACGATCCCATCTGGTTGTGTAACGATTAATTTACTCATAATTTATGCAAATAAATTAAAGGCACAAGTTGAAACAAACAGCTCGTTTTGATAAGCAAGCAACCCCCGAGTCAGCAGTTGGAGCAAGTATCGAGCAAATCTATGCATTAGTATGCGGGAGTGTCGTATGGGTGCGTTGGGGTTATTTTGGCCCTTCGCCGACTAGAGCGAGTGCAGGGATGAAATAGTATGAGCAACGCTAATGGCTCGGCCACTACTTTGCGCGATTCGCGACGGCGGCGGCGACAACCATAATATATAGGTGGGAACGAAAGGTCCGATCGCTGTGTTACGCTCCAACCTATGGTTATCGCCGCCGCTGTCGCCCGTCGAGCAAAGTCGCGTAAGTAACAGTAAAAAGTAATTTTTTCCACGATGGTACCCGCGGTTTTCACCCGCTCAAATCGGCGAAGGGCCTTACAGGCGTAATCTGCGGGCCTACCGCGAACCACGTTCGACGTGTTGCCTCCCTGTCACACTTATGTACGAATTTACAAGTACGACAGAGAGGCAACACGTCGAACGTGGTTCGCGGTAGGCCCTCTGATTTTGATAATAGGGAATTAAATGTCAATTAGATATGGATCTGATCTTTCAATGTATGTTCGAATTAATTGGCCTAGAATTCAAACTCACATTGTGACATCAAAATGCTGTTTAAATAGTGTCAGTCGCGCGTGCATTTCCCTTGTACTTGTTCGTACATGTATTGGCAAACGAGATGCACGATAACTAAATGACATCATTTGGATATCATTCCGATGTCAGTGTACGTTCGATTTAACAGTTCGAAATAACCTCAATACACCTTATCAACATTTCCACCTGCGACTTTACAATACATGCGCGTATTTCAGAACCTGGTAAGTTAAAATACACGTTAGAGGATATCTGTTTTGCCCTATGGTTGACTGGTAGAGAAAGCCTTAAGGCATTAAGTCCGCCATTTGTACTTATTTTTATTGTGGAATAAAGTTTTAATAAATAAATAAGTAACATAATGTCCTTAAGCCCCCTCGCTTACGCAAAATTGAAGTTTTATATTGAATTTTTACACCTTTTAGTCAAGGGCAAATGCTATGAAAATTTCGCATGGAAACTAGACTTAAGATTAGGTATATTTGCAAGGGCACCCTACACCGTACCCAAGCTATGTGAAAAATACTATAGATATGAGGTTCTTTGGTGAGCAATGTACCCGGTTTTCCCGTAAACAGTCAAAACCCGGGCCAGAAACGTGTTTGCATAGTATTTGTTTACCTGGGTCCGTTGTTTTGAGCGATGGCCTAAAATCTGTTTCCTATGCATAGGCAAAAGGGCCTTTTATACTAAAATCGTAGGTTGATGTTGCCACAGCGGAATTTAATCGCTCAACTTTATTGACTTAGATCGAGGTTTGAGTTATCGAGGTTCTACTGTACCACTTTTCAATTTGTAGGTATGCATTTCAGATACCCCGAAGGCACATTTTTTATTATTATTATAAACTGATCGGCGATTGGCCCTAGTCACACCTATTGGAAAGTGAAGACAGGGCCTAAGATGGAGCTCACCGGTTCAGTAACAGCCTATTCACTCTTGTTTTAAAGAGACCGAGGTCATATTGATCAGGGAATACAGATGGCGGGAGCGCATTCCATTCCTTCGAATGATGAAATTCCATTCGATTATTTTTAAGTATTTGGCTGGCCGCTGTGCCTACCTACCAACGGAGCGGCATCTGACGTCCACGAGGGTTCGTTTAACATCGCCCTTAAACACTTTACGAGTTATGGCCCCGACGGAAGATCAGCGCTAGCCCAGCAAGGTTAGCACCATGCTGAGGCGGGACCATTTTCCTCTTTTTTTTTGCCACGAATAAACGCTATCTATCTATGTAGTTATCACCCGGGAAGCTATTGACCATGGAAATCTGTTCCTGACTCTCGGGCTATAAGTCATGGAATCTAATAACCTCCAGAGTTCAAATGCTTCAACCGAACGTTCCGCAACAACAAATAAAAATGTTAACGGTATATTCTGCGTGCGCGATAAAGCAGATCCCAGAGACATAACACATCAAGTCGTGCGTTACGTGTGTAGTGGAATAATGGCTGAGCAATAACACGAACGCGATTGTATCCTGACGAATAAAAGCAAAAGACAATACAGAAGGACGGTTTAAATTTATGAAAGAACCACGCTAATGGCGTTATTCATAAGATCGATCCTTCACGCCTACATTCTTCAAGAAAATGTCACTGAAGAAGAAGAAGAATGTAGTCTATCGCGAATTTATTTCATTACCTTTATTTACCGACGTTTCGTACTTTCATACACACACTACTACACTACTACTACTACTTTTTCATACACTCGTCGGGTAGTCACACAAATCTCTGTTTTGACATTTTGCTGGGACGTCAGTTCGCGACCACGACCAGTGAAACCTGTGTCGAAACGTCGGTAAATAAAGGTAACAGAATAAATTCGCGATAGACCCGATTGTAAATGTGATTTAAAATGTGTTTGAAGCGCGAAGGTTTTAAATATTAAAATGTCACTGTATTTTCAAAACAAAATTGGTTTGCATACTACCTACAGTAATATGTGAAAGCTCAAGCAGCTTACCAAGAAAAGTTTTTACTTACATATAATTCCCTGGCCGGGTATAATTATCAACCACCATGACCATTTAAACCAGCCGGTGGATACCTGCCGACTAAAAAATAGCGCCGATTTTACACATGTTTTCCAGCACAAAGTTTTCTTGTCAGATTGCTCCGAATACAGCTAAGGATCCGCTGTAGCCTCCCCCACTAGAGCCATATAAATTACGCGCAAGCCACGGACCAATATCGTGACACGCTTGACATGTTTAAATGTTGACGCTACCTGATGGATGACGCAATATGCGAGCAGAAGACGATCGGACATATTTTGAACATTGTGAGTAGTAGAATTTATAAGTGTTATTTATGAGATTGTACGAGGGACTTGAGAAATACCGTAGTGACATAACATGGATCTCAAAAAGACATATTTTTAGAGAACAGACATTTTTCGTATGTGTACAAAAGTTACAATGGCTTTTTCACCTCAGCAGCTCGAACAATAGGCTTGTTTTCGTCACTCCAGGGAGTGAAACAATGTAGCTTTTTAATTTAGTGAAGGCCATGAACTTCATACTTTTATTACATTTTTTTTGGTATGGTATGGTATGGTATGGTATGGTATGGTATGGTATGGTATGGTATGGTATCGTATCGTATCGTATCGTATCGTATCGTATCATATCGTATCGTATAGTACATAATATTATAATACTTTTATTTGTTTATTCTGTGTAATTCGAAATACATTTTAACCTTTAATATGTTCTCACTACTGAGGTGAAAAATTATGTGTGCAACACGAGAGCAAAGTTATTTTACATCTCGTATTTTTGAGTCTCTCTCTTTCTCGGGACTCAAAATAAACACTCGCAAGAAAAAACAACTTTCCTCTCTTGTTGCACAAATAACTATTGTTTAACAGATTAAATTTAGGGTCTTAAGTGTAAAGATCATTTGAGAAAATTAATACTATACCTATAGTCTAATGCGATACCTGTCCGCGTAGCCAATATGCCAATCGCTCGCTCCGTAGCGATCGAAACGCAACTGTCACTGTCGCACTAATATGGAAGATTGATAGAGACACACAGCGTTTCGTTGTCGTAGCGATAGCGACTGTCACTTCGCTAGGCCGGAAGGCCAATTTGAACTATTGTATAACATTTAAAACTTTCGCGTTTTGAACACCATATTAAATGACATTAAAAATCGGGTCTAAATTTATTTTGTTACCTTTATTTACCGACGTTTTGACACAGGTTTCACTGGTCCTGGTAGCGGCTAACTGACGTCCCAGCAAAATGTCAAAACAGAGATTTGTGTGACTACCCGACGAACGATAAAAATATATCATTTTTATAAGTGAATAGAAAGCATGATTGTCTCGGAGGGAGAGTAATCGCTGAACTAATAGCGCAGCATTTTTCTTGCGTGTTTAATCACCTCAGCTTAGTTTTACTTAGCGCAACTTATTTCTCCTTGAACGAGGAGAGAGACCCGTTTCTTGCATCTAAGTAATTAAATATTCTTTATTGCTCTAATAAATACATTACATAATAATAATAATAAAGTTATAAATTACATCAATTAAAGTAATTACGTATCTACTACCATCAATGTAATATTAGAAATATGATATGTTTTTTTTATACATGCAAAAAATCTTAACAAATTTTAGTATTTAAATTCAAGCATTTCTATCCCAAGTCAGCCATTTGGGGTGCAAAACAGGGGGTATACATTATAGAAACCTGGCAAATCAAAAACAAGCGGGCATCTCGCTCGTTTTTGACCAGGACGTGCAAGTTGTGGAATGAGCTACCTTCTGAGGTGTTTCCCTTGCGCTATGACATGGGGTTCTTCAAGAAGCAGGTATTTAGGGTACTTAAAGGTGGGAAACGCATAAGTGGCTCCTCTGGTGTTGCTTATGTCCATGGGCGGCGATGACTGCTTCCCAGCAGGCGGCTCGTCTGCTCGTTTGTTTCCTATTACATAAAAAAAATAGAAATGAAATGAAGATGGGGCACGCGACGGTTCAACGACTTACGCTGCGTCTTACGTAGGCGAACACTTGCGAGCGCGAAGCGGCACGGCGCGGCGGGCTTAAGGCGTTCGCAACGAGATCGCCCACGTAGGACACTTATATAGGTATCAAAGGATTGATTCACCCCGCGCCGCATCGCTTCGCGTTCGCGTGTCGTGGTCGCCTACGTAGTACGCTGCGTTACATTACATGACTTACAGTACATTGAACCGCCTGTCCCGCTCGCACAGTGTCAATCCGCCCGCACCATGGACGAGACAGCAATATAATTAAGCGCGTCCGATAGAGATAGGAACAGGCGGGTCAGTGTACGGAATTCCCCGTGCAAAGCGTCTAAGAAAAGAAATATAAAAATCCTCGTTGGCAAAATGTAAACATGGTAACTATGATCGAAAATATTTCTCAACTTGCGATGAACTCAAAAGAAGTTTTAAATTTTTAAATTCCTGAAAAGTGGAATACAAATAATGATTTATAAGTTTACTAAACTAACGTAAAATTATATTTCATGCAAACCCATTCATTCTATAATAATTCCGAAAAATACAAAAGGAAGGCGGATCCTGTCGAATATTTCAGAACAGTCGCGCTGGCATGCATAGCTTTGACAAACAGGAATATATTTATTGGCAACTTTTGGTGTATATGGCTTTTTGTTCCTTGGAAATGCAACATAGATTATTATAATACCTACTGCTGTAGATAACGTATTTACGGAATAAAATTAAGGTAACGCATCGTAAAACAATAAAATCTAAAAATGTAGCGCTTGCTTGTTTACTTGCTTGCTTGCTTGCTTCCTTCCTATAAGGTTGGCGTATGCGGCAAATCGGGTTTTACCGTTTAAAGTAAAAAAAATCGGAAAATCACAACTACAGAATTGAAGCGGGTGTTTAGAATTATTTATATGGAAAATTTAGAGGCTTGCATCGATCCCATTTCCCTGTACAATGAAAATGTTTGTTTAAAATAAGGCATCTTTGATACGATTGCCTCTGATATAAAAGTTAACCAATCGTGTAACGGCAACTACAGAAATGAAGTCGATGCCATGAGTATCCAGTTCATCAAACAATATCTTAAAGCCCTCGTGTGGTGGGTTTATGATACGAGCTGAAAGTGAGTTTCATAGAACCAAAACCCACACCCGTAATTTAATTCGTTTCATTATGTAACAGTCAATTAAATTAATTTGAGAGTGGCGTATCCATGTAAAGATGAAAAAATCCATGTTACAACGCGCTCGTAAAATATGAATAACAAATAGATTCGATTGTTTCTCGCATGGCCGCGCGCTGCGTTTGCTTTGTTATCCACTTCGCGGCGTAAATCCGAGCCGAATAACTACCCGAATACGTGATGCATTTTTATTTTGCGGAATGAAACTAATAAAATATTGGTTTTAATGTTCCCTGTTGGTGTTTTATGGTTTAACTCGCATATGAATTTGAATATAAAATGTTTTGACTAGCGTAGTAGTCAGTAGTGTGAATTTTATTTTTAGAGGGGAAATCGCAAAATTTTAGTTTTTATACATGATAATACAATGCCATAAAAAATCACACGGAAACTTCGGTCACTTGGCCAAAGAAAAAAAATCTCTAAAACATGTCTACTTTACATGTGCATAGCAAAGAAATACAATTTTAGAATAGAATAGAATAGAATAGAATAGAAATAATTTATTCGTTAGTACACACAAATAGAAAATTATAAAAAACAGAGAAACATAAAAAAGAAAAAGTGCCACGAAATGGCGTCACCTCAGCATGTTGGTGGCGACTTCCAGCGCTGATCTTCCGGTGAGACCATCCGGTGAAACAATCACGACAGGTAACAAGAAAAACAACAAAATTAATATATAACATACATTATTATATTAATATATAACATTTATTATATAATATATTATGTAATAGCTGGTGATATACCCGAGGAATTTAACTAGCAAAATTTTAAGCAAAAGTATACTTTTAGAGTTGTTGAGGTAAAACCAAATCGTAGTCGTATAGACCAAACGTAGGGAAATGTAAAGTAACACGCGTGTAAGCTCGTAAGTATATACCAAACGTAGGGAAATGAAATGTAACGCGCGTGTAAGCTCGTAAGTATTTACCAAACGTAGGGAAATGTAATGTAACGCGTGTGTAAGCTCGTACCACCGAAACGATCGTATACGCGCCGAAAAATACGCTAGTCTAAAACATCCCAAGTGCTATGAAAAGGTAAAATGAAAATAAAATTTTCAACAGAATTTATTAAAGTTTTTCCTAAACTTTACCAGAAAACAAATTCCAACAGTATTTTAATTACTAACGACACGAAAAAATCCACCGACATTTTATTCAGGCAAGTTTACGAGCAATTTCTCATCGAGTCATTAATTTTTAGCGCGGCCTGAAACAAGGAGGCTGATTCTGTTTCAATGATTTAATATAGTCTCTGACTCTGTTTTAACGATTTGACACAGTTTTCATCTTGTTTTGATACGACCTTGATCGTGACCAATTAGCGTTAGCGGTGCTGAGTCGGCCCGATGTTTATTTTGTGTTAATTTCATTATTTTTTCATACTTATTTTGATAAAATTTCGTAGGTTTGAAGAACTCCTAGTTCTGGTCGAATTTAACACGAAATCTGAATTCCCAAATTCTGTGTAAAAATATATCTAAATTTCCGTTGTTTCGTAACTCAGTGGAAGACATTGTAGGATATACGGTGAAATTGCGCTTATGTTGTACAGAATAGAGAACTCGATCTATCCACCAAATTTTATTGTAATCTGTCATGCTCATGCCTCCTCTACACTATCGGCTATGATCGTTGATAGTATCATCGTCTATCATCGGCAAGATCATCGTGCAAGCATCCACACGATCGCCTGTAGTAGTAGTTTGTCAACTCAACCACTCAGCGATTTCCTTTGATGCGTGCCCAAAATACCGACAACTACTCACGGGTCGCAGGCGATAATAGACGATGGCTGGCGGGGACTGCCGAGTATGCCCTCTACACTATCGTGCCTGCCTTATCATCGCCGATAGTGTAGGCGCTATCAAAAATGAAAAAAAACTACAACATAACAAAAATCGGCCCTGTCATGTAATGCAATCACGAGTCTCATAAAGCATGTGGCTCGCACTTACTCGTATTGGTGCGAGATGTCTGATTGCAAAACTCGCTCAATGTCATATAAAAAAGAAATGAAATCCATGAGACCAATTCTAACTTGCTTTCCGATATCAAAATTATGTGATTTTGTTATCATTTACGCGTCTTCGCTTGTATGTAATGTGTTCGTATATGTGGTGTTTTCTATAAAAAGGGACCTTATTGTCGATGGCGCTTACGCCATTATTAACGATGCTCCGATATAAATACAATGCCGCGCGGCGCTGTGCGGCGTAAGCGCCATCGACAATAAGGACCCTTTTCATAGAAAATGCCCCATATGTTGTGTTGGTCACAAGTTTCACATCATTTCGCTTGCACCAATCAGCGTGAGCGATCTTCAAAGTCGTATCAAAACCATAAAAATTGTGAAATCTGAATTTGGCTCAAGGTCACAAATTAGAATTAGAAGTTGGTTTCGGGCGCGAGTAAATCAAAACTGTGTTCCACAATTATCATAAATCTTGGAAGGGTTCGGTTCAGAACTCGTGGGATAAAACATGCAAACTAGTTTCGTTTAGGAACAATTAATGTAACAGTGTTATCAGTTTTATGCGTGTGTTGTGCTTTTAAATGTCAGGGGTAACTTATTTGCCGCATTGTTTTGTCTTGTGATACCATCAATGTTAAATCGTTTCTGGTCCTTAGTTAAATATTTTCTTTAACAGTGTAAAGTTGCTGGTAATTTTATTCAAGGCATTTTGAAACAAATGACTAAATAAAATTATCATCATCGCTTAGGGGGCAGTTAAGGAAACTGTGGCTATCGGACCAGAATTAACTGTTTGTGACTATGGATGTATATTTATTATATATAACGTAGGTATTATATATATTTGTTTTACTGTTAATTCAAATTTTTATCTTATTTTATTTATTTTCGCCCTCTTTTATCAATTTATTGACTTTCCTCTAGTCTATTGTACGCAGTGCTATATTTGTCTACCGTTCTTCATCAATTCTCATCTACTCAAAGGTTAACTGGAAGAAATCCCGTAAAGGGATAAGTTCGCCTTTGTACTGCCTATTTCTGTGCCATATTTGTGTTCTATGTATTTGTACAATAAAGAGTTTATACATACATACTAAATAAAATTATGTTTTTAACTTAAACAAATATCTAACTAAGGCAATACATGAAAGATAAGCACATACATTATTAAGGCGAAATTCTAGGTCGATTTTTGATACTTTTATTTGATTTTTAGTTTTAATTTGGTACATATTATTAAATGTATGTTCACATTTATCACACCGAAAAAAAAACTAACAAAAAAAATAACCAAGGCATATCGCGTCTTAACTCCAATTCAATTTAAACACGAACCTCTTTTATAAGTTCGTTCTAAGTCAACAGTGCGCCATTTCCACTGTAATTTGACAGATTAATTAATAACTGAAATTTCTGACATTCTCCGAACCCCAACTCCAGTCTGTCAATTGCGCCATTAGACGACGTGAATTATAAATTTTGTTAGAATTCCGAAATTATTTACAAGTGAAAGCTCTTTAGGCCAGGAAATGAATGCTGAAAAAAGTTATAGAGGGAAATGCCTGGAACACAATTTTTGACGTAACTTTGTTTGGACAAGTTAGATGAACATAATTATCAAAAGTCTCCGCCCACAGCCCTTGAGCCAAGGGGGAGAGGGGGTATGAAGGTTCCATTTTTGTGTCTTTCGATTATATCTCGGAAACTATGCGTCTTAGCGACCTGGTAACTGTTACAAAATGAAAGGTGATTAAATTTGTTACAAGTTTTATTTCATCAAGTTTTTCTATATCTTGTATAGGTTTTGAAATATCCACTTTTGAAAGTTTATTTAGGGCTCTCAATTTTATCTTAAAACCTACATCAGTAAATCTGCTAGGCCGTGTTTGGTATCGTTTTGACACCATTCCGAAGTAAAAACATATAAACTAAACTAAACTAAACAAATACCTTTTTTATCACAGTTACGGAATCAAAAATTGTGTTCCAAGCATTTCCCTCCATACCTTCTTATTGCTCGGCCTACTTAGCAAATAATTCCTTATTGCGATTTTATGAGGACAATGCATGCGATGGCATATAATAGTAAGAAAGAAAAACATTTATTTCGGACCAAAGAAATCCATAAAAGGTTAGTCAAACATTTTGTACATCCAGGAACTTAAAATTAAAGCTATGTTAGATACAATTGCCTAACTTATTAGATATTATCTTCTACATTTCATAAGAAACTAAGGAACGATGCAGATGAAAGTAGAAGCTCTGTGAGCTGTATACCTCGCGATAAGCTTCATAACTTTCATAAGCTTAAAAATAATAAAAATACTTACTTCGTTGAGCCATTATCACAGCGAACTCACAATGATCTTAAAGTGCCATAGAGTCCATAGACCCCACTGGCACTTAAGTCAATTTTGCTAATTTCTATCATGTTGAACATTCAATATTTGTATGTATGTATAAACTCTTTATAGTACAAAACACAGAACACAAATATGGCACAGAAATAGGCAGTACAAAGGCGAACTTACCCCTTTAAGGGATTTCTTCCAGTTCACGAAATTTCACGAGAATTGCTTGAGAAAAGCGACCTGCAGAGGTGTCCAAGCTGAAAAGGAAATCTTCGCTAACGTTCGGTGAATAATATATTGAATGTGGGACAGGATAATTTAATATGTCAAAAACTAAAGCGATACTGCATGAGGTAGTCAAAGTCAAAGTCAATATATTCTTTATTCAAATAGGCGTTACCTTAATCTAAATATCAGAGCAATCTATTGATGCAGTTATTATTGTTCTTAAAAACCTTGAATTATTAGATATGTAAAACTTAATAATAATAATTTCACAGAAGGATTGTCAAACAACAAAATTGTACAGATGAAAATCAGAATTCGTTTGATTTAACGTTTAAATCAATTGACATAGCTCTCATAAACAGGGAAATCCATTGTCAGTATTCGACGGAAAATGTATTTGTTCTGATTCAAAACAAGTAAAATTATCTGAATTCCGTACCTCACAGTACGGCTATGAATACAGCCTGAAAACTAATATAATAATCGCGGGTAGCTTGTAGGTAAAAACCCGCCATATTAAATAGGGGCAGCATTATTTGTTGAAATTTCAGTGCTCCTGTGGAAATCAGATTAAACTCGGGGTATTTTGATCTGACCCGAAATTATAAATTCATAATTTTAATCATGGACCAGCCAGTTATTATCCTGTATGTATGAAAATATGAGAATATTCCATTAAATAAAACTATGAAAACGGATTATATCGCGTATATTGAATTTATAATACATCCCGACGTTTCGAACTCTTTACAGCAATAATAACAATAACTCTCTTCTCTCTCTCTCTCTCTCTACTTTCTCTCTTTATAGCAATAATATTCCATTGTTAATGTATTTAATATTTTAGTATTCGTATATTTATGTTTGTTGAACATTTAAACTTTTTACTTTTTATTTATAATTGGGTTATGATTTTATTTATTAAAAATACGTTTTCTACAAAGGTTCAATTCAGATTTAAGATAATGCTTTCAATAAAATATTGTGTATAGTCTTTGAAACCAAAGATAAGTTTAAGAAAAAAAAGTATGCTTAAAAAAACAGACAAATATTTAAGACCCTAGATTAAAGTATACTATATTACTAACAGGTTGTCGACTTTTGTTCAAAATAATTAAATGATTATTGATTGATTGATTAATATAAAAAAATTTAGAGCTCTACAAGTCCCCAAGTGTCAGGACTAAAAAAAGTTTATTAGTTAGTCTCACAGATGGTCTCAAAAAGTTAATATTTTTGTATTAACAGTTTAAAAAAAAAACTTACAAGTAGGTATCAATTCTACTCAAAAATGAAGTTGCGGAATTAATACCCCGTACAGTTAAGCTTAAAAAGACTGGTCTTTAAAAGGTATGAGTCAATAAAAAAAATTGTCTTTCTATTTGTCTATGCAGGTCCATAACCTGGAGGCCTAGCCAAGATAACAATCGTATATCGACAAATGCCAAACGAAAAAAAACCCGGACAAGTGCGAGTCGGACTCGCCCACCGAGGGTTCCGTACTTTTTAGTATTTGTTGTTATAGCGGCAACAGAAATACATCATCTGTGAAAATTTTAACTGTCTATCACGGTTCATAAGATACAGCCTGGTGACAGACGGACAGACAGACAGCGGAGTCTTAGTAATAGGGTCCCATTTTTACCCTTTGGGAACGGAACCCTAAAAATCGACACCATTTTTTACATGTCATTGTTTTAAATCTAGAAAACGAATAACGTAAAGCGCGTGAATGTTTTAATACTAAACATTCTCGGCCCTTTCAACAGAAATATTCTAGCTAATTAATAGGTAACAAAATAATTTAGCTCATTTGCTTAACGAAAACACTATGGACGGTATAGAAAGGACGACAATCTCTTATGGCAGAACTATTACAAAAGTGATCAGCTTTCAGCTGTAAATAATAGTTCCTAGTCTCTCCCGTGGCGCTAGTTAGGCTCTGGGACATGAGTATAACATGAACCATATAAGGCAACAAAAAACCCGACCAAATTACGTAGGTTGTTTTTGGTAGTATTTCGGTGTATGGTGGCGCGGCCTAATTACCTCAGAATAATGACTAAAGCAAAGAAGCCGGGCAAAAATAAAAGCTTGGTAAAAGATATCGTATTCACAACACGTTATTACTTTTTGTCTATGAGTGAGTGAGACAACAATCCGCAAGTTCTTTCGTTTTTTTTTCAGTATTGTCATAAGATGAACTGAGGGAAATGTCAAATGGTCCTATGTGGTTCTATAATATAATCCAGCCAAATAAAATATAAGTTCGTTATTTCACAGGTAGGTGTCAACTGTAACAACTTGACATAGTCGTATTATTTTAGTTGAAATATTTCGGGATGTTTCAGCGGTCATCTTGGTTTATTTTAATTATATTCTTGCTATTCCTGAAAGATTGTTGGAAAACGTGTTGAGTTTTTATTTGTAATGGTTTGAAGTTCCCTTTGTGATAATGTCTTGTGTGATCGAGGGCTGTAAATCGCATACAGGAAGAAAATAAAATACGCACGAACCGATAACCTTTAATCGGTGAGTTTTGTTCAATTTTGAAGAAATTAATTTATAGGACCTGACCTTGTTTATGTAATTATTACTTGCATTCAAGTCTATATAGATTTTTGCATAAATTTTCGAACTTTTCTGCTAAGTATGAAAGGTTATATTTTTGACATAGTGATGTATCGACCTCAGATCAATAACCTATCGACATTTACAGCTTTCTTATAGTTTGGCCCAGGACTGTCTCATTTTAATTGATGAGTACAGTCAAGGGCATAAATATATATACATTCCCAGTCTCAAAAATATGTGTACGCTCAGACAATAAAATCGTGTTCACATATTTTTAAGCCATTTGTCTGGATCGATATTTTTGCCTTCGACTGTACCTATAGTTTTCTTTGTTCTTACTTACTGACAGATTGTGTTTGCCAGACTATAGTTTAATACTAAAAACCGGTCAAGTGCGGGTCGGACGCGCGCACCAAGGGGACCGTACTTTTTAGTATTTGTTGTTATAGTGGCAACAGAAATACATCATCTGTGAAAATTTCAACTGTCTAGCTATCACGGTTCACATGAGATACAGCCTGGTGACAGACAGACGGACAGCGAAGTATTAGTAATAGGGTCCCGTCCTTACCCTTTGGGTACGGAACCCTAATAAAAAAGACATTAATGATCATTGATGAATGTTCCTTTTATTAATATTGTTGGTCACAAAACTCAACTTTTTATTTCAGATTTCCAAAGGACGAGGAATAGGGGATATTACTGCGATGTTCTGCCACCAGAGTGCAGCACTAGCTTTTTTAGTGCACCGTATCGTAACTTATTCATACTGTACCTTTAACAGGTTTTTGACAAGTTTTCAGGGAACCTACCGGAAAACTCGAATCCGAAATTTCGTTATCTAGCTGCCTCTTTATCGCTCGAATACGCAAGAGTGACAGAGATGTTAGATAACGAAAGTTCGATTTTCTTGTCTCGCGATAGACCCTCAGATTGTGATAGTGGCGCCACCTACGCCGAGTTTCGCGTAATATTCCCTATTATTAAATAAAAAAAAATATTACACGAACGTTTTTTTTTTCATTTCCTATTTGGTACAGTCAGCTGCAGAGAAAAGGTACCCCACGTCCATACTAATTTACAGAACTTTGTATGCAGGGGGGGTGCCTTTTCTCTGCAGCTGACTGTACATGACTAGAAACTATACTTAGTCTTTTAGCATTAGAAAAAACGGTAAACCATTTCCACGTGTCTTTTTATTGACAAGTTTTTTTATAAATATAGCAATATTTTACTTATGAAAGCAAAAGTATGTAAATGATCGTATATTATATTTGTTGTGACTTATTTTCAAAGTGTTTTTCGATAAAACGACACGTTAAGATCGCTCGCCTTCTTTCTAATGATAAAAAAACGAGAGGTATAGTTAGACGGTTCTGAGTGGTAGACTGCAAATGAGATAAAAGCTATATTAGGTACATGCATTAATCCTCATATCAGGCGGCTCTTTGATTCCAAGGATTGCATAATTTTTATACTTTTTAATGATTTTTAGAATATGAAAATTATAAAAAGTATAAAAGTTATGCAATCCTTGTATTCCACGCATTTCATTTCATTTCAACGAGCCGCCTGCTACAGATTTCTTGAAATTGTTGCGTTTTTTCAGGTTCAACTTTCATTAGCCAGACTATTATCAATTTGCCAATTTCGTGATTATTCTTTTACACGGCACATAAACTTATGCATAATTTATCGATATAAAAAGTCGACACAGTCACATCCCTAGCAAATTATCAAACTTATGACACCGTACGTAAATGAGAAATAACAAGCATATATGCATCTCTTTTCGGCACATTATCTAATTCGTAAGGAAGTAAAGTACGGGTATACATATTTGCGAAGCATTTTTGCCCGGCTTCTATGCTTTAGTCATTATTCTGAGCTAATTACTGTTTTTTGATGGACACTTTTCGTACATAGAGATTTGGCTCCTTTAGTATTTTTATTCGAAAAAGTGAGATATATACATTTCATTGTTTTAAATCTAAAAAAAGGAAAAACGTAAATCGCGTGAAGGTTTTAATAAAGTCGTCGTCAATAGAACTTGCAAATAATGTAAACAGATATGACAGATTTTGTTAGCGTTTGACACATAACCTAACATATTTACAAAGGTTATTTTCGCTGAAATATTAATAATTAACATTTAATTTAACTAAAAATTTATATAAATAAAATATTTAAGCATATAGACTGTTGATAAGGTCATAGTTGTCCTTTAAAAGAGCGAGATTACGACGTAATGAGAGTAAAACGGTTTGTTTACATTGTTCGCAAGTTTTATTGACGACAACTTTACCAAACAGATACTATGACCAAAATATTAACAGAAAATCGCACAATTCACAACGACAAGCAATTCCGGTAAATATTTGTAGCGACGTTCTCTTTATTAAGTCTGATAAATTTCAAGATAATTGCTATTTAAGCTTCTGGTAAATAAAAAAATTCTTACAGAATTTTCTGTTGCTGGAAGGTTGATAGAAAATTCTTTGGCCTATTTAAAGTTTTGCTAAATGTTGATGTTATTTTTACTAGATGTAACGGTTAATTAATTCTCTCGTTTTTATAAAGTTACATTAGTAATAATAACGGAAATTATTACGGAAACAATTTTTATGATATATCCGTAATTACACCCTACCTTACCACCCGCCTTACCTTACCTTACCTTATAAAATAAAGTCTCCGCTGCGTCTGTATGTGTAAACTGAAAATAAATATATAAAATGAACCATAGAGACTCACTTAGAGATAAATTTAAGGAAATTGACATAATGACAGTGCACTGTCAATATATTTATGAGAATATTCTGTATGTACATAAAAACATTGCCAGTTTTAAGAAAAACTATGACATACATAACATTAATACTAGAAATAAGCATAAGCTTGCAGTAACCTTCACTCGGCTCCATAAAATTAAAAAATAATTCATGGGTAACTGTGTAAGATTTTATAATAAAATTCCAAATATCATCACTGAATTATCTGTTAATAAATTTAAAAAATATGTAAAACGTAAACTTATCTCTAAAGCCTATTATAGCACACAAGACTACATGAATGATGAAACACCGTGGGATTGTGATTGAAAATAATTAATTATTTATTATTGTGTTAATAATGATGAAATTGATAATTCAATGAATACCTATATTAGGTAATCCGTATTTTTTGACATTTAGATTTTTATTCTAGAAAGTTTCTAGACTAGTATTTTTTATACAATTTTGGTGTTTGACGATCCTTTTGTGAATTCTTATTATTAAGTTTGACATATCTATAATAATTCAATGTTTTTAAGAATAATAATAACTGCATCAATAAATTACTCTGATATTTAGATTAAGGTAATATTTAAAACTTGACAATTTAAAAGTGCTTGTTGCTAGGCCTATTTGAATGAAGATTATATTGACTTTGACTTTGAAATGTTTTTTTTTTTATATTCTTTTTTATTTGACGCTGCTTGAAGTAATTTTGCGCTGCAATAATACTGCATCAGTAGTGCTGGTGCAGTCTGAATCCGAACGTCACCTTTAGAAAGCTTGGAATTACGGGCGCCCCCTAACAGATAGATGATCTGTGTCACTAACGAAATTCAAGTCGTATCAAGATCATAATACTGTAAATTTAAAAGTGGAAAAATTACTGCCTTGGGTGAGACTTGAACTCACAGCCTCTGGATTCTAAGCTTAATAGCATCGATCGAAGACGTTTCTGCTTGTTAAAAAGTAATTCATAATACCGTAGTTAAGATTTTAAAATCTGAACGCTGCTCTATTTAATTACGTACTTACAAACACTCATACTCGTACAAACCAATATTTGAATCATATTGGAAACGTAATATCACTTTAGCTGCATTCGTCTCGTCGTTCGGCGTCTCGCTCGCATTATATAATACAATACATGTACGGTCAAGGGATTTAATTTCAATACCATTTCGTACTCAGCCACAGTGACAATAGTACTCACACTATTGTCACTGTGACTAAGTACGAAATCGAGTTCCTGGCGACTTTCATATTGATTGTCACTGTGGCAAGATACGATTTAATTCTTTGATTGTACAGACAAGTCAAAGCGAAATGAACGCGCGAATGACAGCTAACTGATATGATTTTCTATATTATTCAAATATCGGTTTTATATTAGGTGCGCGTTCGAATTGTCCTGATAAATTCCATAGAACTCATAAACGTAGCAATGCTACGGTTTTGCCTTACAATCCGTAGCACATCTACGACCTACGTGTACTTACGTCATCTTTCGTAGCTCCGAATACGACTACGATTAAAACAAACTGCAGTTGTTTTGTAGTTTCAGTGTGGTGTAGTCGGGCGCGGAAACTTTTTGCATCCAGCGGGTGTCTTCGACTGTTAACAACAGTTTAGAATAATCATAGTGAAGGGTGACCATGAGTTAACAAATAAGCAAAATAAGAAAAAAACTGTCTGAAATTAATATTGTATCATGCGCATCGCTTTATCCTTTATAAACATACTTACTTTTTCTGTCAGAAGAGTGGAAAACATAATTATTTTAACGCAGGGCAGCTTGCGGCAGGCGTGTCCCACTTCGCGATTTCGTCGCGTCGCTACAAGTACCTGCGGCCGCCTCAATGAGGGCTAACGCGTATGAATTCGCCGCTAGGGGCGCTAGTGTAGATGGTGGTATTTTCCATAGTTCGAAATGTCAAATGTCACTTGTCACTTCAATGACTGACAGCTGTTCTTTAGTATTTTGAACATGGAGACAGTATAAAGGAGCCAAATCTCTATGTATGAAAAGTGTCCATCAAAAAACAGTAATTAGGCGGCGCCACCATACACCGAAATACTACCAAAAACAACCTACGTACTTTGGTCGGGTTATTTGTTGCCTTATATGGTTCATGTTATACTCATGTCCCAGAGCCTAACTAGCGCCACCGGAGAGATTAGGAACTATTATTTAAAGCTTAACGCGGTCACTTTTACAACAATTCTGCCATAAGAGATTGCGATCCTTTCTATACCATCCATACTTTTGAACCACCATCAACAGAGGCGCCAACTGGTGAGCAAAAACACGATAGCCCTCATTTTGAGGTTTTGCCATTGTCTGCCTTGACCAGCCGGCCAGAGCGGAGTCGTTAGAGCTATAAGCTCCAGGGGTGGAAGTGAAACATGCATAAGACGCGAGTTGGCACAGTGGCTGTTGACTGCCACTAAGCCACTAAGTACAAAGCGGCGCACACCTCTCGACACCCCTGAGCCGCTCACACCAGTGTTGCCCTTGAGCCATCCTAGATGTCGCTTTTTGTGGGGGCCCATTTTGTGAGGTCGAAGCACAATTCGAAATAAAATTGCATACCGTTTTATTAGGCAGGCGTCCGGTTTTTTTTATCCCATAGCTTAGTCCATCGCTTTCACGCAATAACCTAGTTCGTTTTAGGTTCAATAGTCCTCACACCCTGGCGGTTTCTGCCTCTGCGTGCGTGCCGTGACACGGGCAAGGGTAGCATCCGCTCGGTGTACCCCTTAGAGGTCCCACTGACTATCAGTCCGCCGGACGATATCGGCCTGTCAATTGTTCGGAACTGTCAAATTTTTGTTCTAACTAACAGGCCGATATCGTCCAGCGGACTGATAGTCAGTGGGCCCCTTAACATCTCATTAAAGTGTCAAAAGGGCCTCTACGTGTTGGCTTCGGCTCCGCGCACGCCTCCCAATGGTCCGGAACACTATTGTTCCATGATGGGAAAGACATACAATAATGTTTACTACTCATTACCAAAAGATATTTTAAGTATTTTCCATTTCATAATGCGGATTATCGATGTATGTTTCAATTCAGAAATCACATTTTTTATACTTTTATACAGAGAACAATTTTATTCTCCGTGTACTCTTCTACTCTTAAAAATCTGGGTCAATATATCAGACATATTGATTTCATTTATTTTGCGATACTAGAAAAACATTGTTTACTCTCTTTCATCCCTTTGTCTAAAAAAATATCACGTTTTTCTGCCATATTGCGTTGTTATTATTTCTGGTATCAAAGAAAATACAAAATTAAATTTTTGTTTTGTAAATATTATGAAGAAAATAGTAGGCAAATAATATAGAAAGAATGATAATACCTACATGAAAGTAAGTACGTAGGTAGATAAGTAATAGTCTGTGCTCTGCTCATAATTAGGTTGAACAGAATTAAATTCTTAGATGTAATTTAATTAAAATATATCTAAAATGTAATAATCATGTATTGCTCAGAAACTAAATATATTATCCGTTAAGTTAAAGTACATAACGTATAGGAGACTAAAGGACACAATTCATGTAAGAAATTTTATCACATTATACACTTAAAGTAAGTACTCTTTTATTCTATACTCTTTTCACTTTCTCCTCTCATCTACTCAAAGGTTAACTGGAAGAGATCCCTCAAAGGGATAAGTTCGCCTTTGTACATCTTATTATTTGTACCATGTAATTTTTAATATGTATATTTGTACAATAAAGAGTTTAGTAGTACTACTACTAAAGTATCACGGCGCGATTCGGGAAATGAATTAGAGATTCACTAGATATGAAATAGTAAAGATATGTGACGTCCCACGGGTAAAGGTACCTTATGGCGGTTGCCGCTTTACATTATTATTCATTTATTTATTTATTTATTTTATTTATTTGGGGCATCAACAGCAATACACAATAATATAATAGCAATATTTATTACTGAAGCTGTTATTTTTATAATTCTCTTTATTTATTATATGACTAATCAAAGTCAAAGTTTCTGTTGCCAGTTGCTTTTTAATAATGATACCTAATGTCCAAAGACACAATCGTCTACACGTATCCCCATTTATAGAGCGTAAAATATACATATAACGAACAGTTTTTTTTTTTTCTAAAGGTTACAGACATTTCACGGGTCTCCGCACTAGGTAGTGCCTGTATCGCGGGGTACCAATTATAATTTAAATATCAGACTTTGTTACAATTAAAAACTATAATTTAGTAAGAAACTACTAACTAATACAAACTAAGGAAGGATATGACTGTGTTTCATTAAATATAAAATTATTTAATAGTTTTTAGTGAAAACGCGTTTTTCCTATAGTCCAAGCAACAAGAAGGTATAGAGGGAAATGCTTGGAACATGACTTTTGACTCCGTAACTTTGTTTAGACTAGTTAGGAGGTGAACATATCAAAAGGCCCCGGCCGTAGCCCTTGAGCCAACTTTGGGTCTTAGCGACATGACTTCTTACACAAACCGAAAGGTCATTAAATTTGCTACAAGTTTAATTTAAAGTTTTTATCTTGAATAGTTTTCGGGATATCCTCTCTTGAAAGTTTATTTGGGGCTCTCAATTTTATTTAGATATCTACATCAATGAAGTTACTAGGCCATGTTTGGAATCGTTTTCGTATAAATCGGGACCGCTAAAGTGATTTAGATGGAATTTAGTATGCAAATTGTTTGAGACCCGTGGAAGGACAAAGGGTACCTAGTTTTGATTAGTCATTAACATCATTCCACGTAGACGAAGTCTCAACTTGATAACTTTATGCCACCTAAATATTATACAATACATTTGTCTGCGAAATCAATATTCCTTTAAAATACTATTACGAACATAAACAGTATGCGAAAATATGGTTAAACACTAAAAAGTACGTCGAAATAGAAAATCTACTTAAAACATAATCTAATATAATTCAAGCAACCAAACTATTCCCTTAACACACACACACACACACACACACACACACACACACACACACACACACACACACACACACACACACACACACACACACACAATCGTAGTTTTAGTATAACATAGCTTACTCATCACTTATAAACTGTTTAGTTTAGCCTTAACCTAACCTTAGCGTAACCTTATAGATTCATAGTTTTGCTTTTAGCTTTTAGGTAATCACTAAGGAAGAGTAGTGTTCCTTAACACAAGTATTTATATACTTAAAAAGGGACACCAACCTGTATTTTGTAAAAAATCTACTGAATATATCATTTTTCATTTTCATTTCATTTCATGGTTCTGGATTAAAACTGCGAAGTGATTGTATACTAAATGATACTATGCGAAAGGTAATTCTGCCAAACGACATTTATGCAATACAAAAATATGCCAGAAAACTTTCTTCAACACATTAGTAAACCGATGTAAGCATAATCTTAGCACGCCCTTAAAGATCATTTAGATATTGAACGAGAACGCAGGGCACTGGCGGTGAGGAGTAACATGTTGGCCCGCAGGTTTGCTCGTTGCTCGGATCAAGTCAAGATCACTCTATTTAAAGCGTTTTGTCAGAGCTTCTACACGAGCAGCCTGTGGTACAACTGCACTCAGAAGGCGCTCAGTGCCCTGAGGGTTCAATATAATAACGGCTTTCGGGCGTTGTTGAAGCTGCCCCGCTTCTGTAGTGCATCTAAAATGTTTGCGGAGGCACGCACAGACGGGTTTCACGCCATCGTGCGCAAAAGAACTGCCTCGCTAGTCAGTAGGATGCGGAGCAACTCTAACAGCATCCTAAAAGTGTTTATAGAAAAGCCTGATTCGCCCATGCACAAACACATTAATAACTTAATGATCATGGGTAGTCAATTGTGTAAATTTTAATTTAATTGATTTTATTTATTTATTTGTGAATTGTATTTTAATTGATTTTAATAATTTATTGCGAATTTTGATTCTATTAATTTAATTTATTGTAAAAAAAATTCCATTCATTTAATTTATTGTAAATTTTTAAATTAATTTAATTTAATCAGTATTTTAAATATTAACAATAGATTTTAAGTCACCATGTACCTAACCCCAATGGATCCTAGTTATCTTAATAAAGAAATTATAAATCAAATTAAATAATCTTTGTCCGTATTTGTGGTTTTCTCAAACCATGGTCACCCTGATGTCAGCTCTTGTATGTAGCGGAGCACTAACGCCCGTTTGTCCCGTAATGTCTTGAGCGCGTGGTTAACGCCTCGCTACGTGGTGAACTTAGTAATGTTGTGCTTGTTAGGGTATACCACAATATGGGTTCATTTTAGGAGCATTTCCCTACGTTTGCGGTTTTCTGTAAATACACTAATGGGTCTGCTGGACCTAATGGCTTTCATTATGAACTAGAACTTGTTCTTTTAGGTATTGCGCGACGATGCCGTTCTTAGTACGTTCACGTGTAAGTTCGTCACGCCGATTCGTCATTTCGCATCGCGCTCACGAGCAATGGACGTCTAAAGTGCGTAAGGGTCGATTAAACTCGGTAGCGTCCGTGTACGGATGTAAAAAAAAATTACTTCTGGGTCCGCTAGACTCAAGGGCGACTAATAACATGACTTGTATACATTACATTATCTTAAACGGTTATTTTTTTAAATTGTTCAATTTATTTATTATAAAAAAAATGACAAAAAAGACGGCACATTACAGTAATGAAGAAATAGTTATTAGAACTGTTATAGAACCGAAAATATGTTTCTGATAATAGATGGATTTCGGAGTGCATTTACCGGATTTTATTTTAGTACACATTTTGACTTTTTTGTCATTTTAAGAGTTAATAATAATAGTTTAAGCAAATATAGTTAAGAAAACGAGATATAATGAGCTTTAAAAGTTATTAGCATAATATTTGAAAATAACAAAAAAAGTTAAAAACGAAGCAATTTATTCAAGCTGTTTTGTTTTTTTGATAATTTAAGTAACTGTTTACATAAAACAATTGTGATTTAATCGTATTTCAACAGTTTTTTTATAACATGGTCACATAAATTACTGATGGGTCCAGAAACTGGGGCGCGACTTTCCAAGTGTAAAATTAATGTGCTTTATATATAAATGATCAAACTACGATAACGACCATGATAATACTACGAACTCTGTAGGCGTGTAATTTAGTTGGATAAAATGAATAATTTTCACAAAACACAAAATTATAAGCACGTACCATATACCGTAATAATCTAACAAAACATAACGCAAAATGCTGCCCACATTCTATCGACGTGCTCACAAAATAAATATACCTATAGGCATATTATTTTCAAGCAGTTTCTATGAACCTTATTACCAAACACTAAGGTTCATATTTCTACGCGTCCTGGTAAAATAGATTGGCTATACGAAGTTTCCTTATAGTTAATTCAAAGAAAACGTGTCCCTGCTATCTGTCCCTCTATCGGCTTATCGCGTTTCGGGAGGCGTGTGTGTTTTGGTGAGGGAACACGGGGCGTTATTGCGGTATAAAGCGTTGAACATGATAACTAATGTTAGAAGTACTGTAACTTAAGTACACATTTTTGAAATTAACCTGCATACAAAATTGCACCTTGACAACATTTTTCTATACATGCAAAGTTGACGGTCGGTGACGCAATATTTAGAGATTTGTCTGAGAACATCATTTAAAATTTAGAGTTTATTACAACGGAATTTCACTACTGCAGTTTGATTTTTAACAGAGGTGCCTGTATATATATATTATCATATTTTGTATATTACTGTTAGCAACATGCGCTGCAAGTTGTGTCAAGCCGAAATCAAAAGGAGGTAACCATAGGATACCCATACCGTCCCTCAGTAGGACGAGCACTTGATTGACGCGACAGTATCTCGCCGCGAGATAGAATACCCGTCTTTTACTAACTATGAATTAAAGGGGGACGGGTAGTCTATCTCGACAGATACTCTCGCGCCAATCATGTGCTAACCCGGCTGGAGTGATAGAAACCGTCATGTGAATTGAGTCCTCATGCGGGTTCTAGTTTAACCTACGAAATGAAGCACTTGGCTAGCGTTTTCGTTCAAGATTCATTCCCGTACAGTCGCCCATACATAACGGCCGTAAAGGATCGTCGATAAGCCGCCACAGGTACAGATTAGATGGCCCAAGTTTTGATGGCTTCTTGTTTCGGAGCTGCTTAAAAATGTGCTGCCAAGGCACTTTGGCGTCTAATGGCAGCTTCAGGCGTGGTAACGGGTTTCAGGCATTATAATCACTGGGAGTTGGAAGACCTAGTGCGAGTCGGACTCGCCCACCGAGGGTTCCGTACTTTTTAGTACTCGTTGTTATAGCGGCAACAGAAATACATTATCTGTTAAGAGCCAACAGGAGGTGAGCCCGGGTTCAATTTTGAGATTTCAAGTTGAATATCGCCGTCGCTCTGACGGGGGCGGTACCGCGTAGCGAGGGGCTATCCCAGTGTGTGTGGTGCACGCACACAGACGCGAACGCATTTTGCGCTCCTCGCCGGCCTCCGCTGGCCGGCCCGCTACGCTAGCTATGCATACCAAATACCACACACACCAACCAGTTCTTTTCTTACTTTATTCTTCGATTATAACTCGTTCGCTCGCTACCACCACTAAGCGTTTGCTTATTCCCTGTTATTGTGGTTAACTCCTTGATTTTAAGTAACTGAATTCAATATCCTTCTACAACCTGCAATCTAATTAACATTTCGAGGTAAGAAGAGTAAAAAAACATAACATAACATGGACATACAAGAAAACATTGTTGTATAAAAACATACAAGATAACGGCTGTTAAATTAATCCAATTAAATATTTTTAAATATAAACAAAAATATTAAATTATAGTCGTAACTATTTTAAAAGTAAAACTCCCTTATACCTTGACTTTAAACAAAGTACTTTACTTATAACTTACTTGGTTCGTATGAATTAGTGACATACCTAATTAAAAAAGAAAGCTATAACTCCCGCGGGAACATTAAGGCCTTTTACCTTCAGTACACCTGCATAGAATAAGATCTTTTCGAGCAAGTGTGATTAAAAACAAATTTGCCGCTCTCCGGCTACGTGGAATAGAAAAAAATAGCCTCAGGTTAGATAAAATATCATAACAAAGAAACATGTGACATGTGATATTTCTTACTTTGATGTAATTATACAGTTTTATTAATCGTCGTTTTTTATTTATGAGTCAGATTTTGATAAAAATGTTTGAAGAGCTAATTCTGCTCGGAATAAATATGAAACCCCAATTTGGGACAATAGTCTAGTCTACAATACGTTCAAGGTGGTGAAAAATATAGTGTAAGCTGTTCGCATAAAAAACCGCAAATCGATGTACAGGTTACCCGTTTGGTACACGTATACTAGAGGTCAAAACAAAATTTTTGACCCGCAGTTCCTAAAAAAAATCCCTTAGGAGGGAATGCTGAAACCTTTTTTTTATATAATTTATTTTTTTCAAACCTATCGTAATCTTCTCTTATCTATCATACGAAAGGGCTTTTTGAAGCGATTCTGAAAATACCACATCATTACATTTTAGCCAGTTTTTGGGTTCCGTACCTCAAAAGGAAAAACGGAACCCTTATAGGATCGTGCGTCTGTCTGTCTGTGTGTCCGTCTGTCACAGCCTATTTTCTCCGAAACAACTATGTTGGCTCAGGTGCAAAAATTCCATTAGCTATCATCACAAAGTCAACAATTGCAAGAAAGATGTATGTCATAGATCAAATTTCTTAGCGAATAAGGAGTTATGCAAAAAGATGTTTACATAGGACTGTTTGACTAAATAAACTATCGACCTGACAAACGGTTTTGATATTAAGGTATGTACTATATTTTTAGGGTTCCGTACCTCAAAAGGAAAAAACGGAACCCTTATAGGATCACTCGTGCGTCTGTCTGTCTGTCTGTCTGTCTGTCTGTCCGCCTGTCACAGCCTATTTTCTCCGAAACTACTGGACCAATTAAGTTGAAATTTGGTATACATATGTAAGTTTGTGACCCAAAGACGGACATGTAACGTAAACAAATGAATTTTAAACATGGGGGCCACTTTTGGGGGGTAAATGAGAAAATTAAAAATAAAGTATTTTAAACTATATCGTGTTATATATCAAATGAAAGAGCTCATTGTGAGAATCTCTAATACATTTTTTTATAATTTAGGATAAATAATTTAGAAGTTATTCAAGTAAATAGGCAAAAAATGATCATTCCCCCCCTTTATCTCCGAAACTACTGGGTCCAAAATTAAAAAAAAAATACACAAAATAGATCTTTACCAAAAGATTACAGGAAAATCTATTGGAAATTGCAGTCAAGCGTGAGTCGGACTTAATTACTTAGTTTTTGATCCGACCCCTACGGGTTTTTAAAGACATTTCACTCACGTTTCATATAAAAAATACATTGTTTAAATTTTGTAATGTACAGAACCCTTGGAACGCGAGTCCGACTCGCACTTGGCCGGTTTTTCTTAAATTGAAACAAAAATAATTTTCAAAACATACCAACCCAGGTAGCAAAATGACGTAAAATGACGTCAGCGACGTCATAATGACGGCATTATTACGTCATTATGACGTCGCTGACGTCATTTGACGTCATTTTGCTACCTGGGCAAGTTTGGACTCCTCCAGTTACGATATGGATGATTTTTTTTGTACAATATACCACAAATGATAAGTGATATCCTCATATCGAACCCCAAAAAAGCAATTTTAAAAATAATTTTATTTAGTTTTTTTTTTTCAATACAAAGTGACACAATCTACTTCAATACCTATTTTACGAGACTTATGGAACTGTACTGCAGATACGGTACATATTAATCATACAATGATACGTAATATCCATATATCCAACGGAAAATACCTCTTTAACCCTTTAACTTGACCCCAAACTTGGTATGTTTTGAAAATTCTATTTGTTTTAATTAACAAAAAAAAGGGATTTTTTTAGGAATTTTAGTGTCAAAAATTTTGTTTTGACCTCTTAGTATGCGTGTGCCAAACGGCTAACCTGTACATCGATTTGCGGTTTTTCATTGAAATTGGGCCTGTACGGCTGCCACTAATAGAGATACTAATTCCTAAAAATACATAGGATACCTCATTGGATTCGGAATGATGTCTAGAAAAATGTATTCGAAGCGTTAATTTATTCCCACATAAAAAAAGTTCAAAAGCTATTAACAAAAAACGGCCAAGTGCGAGTCGGACTCGCGCACGAAGGGTTTCGTACCATTACGCAAAAAACGGCAAAAAAATCACGTTTGTTGTTTGGGAGCGACATTTAAATATTTATTTTATTTTAATGTTTCGTTCATATATTCAGATTTGTATATGAAAATGTGAAACTATTATTTCTAAAATAAATTATTCGTCCCTAATTTACACAAAATTTATACCAAATTTGATCTCATAGATCATGATCAACAGATAGGTAGAAATAGAGGCAAACTGGACCGCAGAAACCGACTTTTCCCCTTCCTTTTTGGGGGGTAGCCAGGACTTAATCTCGTAGCTAGTGCGTCAGCTCAGTTTTGTATGAACCAAGGAATAATAAATAGTATTAAACGATATCCCCTGAGGCCAAAGTGCATACTCGCTTTACTTACTTCGCCTACTAAGAGGCAAATCGCGACTGTTATGGTTTATCGATCTTATCACATCACTAGATTATCGACATTCAATATCGACTATTGCCCATCACTTTTCTGTCTGTGTACGTATTTAGAAACTTGACCCCGCCCCTAAAATTAGTACGATAAGGACAACTGCAGCGTAGGCGAAAAATCCTGCGTAAAAATCTCAAAAATCGAGGTTTTGTACTCGACTGTTTCCTCCTCCAAAACTTAACCAATCGTAACCAAATTTGGAAATCTAAATGATTATGAAATTGTCTGTGTCGGACTGTTTTGATTTTTTGGCTAATTGATATCAGTTTTGAATACCACGCCTCTCATTGCGGCATAGTCAGTGAGGCCATTTTTGGCCATGTTTGAAGGGCTCTAGCGCCTTAAAAAACAAAAATATCAAAAAAAGCAAAACACACCGACACAGATATTGACAATATTAATCTGTGTTGAAAAAATCATTCCTCTAGCTTCAAAAACCACGGAGGAAACAGTCGAGTACGTTTGTATGAAGAAATGACCACTCCTGTTGGCTCTTAAAAATTTCAACTGTCTAGCTATCACGCTTCATGAGATACAGCCTGGTGACAGACAGACAGACGGACAGACGGACAGCGGAGTCTTAGTAATAGGGTCCTGTTTTTTACCCTTTGGGTACGGAACCCTAAAAACGAGTTCTTTGATGGTTTGTAAAACCACCGAATAATACTGTATTTGACAATAAATAGCTACACTAAATTAATAAATCAGCTATAGAGGTATTAAATAATCTTTAAATTTTAATAATATTTACTCCAATAGTCATAATTAGGCAGGTACATACCGAAGATCAAATTTGAATAGTTTTGGCAAAAACCCATTGATTATGTAAGACGCGTACCTATTTAACTGTAAAGCCCAAGAAAATATTGTGCTGCGAATTTGACAGCTCCTTCAAAAGGACAGAAACGAGATAGCGCTGTCCTACTCCGTACATTATGCGAATACTTTGACTGTCAGAAGTTGACGTTTGACAATTCAGTAACAAAATATATAGCGCAGTACAGCACTGCAGCACCAATCTGTTCCAGTTGTCAAACTCTGGGGCACGTTTTTGGGGCAAGTTGTTCAGTAGGTATATCCTACATATTCACCCCTCAGAGAATGATCACGCAGAGAGCGAAACTTTGGTGCCGATGACAGACGTATGACGTCAAGCTAAATACAGAGTGTTGTTATCTAGATTATAAATACTTAAACAAATAACAATTTATTAGCCTCTTTAGTATACTGATATTGAAACTTGAGTTGAGAGTTTTTATACTTACTGGCCACGTATAAAAACATAATTTGTCTGTCATGTTAAAAACAAGATTAATGGAAATGACAACCAATTTCTGTTTACTTATTTTTTTATTAATAAAATATAACCGAAATATTATTGTTTGACGTCGCTATGGAGTCGCGTGGAGTGGAGGGTTTGCAGCCGTATTTGCAGAAATTTCCTTTTCTGATTGTAAAAAATGAAAAAATTAACAAGCAATATAGAGAAACATTTGAAAACAACAAAGCATATTGAAAGAGAACGAGAACGAGATTTTAACATGGATTTAACTTTTATGATAGCTTCGAATATACCTTGGTAACAATTACAAAATAAAAACTTTTCTAATTTTCTTGAAAAATGCATAAGCGGAAAATATGCAAAATTTATATTTTTTATAAATAAACAATAATTTATATATTATCAATATTAAGAATCATTGAGGTGTTACAATGTTGTTTTTAAAAAACATCCTATATGCGACTTGACGTCATACGTCTGTCATCGGCACCAAAGTTTCGCTCTGAATTGATCAGATATAAAATTAGCCTGCATATTGAGTTGCTATATTGCAATTTTTAGGAAATTTACTGAAGAATTTTCGTAGCGTTCAAAAAGTAGTATGAAAATGTTTCAAATATAGAATTCTC
Organism: Cydia strobilella; assembly: GCF_947568885.1. Lineage (NCBI taxonomy): Eukaryota > Metazoa > Arthropoda > Insecta > Lepidoptera > Tortricidae > Cydia > Cydia strobilella. Next base: position 19,867,696 of record NC_086048.1, read on the forward strand.
CCGGTTTTCTTCAACGCCCGGTTGATTCTTTTTCTTTGTCGCACCGTATTTTATCGTCAGCTGCTTTAGTTATATTTATGCCGGCAAAGATTTCTTTTGAGTCTCCAGGAACTTGTTTGTTTTTAGGAATTGCTAATATTATTCAATTTTTTTTTAATAGTTAATTTCAAATATTTTCTGTTGTAGTTCGTAGCTCGTTTAAATGTATTAAGCGACTAATTAAGTAATTAACACACCGGAAAATGAATTTTATTGATTATATAATTATTTTTCATTTTCTCGTTTTATTCGGATGTCAATTTTCAAATTTGACGTCTACGAGTAAAAAACCTATTAGAGTTGGACCACGCTAAGAAAATTACTAAGTATAAGATTGTTAATAACGATAGTTATATCGTTTACATATGTAAGTTTAATATTTTTTTTTTTTACTAGCCCATTATGGTGTCCCACTGCTGGGCAAAGGCCTCTCCCCTTGTCTTCCACGACTCCCGATATAGTGCCTCCTCCGGCCAGTTGTTGAGAAAGTTGTCTAGGTCGTCCCGCCATCTCCGTCTGGGCCTGCCGGGTCCGCGCCCCTCTTCCAGCATCCATAATCTACCTATAATAACGTATAATCTTAATAGGTAGTAATTATATTACTTTCCTGTCGTCAATTCATACATTTTACAATTAGAAATTCGTTATATAATTATTATATAAAAATAAAAATATTTAATTAGTGTTAGATTAGGTAATAATTAGTTTAGTTTAATTTAGAATAGTAAAATTTAATATAGATTAGAATGTATAAATTAGATTATTAGATTAATAGTAATTATTATTCTTAATGTAATGGGTTGATACCTGAATAAATATTTTTTTTATTTTTATTTTATTTATTTATTTATATTCATTTATCCATTTATAATAATAGCGTTAATTCCAAATGCTACGTCAAGTAATATGGAGCCAATGGAGCCTAGCATGTATGCATTCTTACTGCCAAGTTTGTGCAAAGGTTGTGTGTTACCTATTTGTTTTTTATACGTTTTGTCAAGTGAAAAATTCATCGTAAGTGCTGCTCGTTTTTGGAGCGCCGTTCCCCAAAGTCACAAGGAGGAAATAATTTCCGCCAAGAGTGGGAAGAGCACATTTTCATAACACCTTCGCATCTGACAACAGGTGACTTTAGACGAAAGTGGAGGACCCGCGCGAAATCGACTTCTCACACAAACGTGTCCTCATTTTCCTCTCTGGATATTAACATTATTCGAAATATTTTTACACAATTTACTGTATATCAACCACAGCTATGCCTCTACTTGATTTTTTCGAATTTTTTATTATTATAAGAATTAGGAGCATTTAAAAATTGTATGAAATCCGCTTTTCGCTCCTAATTTTTAAAATAATCAAAAATTCGAAAAAAGTCAAACGTAGGGGCCTAGCTATGCTTAATATACATCAAATTATGTAAACATATTTTCCATAATGTCAATATCCAGAGAGGAAAATGAGGACTAAGTTTGTAAGGAGAAGCGGCCGTCCTCTTTCCTCTTAATGCCCGGTCGTTTGTTTCCTTTATGTCTCGCTAGATGACACCACAGTGCAGACTCACAATGCAGTACGTACGTGCAGATTATTGTTTATAATTTTTTCGTTCTTAGGGTTCACTGTATATCAATGTTAGAATTCAGCCATGCTAAATATGCATAAACTTGGAATTAAGAATGCATACGTATCCTTATTAGCTCCATACTTAAATAAAATAAATAAAAATAAAAAAATAAAATAAAAATAGTTTATTTACCAAAAAATTATACATTGATTTATTAACCTATGATCTCCACACTAGGCTAGGCCTGTCTTGTGGAGTCAGTTGAGACAATTCCAATTTTTAATTAACATTTGAAGTTTTGACATTGTGCTAATACTAGGTGATACATATAGCTTAAAGTATTATATAAAAACAAAAACACTTAACATAGTACTTGGCATGAAAACTTAAAATGGTCCGACTGTAATTTTGTCAATCAACACTGATTATTATTAGGTTCGACGTCGATATGTCTATGAGTACCTATATCGATGTTCATCAAAATATTGACCTACTTTGAGAATTATAGTTTCATGTAGGTATATCGGGGTCCATAATAATAATTGAAAGTCATAATGATTGATGATTGTCATATTATCATTAGTGATAATTCTGAAACCGTTAACTTTTCAGGATTTTCCTCGGGTTATCCTATAGATAGGTTAGGTTAGGTTTGTTTTATGGCAATCCTGAAAAGTTACGCGTTTCTGAGAAAAACCAAATTATGACTAATGATAATATGACAATCATTACATTATAACTTTCAATAATTATGTCCAACAATAGAGACCCAGGTATATCATGTGACAATACTTGGCAGCCGCATCATGATATATTTTCTAATTTCTAAATAGTGATGCTAGAGTTGTGTTCTCGGGGGAGCCTCACCCCTAGAGAACGCGTCCCAGGTGGCGGATAGGGAAACGCTCGGCAGATATGCAGGGTAGGGGTGAAATAAAATAGCCCCCGCGGACCAACAGGCCGGAGATGGAAACTTCGTTAACAAACCCCTGGATTCGGGCTTCTTCGACATCATCGGAGGTGAGGCCGACTACAGTGCTGGGTGTTTGGGCTGGAGCACGCAGAAGAGTTGGCGGCGGAGGAGTCCTGCATGGACCAACGGCGGCACTCATGCTTTGCAGCAAAGCAATAGTCTTGGTGTCAGGTGGCAACCGACCGTAAAAACCAATAGCCAATTATATATATTAATCATGAGGCCAAACCACAATAAAAGAAAGAGAACTAATGCTAGGGCGTCCCCCTCAAGCGACGGGTACTATGGATATGCTGCAAATGCTAGGGCGTCCCCCAGAAGCGACGAAAACCCGGATCACCGACTCGCTGTACCACTGTTCGAATTACGCATAGCTACTTGGAACATTGGTACAATGACAGGACGCAGTGCCGAACTAAGTGCAATTTTAGAACGACGTCGCATAAACCTATGCTGTGTGCAGGAAACAAAGTGGAAGGGCGCCAAATCACGGCAAATCGGAAAAGGTTTCAAACTCATTTACAACGGTATAGAAAACACCAAGAATGGTGTTGGAATAGTATTAGACAAATACCTTAGTGAGAACGTTGTAGAAATCAATAGAATTAGTGACCGCATCATGTCCGTGAAGATCGCATTAGAAAAACAACCATGCCTTAACGTCCTTTCCGTCTATGCACCACAAGTTAACTGCCAAGAAGCCGAAAAACAGCAATTCTGGGAAGACCTCCATGATCTGTTAAAAACACTGCCGGCAACAGAGCAAAAAGTGGTATGTGGTGATTTGAATGGCCATGTGGGAAAAGACAGGGACGGTTTCGAAGGTTATCATGGTGGCTTTGGTTTCGGCCGACAAAACAGTGAAGGCGCTACTATTATGGAATTTGCTGCCTCCCAAAATCTTGCAGTTTTTAATACCTTCTTTCAAAAGAAGGAAGAACATTTGATCACATATAAGAGTGGAAGGGCAAAGACGCAGATAGACTATATTTTGATTGATAAACAAAACCTAAAACAAATCAAAGACTGCAAGATAATTCCGGGGGAACCCCTCACTTCCCAACACAGGCTACTATTAGCGGCTCTAAAACTTAGAAAACCTGTTAAAATTATAAGACCTAAAGTGGAAAATATAAAGTGGCATGAGCTTAAAACGGAAAAGGGGAACTCTCTACGGAAAAAGATAGCGAATTTTATGTGCGAACACCCCCCAAGAGATAACACTCCTACAGAAATCTGGAAGAAATTTGAAAATCACTGTGTCAATGCAGCAAAGCTAGAGCTAGGAACTAGTAAAGGAGCCCTACACAATACGAAAGATACTAAATGGTGGAACACTCAGGCCAAAGACAGTGTTTCTGAAAAGAAACGTCTATTTAAAATTTGGCAGAAATCTGGTTCGCCGGAAGATAAAGAGCTGTATCAATCTGCAAAGAAAACTGCCAGAAGAACGGTAGCAACTGAAAAGGAAAGAGCTAACATCGATCTATACCAACGCCTGGAACTAGCAACTGACACTGACGTATACAAAATAGCTAAACATAGATATAACGATTGCAAAGACTTCAGAATTACAAAATACATTAAAAACGAAGAAGGGCTGCTACTTACAGACAACGCGGACATATGTAAAAGGTGGCATAGTTATTATAAGAAGCTACTTAACGAAGAGTTTCCTAGGTACCCAAAAGCAAGCCTACCTATCGTACAAGGACCGGCAAATGAAATTACCGTGGCCGAAGTTCGAAGAGCTATCTGGAAGATGAAAAACCATAAAGCTGTTGGACCAGATAATATACCAGCCGAACTCTGGAAATCACTAGGTGCAGATGGGGAAGTATGGCTCTGTGAACTCTTTAACAACATCCTGACCACCGATACAATGCCCGATGCCTGGCGTAAGAGTGTGTTGGTCCCATTCTACAAGAACAAGGGAGATGTCCGGGACTGTGCAAACTTTCGTGGCATCAAACTTACATCCCACACTCTCAAAATCTGGGAACGTGTACTCTGTGAGCGCCTTCAACCTCTAATAACGCTAACTCAAAATCAATTCGGATTCGTTGCTGGAAAAGGAACTACTGACGCAATTCATGCAATCAGACTAGTGATGGAACAAGCCCGCGATACCAAACAAAACCTATGGATAGTATTCATAGACCTCGAGAAAGCGTTCGACCGCGTACCGAGAACAATAATATGGGAAGCCCTTAGAAGCCAAAATGTCCCCGAATGCTACGTGAGACTCATAATGGACATGTACAACAACGTGGAAACTTGCGTTAGAAGCCCAGCTGGTACGTCAAAGAGTTTCAATATAGAAGTAGGAGTACACCAAGGCAGCGCGCTAAGTCCCATGTTATTCAACATAACTATGAACTATTTGACATCGCATATCCAGAAACCCACACCATGGAACCTCCTTTACGCGGATGACGTGGCGCTTATCTCAAGCAACAAACTCGAAGCTGAACAAAATTTGGAACTATGGAGGAGTTGTTTAGAAGCGAACGGATTACGCATTAGCAGAACCAAAACAGAATATATGGTTTGCAACTTCAACCCCGACGAACCCATCCAACCAAATGACAAAGTAGAACTGGACGGTCAGCCTCTACCAAGAGTAAATAAGTTTAAATACTTAGGATCTGTACTAGCAGATGATGGAACTATAAACGCCGAAATAGCACACAAGACGTCCACTGGCTGGAATAAATGGCGTACTTTAACAGGAGTTCTTTGCGATCCTAAAATGCCTATAAGAACGAAAGGCAAGGTCTACAGAACAGCCGTGAGACCTGTTTTACTCTACGGCAGCGAGGCATGGGCTATGAAGAAAATCCACCAACAAAAACTTCATACAACTGAAATGCGGATGCTGCGGTGGTCGGGTGGAGTTACTCTCAGGGACAAAGTGCGTAATAATTACATAAGGGGTAGTTTCAAAGTAGCGCCCATTACTGACAAACTAACCGAGTCACGGCTAAGATGGTACGGCCATGTAATCCGTAGATCCGAAGACCATGTCGTGAAAAAGTGCCTTTCCAAGGTTGTGCATGAAAGAGGGAGAGGTAGGCCGCTGACTACCTGGATGACGAATGTCCAGAGAGACATGAAGGAGCTCGGCCTAACTCCCGACGACGCTTATCAGCGGAGCAAGTGGCGCCTCAAGATTAAGAAAGCCGACCCCGCGTAACGGGAAGTGGCGAGGAGAAAGAAGAAGTGATGCTAGAGTTGCTAAACAGATTAAAATTTCACTATATAAAATCAAGTAGGTACTACCAACTAATTTTTAATGCATATTGAGTTGTGTCATGATTTTAATAAATATAACAATAAGGTCAGAACACAATTTCGCCATTAACTCGTTTCTACCACCACTTGGGCATTCAAATTAATTTCTTCTTCTTCGACCAATACTTAATAACTGTACTGTTCTTACAACAGTTACTGCAACTTAGTAGCATCTTTACGTGGCCACGGCATCAAATTACATAAGATACGAAGTAATTTTTCATTTCCACGCAGAGAAAAGTTGGGAGCGCCATTCAGGCGACCTGACTGCCTTAATTTTATTTAAGTGTCGCAATTATACCCTGAGTGGTGCCATGATTGCTCTTCCGAGACAATTTTCCTGTAAATTCCCGTCTGTTTTATAAAAAACTTGAATAGTATTGTAATAGGAATATGAAAATATTTTCCATTATCGATCACAAAAGAATGTTTTAGTCCAAGTGATCCCCAAACTATGATCCGCATAAAATAAGCGGGGGAGCCGAAAGCTTGGAGTGATATTCTGATTTTACAATTGTGACGTTTTCAACCAAAAGGTACCACATTGTCGCTTGTAGATAAGGTTGATTTCTAATTGAAGCTATATGGAAATAGCGCCTTACTGACAAGCGACAATAAGTACCCTTTTGGTTGAAAATGGTACAATTAGTTTTGATATTGTTATGACACGACTTTGACACTACTTGCAGTGCAACTCTCGCGCACTAAGCAGCGTCATCGTATTATCTATATCAATACCTTAACAGATTTATAAAATCAGAACGGCCGTGGCTTTTTAGTAAAAAAAAGTTATGAGACCCTGACGGACCCTGAGGGTCATCAACGCGCAAATTACACTTGTAAAGGTACACACCTTTGTTGTTTTCCACCCTCGTGCACAAAGGCGCGGTCACCATATCTTCCTAATATGTTGTAATCAGAAAATGGGAGAATGTGACGTCACGGGCTTAATGACGTCATCAGTCGTGCACACGTAACTTAAGAGTAAGTGACGCAATGCTTTTAACGGGGGATTTAAAGCATAAATCGTAATGAGTGCACTTAAAGCGATGAAACGTAGGTAGTAGAGGTACCTCTACATTACGTACGTTTTGAGCGACATTCATAATATTGTCTTCGGTTACCGCGATAGTTACTCATGAAATAAAACTATGAAAACGGATTATATCGTATATTGAATTTATAATACATGTACATGTTTATGTTTTGAAAAGATGTGTCCCGCCGAGTTTGTTGCCGGTCCCATATTGGGATACCCTCCTACAATTTAGGAGGGAATTAAATCTTCTCGGGTCCGTGGTGCAGGGTTGGAGCCGGCGTAGTTTTTATCGCGTATATATATATATATATATATCTTTACTTGAAAATAATTGTAGTGTATAACTAGCCTTATGAACCGATTTTGCATGTACAACCAGCCTTAAAGTTTATAGTCTATGATTGTTCATTATTTTAGTATGTGGGTATTTTTGCACTTTGTAATTTTTCCTCAGTCACCCGTTGACCACGAACGCTGTAAAGGGTTCGAAACGTCGGGATGTATTATAAATTCAATATACGCGATATAATCCGTTTTCATAGTTTTATTTCACGAGATTCATATTTTAAAATGTAACCTTGATTTAATAATTGATTTTTTACTATTAGAACAAATTACATTATTTTTTGAGAGGAAGTTGGTTCGATTCCAGCTCTGGGCATTGGAGGCCTCGTTCACTTTTTCTTCGTATATGACATTTATTTCGGTTTATAATTTGATTTTTTTGTTATATAAATATAAGTAGGTATATCGACGGCGGAAAGGCAGGCCTTTTTTAAGGACACTGGTAGAAATTGAATTCTTAGACTGTCTATAATGTTGATTTTCGTTTAATGTTCAATAATAAATATTTAATCTTTGAACAATATTTATGAAACACAGGAAAACCTAGTTCAGGCATTTGTAAACAACATTTCTCTAATAACAATTCTTAGTCTTTAATTATTTGTATTTGTATTGTATTATATTTGTATTGTACATATCACAAGCCTCCTTGACCTTACTGTGGGGCTTAGTTCGTGTCCAATAATTATTTATTTATTTATTTATTTATTATTACAAATGCACGACACTCCATGTTATTAAATATTTCAAACTAATACTTGTATAACCTATATTTATTTAACGTAAACAAATAACTTAAAAAAACTATTACTTGCCGTAGATAATGAATTAGCACGTCAAAAGGATATGTTAAGGTTAGATAAGGTACTAACTGTCTGTTTAGCCCAATGGTTGACTGGTAGAGAATGACTCAAGGCGTTAAGTCCGCCATTTGTACTCTTTTTGTGTAAATTTGTGCAATAAAGTTTAAATAAATAATAAAAGGTTACACAAAGCTTTCGTTTGATCCGACTCGAAAGGAAATTAGTTTGACTATTCTATCGAAGTTAAATCTAAATGCGAAATACAGACACAATGACGTTGAATTTCAAATGCAGATTGTGCTTCAAGAAGCAACATTTGCATCGATATTATCTATCGTCTGGCTCTGATTTATTAAATGTTCACTTGGCTGCCTAAGCTTGTTTCTGCCCTCGACTTCGTTTTCGTATAAATCATTGACTGCTCACATAATTATTAATTAGCTTTTGTCCTTCATTGTGTATCATATGATATAGGCTTCATAAAGTTTCTGTAACACATACTCTTTTTGATTAAATGCTTTGTTTTCGCTACCCAAAAGTTGTGTGGAAGAGATCCCTGTGCGATAAGACCGCCCATTGTCTCTATATTGAATCAATTTTTTTTAAGCTGTATCTTTTACTGAGGTGTGCCAATAAACAGTAATCTATCTATCTATATTATCCCCTAAATGGGGCATTTTCTGTGAAAAGGGACCTTATTGTCGATGGCGCTTACGCCGTACAGCGTGCGCGGTGTATTTATATCGGAGCATCGTTAATACGGGCGTAAGCGCTATCGACAATAAGGTCCCTTTTTATAGAGAATACCACAAATTAAGTCCCACTAACAGGCCAACTCGAACCTACACTGACGTAAGAATGATATTTGATTCAAGTTATTTAGTTATCGTGGGTCTCGCCCCTGCTAATATATGTACGAGCCAAATGCATCAGTTAGAAAGCATTCTGATATCAGCGTATGTTCGAATTGGCCTTTAGTACGTGTTTAGTACTTAATTTTCATGGTTTCTTTATAATGCTTTTAAGAGCTGGGTTTTGTCGTTGGACCAATTTTAATTTATTTCTATCCCAGGCCATCTTTTTGACTTTCTGATACAACACGACGTTTACTTTTTAGGGTTCCGTACCCAAAGGGTAAAAACGGGACCCTATTACTAAGACTCCGCTGTCTGTCTGTCCGTCTGACCGTCTGTCCGTCTGTCCATCTGTCCGTCTGTCTGATGTCTGTCACCAGGCTGTATCTCATGAACCGTGATAGCTAGACAGTTGAAATTTTCGCAGATGATGTATTTCTATTGCCGATATAACAACAAATACTAAAAAGTACGGAACCCTTGGTGATCAAGTCCGACTCGCACTGGTCCGGTTTTTATTCTACAACTTTAACGATAGCATTACCGTCAACTATTTCAAATTCCACATGCTTAAAAAAGGTTTTTTTTGCATATACTTATACGCATGCGCGAAGACTCCTTACAGCCTGCCAAGCCACCGACCGAACAGTTGGTATCTGAACTCGCCGGGGCCCTGCGTCCCGACCGTTGAAAACGCGATCCAAACTTTCGAACTTCGAACATTATTTTTTGTGACTGGCCAGTGTTTTTGTGTAAAATGCGGTTGGACGTTGTGATGAAGTGGGAAATACAGCTGATAGTGTTGGGAATTTCAGTGTTGTTCCGATGCACGGATTCCATCGGTAAGTTTTTAAATGTAAAAAGTTAGGAATGTGTATTATTACTAAGCATATAATTATATGAATTCTTATAAGTATGTTATTTAATATTCATTTGTATAACTTTATCTATGAATGACCAAACAAAACCTTAAGAATAATCCAGTTTATAGGTATGATATCCGTAACGCAGGCTTCATCAGATGCTACAAGTGCAAATCAGCAACATGCTTCGTCTCATACAAACCAATGATGATATCCGCAACAGGCTGAAAAACAATCGTACCTGACTCAAAATTAATTTCCCCATCACACTCGCAGCGTTACCGCGCTGAATGGCCATTAGTGATATTAATTGCATAAGAAGATAATAAAAAAAATCGTTTATAATATTTAAATGATAAGACAAAGGAAAGAAATTTAAATTAGTCAAATATTTATACTTATTTTTTTAATTGTTGTTTTGTAAGGTGAAAATTTACAAATTCCAGTAACAATGTTTATTACCTATTAATTGATGTTATCATAATGATACGCAAACTTACTCAAAATAATATTAAAAATACTTACACAAAACCAACATTTTCCAGCCTTAAGAACCAGTAAAATACCTACGTACGTAAGTAAGTATTTTATCAAGTGGGTATCCAAAGTTAATGAATATACCTCAGTTTGACGGGTGCAATTCGGTTAGGCGTTTAAAAAGTGCGAGGACAAGTAAATCTTTCTATAAGTCAATGTCGATAAAATTATGACATAAGACAGTGCCGTTATGTATTTTTTTAAATAATATATTATACTTAATCGTATTTACAAACGAATGACCTGAATTATTATTCGACGTATATAATTTTTATTATTGTCAGAATATCAGATATTTACAGTTAGAATTGGAATAAATCAGAGGTTTGCAAATAGACAATAAAGTACCTAACACTCTTTAATTAATATGTACCTAAGGATGGTTCACAGTTCCAAATCGGTTAAGGAAATGACGGAAGTTATGAAGCAAAAGAAAAGGAATTAAGCACCTCTTTTAAAATTTTGAAGTCGGTTTGAACAAGAGCTACACGATAGAAAAAGCAGCAGAATCAATGTCGCAAGGAAGGGACAGCCAGCATATAGAATTTTTGGTTGGGAAGAAGTTTGAGAACTCTCGTATGAATACATACTTCACTCATACACAGTACAAAGAAGAGCTTCGCTCCTTCTGCTCTACCTTCTTGTGTACCACCGCAAGAGTTAGAAGTGACGAAAAAGAGTGTAGTCTTACCTGAAAGTGACCAAGCAAGCCGTGGCCGAATAGTCTAAAGGTCCGTTAGGTTAGAAGCGACGAAAAAGAGTGTAGACTGTCTAACCTGAAAGTGACCAAGCAAGCCGTGGCCGAATAGTCTAAAGTAGGGCTCCCGGATTTCGTGCTACACGCCAACCCATGCGTCCGTTCTTAGCCTCGGCGGTGCTAAGCGTTCGAACTACACAACCCGTCGAAGTCCGTGCCCGTGTAGTGCGTTCGGGAACGGACCTGCCTTCGGCTCCGGAGCCGCGGTCCTCGTGGTTCTGTTTTTTTTTTGTTTTGCTTGTTATTGTTACCGTGTTATTGTTCGTTATTAAACTTGTGATTCTTCGCTCTTATAAAGAACGCGTCCGATCGTCACTATACGTCAAGAACGGGCCGGACCCGTTCCGGGCCGGATCCGTGGATCCGGACACACGGGTAACACGGGTACACGGACCTTAATTACACGGACCCTAATTACCCGTTCCGAACGGGCCACAAATCCGGTTTTGTGTAACACGAGAACGGGGCCCCGGCGACGGGTACACGAAACCCGGACGCGACCGCGAGCCCCAGTCTAAAGGTCCGTGAACCGCGTAAGCTGAAGACGCCGGTTCGAATCCAGCCTCCGCCTCTGGAGGGCTTGTTCACTTTTTATGTATGAAGTATGTATATGATGTAAAAAATACAAATCAAAATATTTAATAAAATAATTTGTTTTGTTCGATAAGCTATAAAGTTTAGTCCGATTAAACTTTTGTGCTAAATTAACAATATGTTCAATTTGAGCTAAAACGTTGAGCACACTAAATATGCAATGGGATTTCAAGCGCATATGCACACTGTCAGGTTTTGCATATTTTAGCCGATCCTACACCATACTAGTCGGACTTGCAAAACTGAAACGGTCTGTTTGACGAACAAACTTTTGAATTTGTAATATCCTCTGTATCATTATTTATTTTTAGCAACAGATTTCCAACGATCCAATACTAACTAAATAATATTATATCTAAAATCTATTGACACTATATTATGAACATCTAATTATCTACTCTTACGTATTTTTTTAATACCACGAAGGTGGCAAACAAGCATACGGCCCGCCTGATAGTAAGCAGTCACCGTAGCCTATGGACGCCTGCAACACCAGATATATTACATGCGCGTTGCCGACCCTTTAAAAACCTGTACACTCTTATGTATTTACATTTGGTGAATAAAGATTTTTACAGCTCAAAATGTGATTGTGACAATATGTGAATGTGACAAGTAGCAAATTTCCCCATATAGCAAGTTTAATCAAAATCGTTAGAGCCGTTTCCGAGAAGCACGATATATATATATATACAAGAATTGCTCGTTTAAAGGTATAAGATTAGAAAATATTACACGATCTTTACGTCTTTTTATTGAAAAACGCTTCAAAAAAATAGTAACTTCACTTATGAAACCAAAAGAATGTAAATAAAATAAAAGAATGCATATATGTTATATGCTATAATAATTATTACATATTTGCTGACTTATTTTTCAAGTGTTATTCAAGAAAGAAACACGTCAAAATCGTGTAGTCTTTTTCTAATGCTAAAAAAACAAGGTATCTATAGGAATTCGACGCGTCTCTATAAGCTCTAGAATCTTAGCTTAAGCCACAATGTTTCCACATTTTGGTACTCCAGCTCCAGATAGCCTAGAGAATCGTTACTTCTACGAAATGAAACATTTTGGGTTGTGAAATTTTTAGCGAAACAAACATTTCTGTTGTTATAGGGTAGGTTTGTTTAAATTCGTCCAAGCAACAATTTGATTTTGTTTGTATTTTTTGTTATACTCATTCAACGATGAAAAACAAAAATGGATTATACGCTGTCAATTTAAAAAATCTGCTCTGAAATAATAACAAAAACAGAAAAAAAAATTTGCCAGATTGCTTTCAAAAATATTTAAATTCCAGCAATATTCTCGCTTGTAAAGATAGGTATTTGAGCCGGCGTTATTCCCGTATCGAATGAGCGTTATCCGACAATCCGAAAATCGATAGTCGATTCGATAATGATGCCAATTAAATAATTATGATTATGAATATTCAATAGAGGCGGAGAGGGAGCGATGCCTTCTTAGGATCATTTTAAATGGAATGCTCGTGGAAGATACGATTTTGCTGTAATATATTTTAGATTTTATTATTTTTTTCTTTATATCTTTTTACAGTAAATATGGCCCTTTAAATTTTCGACGTACTTACGTAATGTGCTTATTATGTACAGGGTGTCGTAATGGAGCACGATTCATTTTAAAATATATATATATATTAAGTACATCAGAATAGAACATCGTCCCGACTGTTGAACATTGAGCATCTAACCTAATAAATATACGAATTCATAATGTGTACTCATTTCTTTTCTTGATAACTTTTTTTATACCACGTCGGTGGCAATCAAGCATACGGCCCGCCTGATGGTAAGCAGTTACCGTAGCCTATGGACGCCTGCAACACCAGAGATATTACACGCGCGTTGCCGACCCTTTAAAAACCTGCACACTCCTTTTTTGAAGAACCCCATACTGTAGCCCCTCGGGAAAGCCTCAGCAGGGAACTCATAACTAATAATAATATATGAAAATAATCACGTCACTTTTCATAGTCATCCAGATACAATTTATTTATTTTCACTAGACTTATATTGACCGGGATATAGGCCGTGATTACCTTTGGTTTTGTTTGTGAGCTCCCAATATTCCCGATACAAGTCTAGTGAAACTAACCGTGAATCATTCAAAACTCTTTTTTTCTTTTCGTTTGTCGTTTGTAGATGAGCGATTATCAACGTGGTTAGGCCCCTGTGTGACTACCACCAGCTTGGCACTGACATGAATGCTAGCGTGAACGTATTAGTGCTAGCGAGACGTATAGAAAGTAAATTAAATAAATTACGTTGGCGTATATTTCAGTGTTGACACTATCAGTGACTCATGGTGCGGGTAAAGGTAACCCCGACCACCCTTTAAGTTCGTGAGCCCGGTTCTCAAAGGTTATTAACTACCTATTGAGTACACTTCACTTTCTTACCCTTCAGGCACCCTAATTAGGGGCCTAGGTGTACCCAATTACCCCTTTAATTTGTTCAACCAACGAACAATTGATGTGGTAATTCACTTAGCCGTCATTCGGGAGTGAATGGAATGAATAAGTTTCGCATTTATGATTTGTGAGTGAATGGCTTTTTGGGTAATGATGTGGAAGATTATGATCTTAGGATTATTGAATGTGAATAATTGTAGATTGAATTGGCTATTGAGGTAAGTAATAGGAAGTAGAATAAATTTAAAAGTGGAAAAATTACTGCCTTGGGTGATACATGAACGCACGGCCTCTGGATTGATACTCCAGCGCTCTGCCAACTGAGCCACCAAGACCTCCTCCATAGCCAGCCAATCTTCCCACTATATAGGTCTAGGGAGAAGTAATAGGGAGATCCTAATTTAACAATTTGTTTTGGTTTTGAACTGGTTTTGACACGACTGGTATCACGCACGACTTTTACATCATTTAACATCATTCATCATTCATCATCATCATCATCGTCATCATCATCATAATCATCATCATCATTTTTCATCATTTTTTAGGGTTCCGTACCCAAAGGGTAAAAACGGGACCCTATAACTAAGACTCCGCTGTCTGTCTGTCCGTCCGTCTGTCTGTCTATCATCAGGCTGTATCTCATGAACCGTGATAGCTAGACAGTTGAAATTTTCACAGATGATCTATTTCTGTTGCCGCTATAACAAAAAATACTAAAAACAGAATAATATAAATATTTAAATGGGGCTCCCATACAACAAACGTGATTTTTTGGCTGTTTTTTTTCATAATGGTACGGAACCCTTCGTGCGCGAGTCCGACTCGCACTTAACCGTTTTTTTTTTTAACATGATTTCAATAAATAAATGAATGAATGAATGATCATTTCGCTTGCACCAATTAGTGTGAGCGATCCTCCAGCTCGTATCAAAATAAGATCGAAACCGTAACAAGTTGTTAAATCTGAATTGGGCTCATGTGCATAATGCAATATGTATGTGATGTGTTATTTCTGTTCTTCCTGTGTATTTTGTATCTTGTACCTACTTTTGTGTAAATTTTTCTTGAAATGAAATATTTTGTTAGCTCGTTTCTCAGAGCATTGGTAAATCTATAATGTAATAACATTAAAGTACAGATTTTACCTACTATCAGATAAGAAAGTTCTCATGGTAAAATTGGTTGTAATAATGACGACGACGCAGGGTCACTACCCACTAGGCCAGACGACCGGTCTGGCCTAGTGGGTAGTGACCCTGCCTGTGAAGCCGATGGTCCTGGGTTCGAATCCCGGTAAGGGCATTTATTTGTGTGATGAGCACAGATATTTGTTCCTGAGTCTTGGGTGTTTTCTATGTATTTATGTATTTGTATATTATATATATCGTTGTCTAAGTACCCACAACACAAGCCTTCTTGAGCTTACTGTGGGACTTAGTCAATCTGTGTAAGAATGTCCTATAATATTTATTTATTTATTATTTATTAATAATGCTGGTCATTTCTTACGGTTTTTCAACGCATTCTAGAGTACTAACGATATGTGCGTAGATAAAAGCGCTAAAGTGTGGTGCCTCGATTATCTTATGTGCTTGGTCCAGTAGTTAAGGTGGTCTATGGTATGTTTAATAAAACACTGTCAATGCTATTATGGTGTCCCTGTCACACAATGTTATATAACATTTTATAACTTGTTTTTATGTAATAGGTAGTTTACTAATGTAGTTTTATAAGTGTCTTGTAACTAACAATTTATGGATCTCAGCTATCTGATTTTTTTTTTTTTTTTTTTTTTTTTTTTTTTTTTTTTTTTTTTTTTTTTTTTTTTTTTTTTTTTTTTAACAGCCAATGTTGGAGCACCATCACAGCCATTTTTGTATATATATATTTTTTGTATATTTCACTACATACTTCAATTAAAACATGAAAACAAAAATGGAAACTATAAAATATTTATCGGTAAAAACATACGATAAAATAGCGATGTGATAGTTTTGTACCTTTTTGCTACGGAACCCTAAAAACAGACACCAGTATGTTTTATATTCACTCTTGACGTTAACGAAAATTGATTACCCATTATTGAATTTACATTATAATTTATCATTTTTGTCGATATCCTCCAATTCACAGGTAAATGATGAATGCATTCGGTAATGATTACCTCATTTAACGGGAAACATAATGGCATTTCGGCGAATTAAATTGTTGAGCACGTCGTTATGGAAATGCTTGAAATAAAATGAAGATCGACATTTTCATCAATGATAATGTAATAAAAATAGAACAATACCTAATTAGCTAATGGGGTAATTGTAACACTGCCGAAATATGAAAGCACTGCTGGTATATTATATTAATTTATCATTTTGATTCTAATTATGTGTGTCAAAATTCATTCACCATTTCACCGAAACACAAATTAAAATTTTATTCCTATAAAACATCAACACTATTAAATAAATATTAAATTTATTTATATAGGATTTAGTAACTCTATTATGCAGTTATGCACATAATAATATAAATAATAAAAATATAAATGACATAAATATGTGAAGAATCCCGTTCCAAATTTGAACATTTTTATTCGAATAAAGTTGTTTTTATAAGGTAATAGGTCAACCATTGTAAAGTTAGAAAATTTATTATCACAAAACAGAAATTAAACAAAATCTAAACCTAAATTAGCCAGAGGCATTGTTCCCAGGACACTGGCCGCGTTACCCAACTGCGACTGCACAGTAGGGCTGAGCTTCTGCGCAAAAAATGCGCCAGGTCGTAGTTCGCCAGACACCCAGTTTACTAGATTAGTGGAAATTTCTTTTACTAGTTTTCTGGTGTCTGACGACCAAGGACCGAAAGTAATTCCTATAATGTACATCTAGATTCAAAATGTCATTTAACTCCGTTCTCCGCTCGTTTGCCTTCAATATTATATCATAAAAAAACACAGCATTTGCGATGACGTTTTGAAAAATATATTACCTCTGTCTTCATGTATTATTTGTGTTTCCATGTACATTTTTTCTTAGGTTGTGCAATAAAGAGGATTTGTATTGTATTGTATTGTACCGGGTTAACTAATTAGACGGTTATGCAGCGTACTACGTAGGCGAACAACACGCGAACGCGAAGCGAAGCGATGCGGCGCGGGGTGAATCAATCCTTTGATGAGTATCAAAGGATTAATTCACCCCGAAGTGTCCTACGTGGGCGATCTCGTTGCGAACGCGAACGCCGTGGGCCCGCCGCTTCGCTACGCGTTCGCGAGTTGTTCGCTTACGTAAGACGCTGCTAGTTAGGTAGTTGAGCGGTAGTCAAGGAGAATGTAGCAAGTGTGCAAGGTAGGTAACCTTTTAAATTTCAATTGAACCTTTACATATTTGGAGGTAGGTTATAATTTAACAATTTGGTATAGAATATTGTCTTCGGTTACCGCGATAGTTACTCATGAAATAAAACTATGAAAACGGATTATATCGCGTTTAAACTGGTTTTGATATGACCTTGATGGTCGTACTGGTTATTAGCGCGTATCTCACGCGGCGGGGCGGGGCACATTGCTCGCAGAACTGATGGCCGGTGGGGCCGGAAGGTTCTGGAGTGGCGTCCGCGTCTCGGAAGACGAACTGCCGGTAGGCCTCAAACGAGATGGAGCGACGACCTGGTGAAGGTCGCGGGAATTCGGTGGATGCGAGCGGCACAGGATCGGTCGGAGTGGCGAGCCTTGGGGGAGGTCTATGTCCAGCAGTGGACGTCTATCGGCTGACATGATGATGATGATGATGATCTCACGCACGACTTTCATTTCATGTCGCATGGACCAATCAGCGTGCTATCTTCAAAGTTGTATCAATATATGACAAAAACCGTAAAATAGTTACTTACACCTGAATTGAGCGGGCTCTTGTAGATTTTATATTAAATGTATGTCTTTAACTACCAGGTAGAAAATAGTAATTCGAATTTACTTAGCTAACAACGTTCTTAAAAACGCATTTTCAAGTCTTACTCGAGTTTTCTGGCTTCAGAAAACCTGCCATTGTACGAAATAGGAGGCAACGGACTTTAAGACGAATTCTCGTATATTTAAAGCTCAAGGAAAAAGAAAAATCTTTAAATCTTGGCACTGCTTTAAGCTAAGTATTTTTTTTGTTAAAAAGTTGCAACATACTCGTAAATAAAATATTAGGGTTGAGCTGATGTGTTTATTTAGTATGTTAAGCGTGCTTTAAGATTTACGATTAACTAAACAATATGATTTAAATATAACTAACTTAGCGGTTTCACTCACGTGTTTTTAGTCACTCGCGCGACATGTTTCGGAGAGCCTAGGTCTCCATTTTCAAGCACTACCTAACAGTGCCTGAGTGAGTAGCGGTCACGACACAACAAAACGCGGAAACATGTCACGCGAGTGACTAAAAACACGTGAGTGAAACCGCTTAGTTAGTTGTTAATATGTCTCACGATAGTTTAAATTCGATGATTTAAATATTTATACGGAGGAGTTCTTTAGGTGAGCATGCCTTATTGAAATTTCATTGTGCTGTATTTTTTTCTTTTTCTTTGTGTATCTTCTTAGTTAATTTCGAATTATTTATATTTTTTCAAGTTAGATTTTCAAAATTTCACCTAAAAAAAAAACAAAAAAATGATATAAAAATGTTTGTTTTTTCTACTTCAAAACTTATAAATCACATGTTCAAATAGTGTGAAAACAGATATTTAAATAAAAATCTAATCAGTAAATGCTTATTTTTTTGGTTTTCATACAACATAAAAATAATAAATAAATAAAGTTAATTTGTATTTTAGTTACTCCCTTATTAGTTATCATTTGTATACGTTCTGTTCACACACGTGGCTGCGATAGTGCGCAACCTTAGTATAGTACCTATTAGTTTAGTATCATGTCACTACCTGTGAGTTCCTATAATTGGCTTCCTGTATTTACTATAAGTTTTATATTAATGTCACAGCTGTTGGATCTCCTAATAAATAAAATAAAATAAAAATAAAATAAAAGTGGCTGAGCACGACCCCCTTGTAGTTGAGATAAAGTTACAAAGCTTGGTGTATTTTATCAGCATAATAAGTGTAACAAAATATGGGTTTGCCCCGCCGGAAAATAAAATTAAAAGTTTTTAGAACCACCCTAATAGTAGGTAATATAGCAAAAAATTATAACGTAAAATGGAAAATTATACCTTATCAAATATTAATTTATTCTTCATTTACTTGGGCAAAGACGACCGAGTTTCCTTGCATGATGAATAGGTGCATTACAAAGTGTAGCATAATTTGTCCTTGCATGATGAATAGGTGCATTACAAAGTGTAGCATAATTTGTCCTTGCATGATGAATAGGTGCATTACAAAGTGTAGCATAATTTGTCCTTGCATGATGAATAGGTGCATTACAAAGTGTAGCATAATTTGTCCTTGCATGATGAATAGGTGCATTACAAAGTGTAGCATAATTTGTCCTTGCATGATGAATAGGTGCATTACAAAGTGTAGCATAATTTGTCCTTGCATGATGAATAGGTGCATTACAAAGTGTAGCATAATTTGTCCTTGCATGATGAATAGGTGCATTACAAAGTGTAGCATAATTTGTCCTTGCATGATGAATAGGTGCATTACAAAGTGTAGCATAATTTGTCCTTGCATGATGAATAGGTGCATTACAAAGTGTAGCATAATTTGTCCTTGCATGATGAATAGGTGCATTACAAAGTGTAGCATAATTTGTCCTTGCATGATGAATAGGTGCATTACAAAGTGTAGCATAATTTGTCCTTGCATGATGAATAGGTGCATTACAAAGTGTAGCATAATTTGTCCTTGCATGATGAATAGGTGCATTACAAAGTGTAGCATAATTTGTCCTTGCATGATGAATAGGTGCATTACAAAGTGTAGCATAATTTGTCCTTGCATGATGAATAGGTGCATTACAAAGTGTAGCATAATTTGTCCTTGCATGATGAATAGGTGCATTACAAAGTGTAGCATAATTTGTCCTTGCATGATGAATAGGTGCATTACAAAGTGTAGCATAATTTGTCCTTGCATGATGAATAGGTGCATTACAAAGTGTAGCATAATTTGTCCTTGCATGATGAATAGGTGCATTACAAAGTGTAGCATAATTTGTCGCAGGTCGTTTAAAATTATTCCCTTACCCAAGAATTTATTAATTCGCGACGTCACGCCACTCTGTGATTACTTACGCGACATCGTTTTGACAGTAAATCCTTAATACATTACATATGTACAAATGCTGTTTAATAGAAAAACCGGCCAAGTGCGAGTCGGGCTCGCGCACGAAGGGTTCCGTACCATTACGCAAATAAACGACAATAAAATCACGTTTGTTGTATGGGAGCCTCAGTTAAATATTTATTTTATTCTGTTTTTAGTATTTGTTGTCATAGCGGCAACAGAAATACATAATTTTTGAAAATTTTAACTGTCTAGCTATCACGGTTCGTGAGATACAGCCTGGTCAAGACGGACAGACAGACGGACAGCGGAGTCTTAGTAATAGGGTCCCGTAGGGTACGGAACCCTAAATACAAGCTAATTCGAACGTACACTCATCAGAATAATATCTGATTGATGTAATTTAGTTAACGTGTGTGTCGGTGGTACCAATACATCAAACGGACAAGTAGGAGCTAAATGCACGAATCGGCCTGAGTCCCATGTTTTTAGGGTTCCGTACCCAAAGGTTAAAAACGGGACCCTATTACTAAGACTCCGCTGTCCGTCCGTCTGTCTGTCAGCAGGCTGTATCTCACGAACCGTGATAGCTAGACAGTTGAAATTTTCACAGTTGATGTATTGTGTTGCCGCTATAACAACAAATACTAAAAACAGAATAAAATTAATATTTAAGTGGGGCTCCCATACAACAAACGTGATTTTTTTGCCGTTTTTTGCGTAATGGTACGGAACCCTTTGTGCGCGAGTCCGACTCGCAC
Source organism: Cydia strobilella (assembly GCF_947568885.1). NCBI lineage: Eukaryota > Metazoa > Arthropoda > Insecta > Lepidoptera > Tortricidae > Cydia > Cydia strobilella. The sequence goes on from NC_086048.1 coordinate 19,888,784, forward strand.
TTGGCCGGTTTTTGTACCCCTTTTCACATAATAAAGACGCTAAGCAAACAATAAAATCAGATTAAGACCTCAGCTGCATCTAGTTTATTACGAACCTAATCCAAGCTCAGGTTGGCGCGGAATTAGCCACTCCGAGGCCATTCGCCATAATTGATTACTCTCTGGTTGCCCATATTGTGAATAAGACCCTGTGCAGGTGCGGTAGACCGGTTCATATAATGAAACATGAGTATAATGGCTTATTCTACTATTGCTGAGTGAATATTTGTCTTTGCCTGCCATAATTACGTTATTATCAGAAGGATAATTCAAACTTACATTTGACATCAAAATTATATCTAAATGATGTCATTTTAAGTGGGGCTCCCATACAACAAACGTGATTTTTTTGCCGTTTTTTGCGTAATGGTACGGAACCCTTTGTGCGCGAGTCCGACTCGCACTTGGCCGGTTTTTTTTTTCTTGTGGTTTTCGGAGGCTTGCCCTACAACAGTGTCATCCATAGGGGCTTAGTATGTAGAGCATTCATGTCGCAAACATATAAAATATTAAAAGAGTGATTCTCAGACAAAACATGGCCGCAGCGATGTCTATTAAGGCCGTTCCATCGGTTTGCCGCTGTCTCTGTCACATTTCGCAAGAAAGAACGGGAAAGATCATGCGCGCCAAGTGTCAATTTTGATTGAATTTTGTCGATTTTTATTTATTTTAAAAACGTTACCCTACAATATCGAAATTCGAAAGCTATGAAATTACTATTTAAGTTAAGATTGTTTTTTCTTCTTTTTTTGTTTATAGTATCACATAATAAATAACCGGGTAAAGTTGGATTAAAAGTCCGAGTTAGAGGTTACTTTGGGAATTAATTGTATCGAGCGAAATGTCATAATTCGTGTATCGGAAGCTATGATATTAAAGATAATATAGTCAAGACCTACATATATTTTTACCACGTCTACGAAAATCAACGCCTCTTAGAAAAACAGGTACATATAATAAGATTTTCGGCCTTCTGGCTCAGGGAACCGCCTTAAATGCTTTGCTAAATTGGAGCCATCCAGAAAAATCCAATCTCATCTCCGGCATCTCCTGATGATGCCTCGTAGAGACGTGTCGAGTTTTGTACATTTGTTAGTGGTGTTTTATATTTTTCACCTCAGCAGCTCGAACAAGCCTACTTTCGTCACTCCCTGGAGTGAGGAAAGTGCGACTTTCCTCATTCCAGGGAGTGAAGAAAGTGCGACTTTCCTAACTCCAGGAAGTGAAACAAGGTAGCTTTTTAATTTAGTGAAGGCCATGAACTGCCACTTAATACTTTTATTACAATTTTTTTTTGTATGTATGTATAAACTCTTTATTGTACTAAACACAGAACACAAATATGGCATAGAAATAGGCAGTACAAAGGCGATTTTTTTTTGTTTTTTTTTTTTTTGTTTTTTTTTTTGTTTCTCTGTATTATTCTGTGTAATTCTAAATACATTTTAACCTTTAATATGTTCTCACTACTGAGGTGAAAAATTATGTTTGCGTATTTATTTTCGCCGTGAGAGAGTCAAGTGGGAACATTAATTGCATGTATAAATACGCAAGTATGTATAACGGGTTAGCTAAGCACTGATTCACTAGCAAAGTAGTATTTTTTTTCTTGATCGTTACAATGTTTATCTTACGGCTCCTAGAAAATCTGCACTTATAAGATATCATTTCGTACGTTTATTCTCTTTGCGCAGTGAAGTGGCGCGTGACGGCGAATAAATTAGTGTTACGACACATAACGTTTATAGGTTATAACTATTAATGACGTCTACAGGCTACACGGTATTCATGATGATATTTATTGAAAATCACTATGACAACCGGTTAACATAGCCATGTTAACCGGTTGTCATAGTGATTTTATTGTGTTGTGTAAAGGAGCTACTGGAGCTACGTTCGCGATTTATTTAGCTCTGATATAAGTGAATATTTATATAAAAAATGTAATAAATTACGTACTAAACAACGCGAGTTTATTTCGAAATAGTAAGAGATCAACTAAAACAAACAATTAAGAACTGATATTTTTGATGTCTGTTTGATTAATAACAAATTCTTTTTTTAGTAGATTCCCCACATTATATCAAATGAAAAATGTTTTTATTATTACGCGAACAACTTTTTCAGGTTTACCTGTGAAGTAACTGATATAAATTAAAATAAAACAAATCCCCCTTTTCCCCTTATTCAATTATCTTTAACAATAATTTATTTTAAGAAAATCTTTTTAAACAAAGTTAATAAATTAATAAAATCACGTCTACCTTTTTGAAATTTCTCGGCCGTGATTCAATCACTGGACAGCTGACATGAACAATAAATCTTTGTAGTCGTTTTTCTTTGTATAGTATAGAGTTGTAATTCGGCGGAAGATATTATTTTTAGCGTCTTTAATTCTGGATCTAGTAAACATTGGATGAAAAATACTTTAACTTCTTTTTGATAGCTTGAGTCATTTAAATTAAATATTATATCAAAAAATTATTAATTATTTACAGGTTACAAATGGCCTTGAATTGTTTACCATTTTAATTGGTTGAAAGCAATAAACCCTTGCTATTTCACTTACTACAATAAAGGCAACCCAAGAAAAACATCAAAGCTAAGTAAATACTCTGTACAATAAAACTTTTAATTGACATCGGTTTTCTGGGAATTGGTTCAACATAACATTTGAAAATTTTCATATCACACTTAAGGTGCTTCCACTTATCAAACTTTTCAAGGCCATAAATGGGCTGCGTTATGGAATAACGAACTAAGCGACAAAAAAATATTAAAAAAAAAAATGCAGCTTGAATCTGGGTATGGAAATCTATGTGCTCAACTATTTCTGTGATCAGAAATTATGTTTATAGCCTTAGATAAGGGGTAGAATCAAGCGACACATTAAAATATGTTAAAGCCTATGTACGAACTCGTTACGTAATAAAGAATTAAGCGCCAGTTACTTTCATAAATTATAATAACCATGCATTTATAATTGCAAAAACGATTTAAACGCTTGAAATCTGTCGTTAGTTCTTTTAGTTTCAAATTTTCAATGATTTATAAACACAATATCGACTTAAGCGCCTCCACATCTGTCGTTTAATTTATTATAACATTATCTCAAATCGCACTATCTTTCGCTTCCGCACCTAAAACAAATCGCATTAAAGTATCAAGCGACAATATGTCGCATAGTACTACGAAATAAATTACCCTCATCGTAGATAGCAAAACAGAATTAAGCGGAAAAACGCTAACAATTTTAAAACTTTAAAAGGCAGTGTCTTTTTTACTGATATATAATTTGTAAACACTTTTACAGGTTCACAGTAAAAAAAATAACTTTTTACTTTAAAAAATCACTTACAACAACAAATTCAAATTTCAAATCTTTCCAGCTCATTTTCTCGGTTTCAACTAACTGTCGCTTGATCACTTATTCTATAACGCTGTCCAAATATTATTCATCATCATCTTCCTCGCGTTATCCCGGCATTTTTGCCACGGCTCATGGGAGCCTCAGGTCCGCTTGACAACTAATCCTAAGAATTGGCGTAGGCACTAGTTTTTACGAAAGCGATTGCCATCTGACCTTCCAACCCAGAGGGGAAAACTAGGCCTTGTTAGGATTAGTCCGGTTTCCTCACGATGTTTTCCTTCACCGAAAAGCGACTGGTATAAATATCAAATGATATTCCGTACATAAGTTCCGAAAAACTCATTGGTACGAGCCGGGGGTTTGAACCCGCGACCTCCGGATTGAAAGTCGCACGCTCTTACCGCTAGGCCACCAGTGCTTTTGTCCAAATATTATTATATATATAAATCTAGGAAATTACCGGGCACAAGCACTTATCCCTTCTAAGGACGTCCTACAATGACTCTCAATTTTTCCTTAAAAGTCATAAGCGCCATGGTTTCGCCATCATTATATGTCTTTTTTACAACATTCACGTTGGTTATAATGGCGAGCTTAACAAAGGAGCAAAAAGCCTACTATTGTTGAGGCCCGCCTAGGACTAAGCCCCATTATTATATTAGTTGCCAACCTTAAGTCCGCAGCAACGGCCGAATTTCACAATCCCATACAAACCGAGTATCGTATTCATTTTAAAACCACTTGTTGGATTGTAATAAAACTTTGCACATACACATGAGATATATCTAGTAAATTAATTTTTAACAAGCAGAAACGTCTGCGATCGATGCTATTATGCTTAGAATAAATTTAAAAGTGGAAAAATTACTGCCTTGGGTGAGACTTGAACTCACGGCCTCTGGATCGATACTCCAGCGCTCTGCCAACTGAGCCACCCAGACCTCCCAACCCAACCCAACCCAAGGCAGTAATTTTTCCACTTTTAAATTTATTCTAAGCATATATCTAGTAAAATAAAACTATGAAAACGAATTATATCGCGTATATTGAATTTATAATACATCCCGACGTTTCGAACTCTTTACAGCGTTCGTGGTCAACGGGTGACGCGATATAATCCGTTTTCATAGTTTTATTTCATGAGTAACTATCGCGGTAACCGAAGACAATATTATATATCTAGTAGTTTAGTATCTGGTAGTTTTAATTAGATTATACTCCAGTTTATAAAACAAACGAAATAGAGCAAAAGCAAGTTTTGTATGAAAATTTTTAATTCACTGTATTTTTATAACTGTGGTATCTAAAGCTGCATAAACTAATTACAGGACTAAGATATACCTTATCTTATTGTAAGTACAAAGTTTTAGAGCAATCTAGTTAGTCATTTTCAAATGAGAGCGTAACTACGTTTGTGTTGTTATTATAGCTACAATATGTACCAATAACATCCCAATGAGATGTAACCATAACAACTGTGTATGTTCAAGCGAAATAAAATAAATTGAAGCCCAGCAAGAAGTAGTTGATACAATTCCTCGCCAGTCTGCCTGTGACCACGAACGTAACGTCACGTTCGAAACGTCAGGCCATAAATAAACGTAAGTTTGTACGCGATTAAGTCCCGCATTAGTTTTAAATTATAAATAAATTGAATTGAATTGTATGCATAACCGAGCTTGCTGGGGACTCTTAACTCGTAATATTTATACTTTGGATAAAGGAAACCTTACAAAAAATAATGAACTTATTTTTAGCAATGTGACGTCCGTTGCTAACTTTATAGGTACCCATTTAATTGTGCAATTTTCTTTAAGACATAGTAAATTCTTAGGTTTATTTTAGTTTATAAGATATTTTAATTTTTTTAAATAAAATACAGAATTTGAGAAAATCTTATAAAATAATATAGACATAGTAAATAAATAATACTTAACGACTTTTATTATAAGAGTATAATATCTAAGCCTATAAGCAGTTTACAAAACCAAAGTGTTTTATTATATACGTCGACAAAATACAGTAATATATCAATATCGATAGGTTAATTACGAATATACATTTTTCTACCTGCCATCAAAAAGTAGGACACATACATCGGATGCATATTACATTTAATGCCTTCCAAACATCAATCTAAATATCACGTGTCAAAGCTATATTGTTTCATTTCTTTATGTAAAAGCTTCTTTCTGTGGTCTCCATCAATCGTGTCTTCAGATATAACAATAGAAGGAAGTTCTTAAAAGCGGGAAGCCCCTAAGTCTTTATTGTCAGCTTTTTCCTTGTTTCCCGCGTTACTAATAGCCACAACTTTGTTGTTCATGGATGGTATTTAATTTTTCACGCAAATATTGTCTACAATTATATGCATTATTATATGTCTAAACACTGACTTGAAAATATATAATAGGCCTTTTCATCTGTGCCAGATGTTTTAAGCAGCATCCCGGTAACGACACTTGCGTTCGTGACTGTGTAGCCCTATGCGGGAGAGGAGAGACTTGAAAATATATCTACTAGAAATGCTAGAAAGATCGTCAAATTGTAATATTGGTTTTATATAAATAAATAAATAGGACTCAGGAACAAATCATGCTCATCTTACAAATAAATGCCCTTACCGGGAATAGCTATAGGAAATGGAAATGGGAATGTACGAACTTAGCGTTCTTACTGTATCTAAATAAAAACCGGCCAAGTGCGAATCGGACTCGCGCACGAAGAGTTCCGTACCATTACGCAAAAAACGTCAATAAAATCACGTTTTTTGTATGGGAGCCCCCTTAAATATTTATTTCATTCTGTTTTTAGTATTTGTTGTTATAGCGCCAACAGAAATACATCTACTGTGAAAATTTCAATTGTCTAGCTATCACGGTTCATGAGATACAGCCTGGTCACGTACAGACGGACGGACAGACAGCGGAGTCTTAGTAATAGGGTCCCGTTTTTACCCTTTGGGTACGGAACCCTAAAAACAGATTGCTCCCAAACATGGAACACGGCAGCATTTCGTAACCCAAAGTCATCAAGCACCCCATTTCAAGCATAAAAGCATCCTATCTGTGCCGATTACAAGATAAAATGCAAGTCAACCGCTCTTCAGAATCTCCAGTTAACGAGCACTCCACATTGTTACCGCAAAAAATATCTTAACCGTACTAATTACCCTCCCTCCGCCCTGGACTGTTATTATATCAGCTCGCCGAAAATAGCCAAGTTGATAGGTCAAGAGAACCAGTAAAAATTTAAACAAAAACTAGCCAAGTCAAATCCTGAACTTTATTCTGGGCACACATATATTTAGATCTCAATCCTTTATCCGGGGAAGTCAACAACGACGCATACCTATTCTTAATATTGAACTTGGTTCTCATTTCACAATTATGTTTTTGATGGGATTTACATTTCCTGTAACCTGTAGCAATACTGAAGTAATGCTGGACAGTTGTTGCAATTAGAATGTAACGTTAATATATCATTATTGGCGACAACAAGATTAACGAAGTACCTACCTTTCAATTTCAATGAAATAGTTTCCAATCCACATCCCAAGTGTGGGAATGAGATGAAGATCATGTCCACTATGTCCAGTACTTAGATATGTTAAAAGTCTCTAGAATTCCATTTCTTTGGTGGAATTTCCTTCTGATTAGTCCAGGGCCTATTCAAAATGACGATGGAAGACCGCCCCACGAGGATGGGGCGCGAGTGGATACAGTCTCCACAGAGGAATGCGGTCGAGACCTCTCACGCTTTAGTAAAAAAGGGTGTAGAATGAAACCCACAACTATTATGTAATTGAAATCTTACCCTCTTTGGCCTTGCTTCGGTAAGTATGTTGAATGACGACTGTAAGCCCGAAGGCTCGCTAGTAGTTGGCCTGAATATTACGTCAAACACGGTATTGTGCTGTTCGGTTCCCAGTCAAACAGTCGGTTCCCGGTTCGGTGCCTAGAGGGCGATTTGCAAAACAGATTGTACCATTCTATTGATAATTAATTATTCAGGGAAAGGTTGTAGAATTCCTTGAAATCGTTACGTAAATTAGGGCTTAAAAATATGACAAATATAGGTATTCAAAGATGCTTACAAGTTACATTTGGATGTAGCATCTGATAGGTATCTTTTTATTATTATCCAATAACCTTATTTTAATCAACTCTATAATTCTGTCTTCGGTTATCGCGATAGTTACTCATGAAATAAAACTAAGTATGTAAACAACTCTAATTCCCTAAATTAAAAAAGTGAAATAAATATTGTAGCACGTAACAAATGGACCGCGAGCCAGGCGCTTTCGTCAGTCATCGCCTCCCGGGCGAAAACTCGTATAACGGTTAACGGCTATGTATGATGAACCCTCGTGAACGTCAGCTGCCGCTCCGTTGGTGGGTTGAGGAATGGCAGCCACCGAAACACGTAACACGGTCTTTCCACCGCGATACAACCGGCTGACGATTGGTTTTATTAACAATAGCATCTAAACTATCATCTGACAAAGTATCAAACGGGAGGCGATGACGCCGATGACTGAAAATAATTTTCTTTTTTACATGTTCATGTGACCAGCTGACGGTCTTTCTACAGCGATACAATCGGCTGACGAATTTGTTTATTCACAATAGCATCTAAACTATCATCTGACAAAGTATCAAGCGGGAGGCGATGACTAAATTTTTTTATAGACTATTTGCTGCCATTCTTCAACCCACCAACGGAGCGGCAGCTGACGTTTACGAGGGTTCATCATACATAGCCGTTAACCACTATAAAAGTTTTCGCCCGGGAGGCGATTGGTCATGGAAATCTGTTCCTTGCCCGCGGTCTAAGATGAAAACATGCATACTATTAATTGAATATCATTTCTCGGCATTTAGCGTGTGAAAATCACTTGGCCAGAGTGTGTCCTGTATTCTACATTATGAACGGTTGTTTGTTCAGATGCCACAGTCACAGTTCACTAAGGATCAATTCTATATTGCAATGGGGTTGGCCGGTCGAAGTATTTAGCAGATGGCGCCAGCAATCCAGCATAGCTTGCCCTGTCAATCCAATTGTGACAAATTCTTGTTTTTTTTTAATGGAATGTTATGCCCTGGATGCTAGCCCTTTAATCCAAATCTCATAGAACTCAACTACAGAAAAGAACGAGCTATGGTGGTGCCATCAATGCAAACCTTTGACAGTTGCCAACCCCATTCATTCATTTATTAATTCTTTGTCAATAGTTGTTAAAATTACGACATGATCAAAATGATATTTAAACCGGGTGGGCCCTGTAACACGAGCAATAAAAAACTGTAGACTGTACTCCTAAAACTGACCAAAATTTGTTCAGCAACTTTTAAAAATAGCTCGCGTTTTATTTTAAGTACCCTTTAAAGTTTATTCTGAGACGCAATGTATTGCTAATTTTGTTATATTTAAAGCGAGATTGAAGATAATAATTGATTTGTATGAAAAATAGGAAGAATTTGACTTCATAAGTTTAAAAACCAAAAGTGTTATCGTTTGAGAAGTACAATACATGTATACAATACAATACAAATATTGTTGTAAATTATTTGCTCGTGTTACACCCTCACCCTCATATTTCCTCTTGCTTTGAACTCTGAACATTATAAATGCGAGTGGCTACTTGTCGCTGCCAAAATATTATTTGTCATCATCATCATCATATCAGCCTTTTATCGCCCACTGCTGAGCAAGTGAGCATAGGCCTCTCTTTCAGTACGCCACTTATCCCGGTCCTGAGCCAATATCATTATTTTATCTATCTTATCTTATTTAGATTGTTAAGATAAATGAAATAAACCACGAAATTACGTTCCTTACAACGGTTACCCGTAAAATTATGTAATTCTTATAAGTGTTTAGTTATTTACCCTCGACCACGAGGCACTGATTGTTATCATATTTTACATCTCTGAATATATCGACGATATTTGACGACCGGTCTGGCCTAGTGGGTAGTGACCCTGCCTGTGAAGCCGATGGTCCTGGGTTCGAATCCCGGTAAGTGCATTTATTTGTGTGATAAGCACAGATATTTGTTCCTGAGTCTTGGGTGTTTTCTCTATGTATTTAAGTATTTATATATTATATAGGTATATATCATTGTCTGAGTACCCATAACACAAGCTTCCATGGGCTTACCGTGGGACTTAGTCAATCTGTGTAAGAAAGTCCTATAATATTTATTTATAAAAAAATAAAAAATAAAAAACACAAAAAGCGTTAGCGTGTGATCCTAAATAATCAAATACCATGATTTCCTATTGGCAACCTGCCAATATAGTTAATTAACAAAGTTAGAGGAAATAATTAAACAACGAGACGCGCTAACAGGAACTGTTCAAGCTGAAATAATCTCAGCAAAATATGGGGAATATTTAGGTTAATTATAATTAAGTTACGTTGACTTTCATGTGATTTGATAGGATTATGGCATTGTTTTCGCATTATTACTTACCTAGTGTCGTGGAAATAGGACATATCCCAAGCCATTATTATATTAACATGTGCCTTTGTTATGTAAGTGGTAAGTTTGTTACGTAAATAAATTAGTATTTTTAATAGGTCTCGTCCTATTCATTTTTTAAACGGTTTATTGCTCGTGAAGATTCAATCCGCGTTAGGATCTTTAACATGAAAGTATTATGATGGCCGACATTTGGATTCTAATTTCCAAATTTTTTTTTTCTCTTCATCATCATATATTTAAGAGTTATACTCTTGTCGGTGGAGCGATTTCCATAAGTGTCGGTCCTCTGCGTTCTCCTTGACAGCCTGATACGACACGACGTTGAGTTTTTCCTTTACTTGATCTATGTATGTTCTCCTTGGTCTGCCCCTCTGCCTCCTTGCCTCAACTCTCCCTTCAATTATGTTCTTGATAAATTCGTCGTGTCGTAGCAGGTGTCCAAGCATCTTTCCTCTTCTATTTTCTATGGTTCTCAACAAACTCCTCTTCTCTCCTACCATGCGTAAAACCTCTTCATTTGTTTTCTTCTTTTTTTCTCTTAATGCTCACAAAATTAACATTAGGCATAATGATTAAGGGGAAATAAAGTTCGCGTTGTAACGTATTTCTTTCTAGCCTAGCAGCCTTAATGAAAAAAAAACCGGCCAAGTGCGACTCGGACTCGCCCACCGAGGGTTCCGTACTTTTTAGTATTTATTGTTATAGCCGAGCAGCGGTAACAGAAATACATCATCTGTGAAAATTCATCTGAATTTCAATTGTCTAGCTATCACGGTTTATGACATACGGCCTGTTGGCAGACAGACGAACAGACGGACAGCGGAGTCTTACTAATAGGGTCCCGTTTTTACCCTTTGGGTACGGAACCCTAAAAAAGATGGTTTGTATGTTTATTAAATACACGACTGTACAGTCGAAGGCAAAAATATCGATTAGACAAATGGCTCAAAAGAATGTGAACACAACTTTATTGTCTAAGGCGTACACATATTTTTGAAACTTTGGGATTGTATATATTTATGCCCTTGACTGTACAGACATCTGCATTGTTGCATCGCTTTTTTCTTCCCACTTGGCCCGACACTGACGTCTGACGTGTCTAGATTGTAGTTCGTTCACTTTAAGCTCTTACTTCCATAATCATAATGTTGGACGCCTGCCATCGCGCGTCCTAACAGCAACTAAGTGGGTTGCTGGGCAGCAACTAACTGACCATCGTTGAACTCTCTACAATAAAGTTCAGGTTCGGTTAACAATGTGGATGGTATGGGACTAGCCATAAATCTTAAGATCGCTTCGTCGTGGGCTGTCCTTATGAAGGTATGACTAACGTATGTTGTTGGAAGCTATTCAATGTTTTTGTAATGAAGAATGTTGTCATGAAAACACGTTGAATGTGTTTAGTGTGGCGTACGTACAACAATGGTGCTGTATACATATATCATATATCTGTCATATATCTTACAGACCACAATAAAAAAGAAATAACACAATATTTGGACTGTTTGCTTAAATCATCAGAAATTATGTGATCGCTAAGATTCTAATATTTTTGTGGATTGTAGTGCAATAAGAATAAAAATTCAAAACATTCATCAGTACGGTTTTTACTCACTATTATTTTTAGTCGCTTTTGGCGACATGTTTCGGATTCTTTGGGAATCCATCCTCAGGTACGAGTGTCCGCGGCGACACGCGCGCGGCGGCGTGATAAATATTTTGAAATATGTCTCACGATAGTTTAAGTGCGATTAAGAATAAGAATTGTTTATTGCCACATATCCAGAAGTATATCAATAATACTTTAGCCCATAATTCGTAAGGGTAAAGTTATAAAGAAGTTCACCACGGTGTCACAAAATAAATAAATGAATACTATAAAAAGCTAACAAGTCTGACAACCAATATTGCTGAGCTAAATCCTACCGTGATGACATCAAGCATTATTATTTACTTAAAAGGGACTTAATCCTAATTCTTAATAATTATACGCGATTAAGTCCCGTTTGAGTAAATAATAACGTGTAAATTCCTGTTTAAGCATGTTTAGATTTCTTTGCTTATGGCGTTGGTGGAGTGTGCTCGGATCGGAGCCGACCGCAGGGCATTTGAAACGCAAGCCAAACTCAATCTAACTGACGTGGGCTTATGTAATATTTTGTTGTCTAAACCTACATCTAAGCAGACTATTAAATTGTAAACACAAATACAAATGTTTATTTCATAGAATATGGTACAAAGATGGTCAAATTACAATAAGTGCGGCATATTCTGCCTCTATCGGCGTAGAAATATGTATTACTTACAACTAAGTTGCTATAATAATAATAATAATAATAACATACTTTATTGCACACTACAAAATAAAGGTTACAGAGAATACATTGGAATTTAACGGCGTAGGTTACAACAGGCGGTCTTATCGCTAAACAGCGATCTCTTCCAGACAACCTTCAGATAGCGAAACGGCGAACATAGTTAAGTGTACGGGTGGCGCAAAAAAAATAAATGAAATTAGCAAAATTTGTGAAAACAATTTAGACAAATATAATAAAATACATAAACTACAACTATCCAATAAATCATACACTACATAAATTAATACATACATTTTATATATAACTTATACCTATATATATATACGGGTATGTCGAGGTAGCCATAACAGTGAGTTTCATAGAGAGCACGGAAGGATTAAGACTTAGATAAATAATGTTCCTTTAAACGATTTTTAAATATAGAGAGGGATTTAGCACGTCTAATATCGATGGGCAGAGCATTCCACAACCGAACTGCGCGAAAACTGAAAGAATTGTTGTAGACCTTTGAAGAAGAAGGAGGTGGGTAAAGTAGAAGATTTTGAGAGCACCTGACAGAGTTAAGATATTTAAAACGGACTTTGAGATAGCAGGGAGTGTTTGGGAGAAACAGTACGGAAAAAATAAGATGAAGAATATGAGAGTCGCGGCGGAAACGGATAGGCAACCACTTGAGCTGCGTACGATAGCTCGAGACGTGGTCAAATTTACGTAATCCGAAAATAAACCTAATGCAAACATTTTGAAGCCGCTCGAGTTTATTCAGTTGCTCTTCTGTCAGATCTAAATAACTGATATCGGCATAGTCCAAAATGGGCAATAGGAGAGACTGGGCAAGCGCAATTTTAGTGGCAAAAGGCAAAAAGTTACGAACTCGTCGTAGGGAACCCACAGCTGCAAAGACCTTCCTGCTCACTTCACTGACTTGCGGTATCCATGAGAGCGTGCGATCAAAGACTACGCCTAGATTCTTAACCTGGGGAGAGTAAGGTATCAGTACCCCATCAAAAAATACACCTGGTAATTTATCAAAGTCTACTCTTGCTATGGTTCTTGGGCTACCAATTATGATAACTTGGGTTTTAGAAGGATTAACCTTTAAACCATAAAAAGAGCTCCAGTTTGAAATACGTTCCAAGTCAGTGTTAGTGGTGTGAATAACAGAAGGTAAATCATCAAGCTGGCCATGTGAGTAAATTTGTAGGTTATCGGCATAAAGATGGTAAGCAGAAAGGAGATTTGAAGTGATAGAATTAATAAAAATTGAAAAAAGGAGAGGGGACAGCACGCCACCTTGCGGAACGCCAGCCAGCGTGCTGCACCAAGGTGAACGAGAGTTATCAACTTTAACACGTTGCCGACGACCTACTAGATAGCTATGAAACCACTCAGTAGCTTCTGGAGAAACGTTGAGAGTACGTAATATCCCCAACAGAATGTCAAAATCTACGGTGTTGAAAGCGTTGCTGAAATCTAGCAACGTCAACACCGTTAGCCTTCGGTTATCCATAGCCGAACGGATATCATCTGAAATCTTGACAAGTGCTATACCTACTTGATTATTACTAACATGCATATAATATATTTTAATATTTACATATCGAGTTTTTACAAACCTTATAATTACCTAGGTATTGGCACAATAGTAGTTAAGTCAGGAATCAATTACAATACATTAAAATTAAATTACAACAATAAAATAATTAGTTTATTAATAATTAAGGAACTCATTGATCGAATAAAAACACATGTAAAGTAACCAATCAAACATTTTTTTCTGAAATTTATTTATATCTAGTGATTTTATGTCATTTGGAATCTTATTATACAATTTAATTGCCATGATATAAACATGTACCACTTAATAATCAAATAAATAAATAAATTGTTAAATTCTAGACATTAATCATATTATGTAACTATTATGAGGCCGGCATCAGCGACGGAGGCCTTTTTTTCCTAAAAAAAGATTTTAAAAAAAGCCCAACGGACGTAGGTAGCAGTATTTACAAAGAGAGCAATTTTGTTTCGTGTGTATAGTGCAAAAGTTTGCAATCTAATCTGCCAAGCCCGTTTTGGCCCACTTTTAACTAACTCCAGCGTACGGGCACGCAAAATTTCTGACTAGATAACTTGAACTGGGTCAAAGGCGGCGAGTTTTAACTAAGTTCGCTAAAAGAAACACATTATAGCGGGTAGCTAATTAAATTAAGTTAAGCGAGTTATTAGATGAGTTCTATACATTACACATATATTATCTATACCTACTTTTAAGCAACTTGTGTCTCTAAAACTTTTCATTTTCTGTAATTGGATTAACTTTAGTCACTTGGGGTCCATTTTTGTGATAAATAGCAAACATATAACTTAAGTTTCAACAAGGCTGTCCACCTCTCTGTCTTCGCTTTAGACTCTTGGTGTGGGTCCAGGTAGCAAAATGACGTCAAATGACGTCAGAGACGTCATAATGACGTAATAATGCAGTCATTATGACGTCGCTGACGTCATTTTACGTCATTTTGCTACCTGGGGGATATCTATGGAATGATTTTTGAAAAACAACACGGGTTTCTATAATTCTACTTGCATATAAATAGTTTTTCAGTTTTAATTTTCTCCGTTGATTTATATTGTACACATTTTTTGCTACTTTGTAATTATAAACCAAGAACCTTATAGTTTCATCGTATTTATTTGTCTGCCTCTCTTCGATATAACCCCCCATAAATTTTTCGATTGTCTAATTCTATTGAAAGTACTTAAGCATATCTACAACCAGAAATAAAATCAGGATAAATCAGTCATTCTATAATAAAAATTGAATGTATAAATAACAAATGGGTAGATTGGATCCTTCTACATCATGGTCCAGTAAGTACACAAAACAAATAAATTAAACTTAAAGCTAAAGATTACTTACTTAAGCTAAGCGACAACGCAGCCCATTGGGTGAAGAACCTAACTATTAATTTGTAAAATGCCATACGACTAAATAAATGGTCCAGTGTAAGCCATCCCCATCCGACCGATATCGTCATTGAAATGAAGTCTAGTCTGACATATTCTCGATTGGGGACCACTCTCCTATATGACCAACAAACGTATTGCTAGGATCTAGTAGACTAACCAATTATTTATAAATAGCGCTAGTCAGGTGACAGGTAGTCTATGTATGTAATATCTACGTCTATTATACAGGGTGTCCCTAGCCATTGGACACAGCCGAAATGTACATAATGGATTAGGGTATTTAGAACCAGTATACAAAGTATCATAACAACCGGTGTAGCGGTTACGAAGAAATTAACAAATTACGATTTTTTACTTTGGAGCAGCCTGTATGTGTTAGTAGCTCCTGAGGTAATAAATAGTATTAAACCTTTTTTGACCTTTTTGATTATCCTTTTTATGTATGTCACTAATAAGATTCTGACTTTTGACAAATGTCATGTTTTCGAACAAATTGTCAAAAACACTGCCAGTGAATACAGCATGTTTCTTTTTGTTGTCGATTATTGGAAATAACTTTTGTTTGAAATTTTTTTTTTGTCTTGTTCTAATTAAAAAATATTAACGTTAGAGCATACCTGAGAATTAACCCTACGTGGGATTTCAGGGTTTGTCCAATAGCTAAGGTCACCCTGTATAATATGTAGATACTTGACCGACTAGTAGCAAGAGTGTATAATGATTCAATACTAGTTTGTGGCTTAGGTGCTTTTGTAAACTAAAACGTTTTATTGTATCTAATGCTTCTTAAATCACTTTCCTCAACTTAACCTACTATAGTGCCAACATTTCAACTTTAGTAGCCCATAAACATATCTAACGAAACCATTAACAGTAAAAATTACTTAAATTTTTGCTTAGTTGATAACATCAAACACGCGCCTGAAAAAGTTGGCTAACTCCATATTTAATATTATGTATATGTGGTATATTCTATAAAAAGGGACCTTTTGTCGATGGCGCTTACGCCATTATAAACGATGCTCCGATATAAATACAATGCCGCGCGACGCTGTGCGGCGTAAGCGCCATCGACAATAAGGTCCCTTTTCATAGAAAATGCCCCATATTTGATATTATGTATTTCTTTACATTTAAGGTTAAATAAACTGCTAAATTCACTTACGCGGATACTGTTCCCAATTCTTGGAATACAGACTTTATGATTACAACAATAATGTTCAAAAATCAAATAAATCTGTATCTATTTAATATTAAGATTGTAAATTAACTTGAGCAATATCCTTGGTAATGTCCAAATATCCTGTTTGCCAGCAACGTAGTTCCGTCGGCAAACATTCTGGTAAAACAATGCGCCGCACGAGTGCTCGGCCACGACCGCTGTTTATTTTGTTGCGAAATATGCTTCAGGGCATACTAAAGGAGGTATTATGATGGGACTATTTGAGCACGGTTATTACAATTTCGACGTTTTACTAGAGATAAAACCTTACATAATCTAACATTACGTTACATATAATTTCTAGAAGAAAATTAATCTTATCCGTAATCAGGCTTCCAATCAGAATAAAGCTGCTGGAAGCATATTTGAGGACTGGAAAGAAAATACCCTACTAATAGTGTTGTGTTCCTGCCGGTGAGTAAGGTTGCCAGAGCTCGAGGGAGAGGAGTGTTAGGGTCGGCAACGCGCATGTAACTCCTCTGGAGTTGCAGGCGTACATAGGCTACGGAGACTGCTTAACATCAGGCGGGCCGTATGCTTGTTTGCCACCGACTAATAACTGTACACTGTCTTACATTACATCTCGTACATTATAGCTCCCTATACCTTGACACTGACTAAATTGTCCCAATGGACTAAAGTCATTTATTTTTTTAAACTGAACTAAACTGTTTACTGAAAAATAAAATATCAAGTTGGTTTTTACTTAAACACCTTTTGGTGAAAATAATCATTCAAATTATAATTAAAAGATCCATAACAAATCCAGATCATATGTGGCTTTTCATCAGAAATGGGTCCTTCAGCTCCATTTATTCGCATTGATACAGTATGGGTATGTTACAATTTACAATACATTGTGTTACAAAAAGGAAAATGGAAAAAATGAAATGATAAGGAAAGGTCCTTAAGCACAAGAAGCACAAGGACCCTTCTCTGATGGAAAGCCACATATTCATAAGCCTGGCCTGGTCAGGTATATCTCCATAGCTATACCTTCCTCCTATTTCACCCTGCGGTCACAGTATCAGTCGTAACAGTGCGGTTGACTTGACGTGCCACCGGCGATACGTAGCACATTAATGAAACGACCACGGGTATGTTAAACAGCCACTGATATTGTTTTAGACATGCTTGGATTTTAATTCGAATGAGACAATAGCACTACTTATAGGATAGTTAAGAATAAGAATAATTTTTTGCAGTGCAGTGTACGGATTATTTTCCCATATATTCACACTCGGCCATCGAAATTATCTTTATAGTCGGTCAAACCAATCTGTCAGTCAGTGACAACTGGAAAAATCATTCATCCCTTTCCTTCGGACGCCAGTACTAGTGCAAGACAAAGACGGCATGATTCTCTCTGTCTATGTTTGAAATGAGACAGACTAAAACCAACAACAAACAATTGACAAACTATAAGTCTAAAATAATTTGAGAAAGACGATGGAATATATGGGAAAATAATCCGTGTGCGCTATTTTCAATCATACTCCCAGAACAAGACCTTAAATAATGTATCGAAGCATCTGAGAACACGCCTTGCAGTAAATGTTGCCAGGTTTATGCAAAGGCGTTATCAGACCCCGACAGATGGCGTTAAACGCCTTCGACCCGACTATCGTTTTAAGATACTCAACACTATTCATAATCTCGCTGCTAGATGTCGCCAGGAGTGTCCAAACGAGATTGGTTCCAAGTTACGATTTTGAACCGTAACAATGTTACTACATTATGTGTGCACTTTTACATAATTACGTACATTGTTACGTGCGGAATTTGGCGTAATTTGTACTTATAGTTGGTCAAGCAAATCTTGTCAGAAAAGGGCGGTTTTATTTAATGTAGGCGCCCATAGAAAATTTCAATTTCGCGCCTATTTCTACTGACAAGATTTGCTTGACCAACTATATTAATAAAATTAACCGTCGACAAGCGCTAGTTAGTGTTACCCAGGGCATGGTTTCCAAAAAACTGGCCGCAATTCCCTGATGTAAACATCAGAGGATAAGCTTAGCTAAAGCTTAGCCTCTGTGCGAAATACGCTTCAGTCCTGGGACCGCTAGGCGCACTAATAAGTTTCTAAAGGGACCCACCCATTACCAGTCCGCCGGACGATGTCAGACTGTCAGAGTTCCGAGCAACTGCCAGGCCGATATAACATTTACTGTCCGCGCGCGAATTCCGTGCATGGCTAAGGAATGTTAGGAATGTTGGGCGTCATGACAGAGTGGTGTCATTTTGTACGTACGGGTGCGGCGCACACCCCCCCACTTCCTCGACCTCCGAATGCACTGGGTGACAGTTTCAATAACTAATGACTGGTATATTTTATTGCCAGTCATTGGGAAGGTATGTAGGTATGTAACGTATTAATATTTTTATAATTTTAAAGCAGCAAGAAAATAAACTAGATGCCTACGTAGCAACCGCATGTATTTATTTAATTAAAACTGTATTCCGAAAATTGTCGAAAAGCTGAATTAAAAATCAATAGTGTCGTCGAAAATATTTAAAGATTTATAAAAGGCTGTGAGTATTTAAATTGTAGTTGCAGCAATGAAATTGGACATTGAAAATTTAATGAATCCCACTGCCGACGACCGCTCGATAATCGTTAATAAATATTGGTTCCCACCGAGCAACGGAAATTGTACGGGCAAATTGAAATCATCAAGTGTTTCTCGCTCGTCATTCACATGAATGTATTCAGGAATTGAATGTTGGAAATGAAATCGTGTCGAGAAATAATAAATATACTATGGTTGTATTTACTCTCGTAGCTCAGATAATATATGATAGACGGATTATAATAAAGTAAGGACGCTAAGCACGAACAATTTAGTAAATAAATAAATAATAAATAAATAAATACTGTGGGGTAAAAATACATAGTCAATATGTGTAAGAATGTAGTATTGTGAAAAAGTTTTAGGTACTTCGGGAGTGGTGGGGCGTGTGGTGAGCGAAAAGAAACGACGAAGTAATCTTGATTTGCGCATTCGTTATGTTTACATAAAAAACTAGTCAACTCATAACACAAGTTACACAAGGTTTTCGAATTTTATAGCTACGGGAAAGATAAAATATTGCTAATGTTTACATCGAAATCGTGGCCTGCTAGCGCCATCTAGTAGTGTTCATGTGAATTAAACATAGCTTATGATTTATTTGTGAAAGTTCGCGTTACACTATAATATTTATTTATTTAGTACCTACATTAACACACCATTTCCTATCTTTATCGCACGCGCATAGTTATTTATCTTTCTCGCCTGCACAGTGACATTGACCGCAGCCATCATCGGCGGGACAACAATATTATAAGTAAAGTATTATTATGCGCGTGCGATAGAGATAGAGATAGGAAATGGCGCGTCAATGTATGAATTTCTGCGTCCTTAATTTATAAAGGTACATTTAAATAGTTATTTACGATACAAGTGCGGAAAAGAGGAAGTTCGAAACGAGTGGCGATAAATTAAAACACGACCGCAGGGAGTGTTTTAAATCGACACGAGTTGCGAATCACCTTTTCGCACGTGTATCGTACAACATTTTACAGTACATATGGCCCTTTAAACTTTCGACATATGCACGAAAAGTGCTCTTTTACGCACTAGTGCGAGAAAGTAGCACCATATGT